>NC_134473.1:60530142-60647642 GCF_964194025.1 Convolutriloba macropyga
CTTTGATGTTTTTATGTTCTGAACCCAAAATCTTAAATCAGAATCAATTTGGTCTTAAAAGACTAGCTTTTTTGTGTTTGCGGTCAAAAACGAAAAAAATTCACCGCTTTTGACTTTATTTTTAAATATGATGTTCGATTGTTTCTTTAGTGTGTTCTCGTTTTCTTCGGTTTTTTTTGTTCTGGCCCCAAAAACCTTAAACAATAATCAATTAGGTCTTAAAAGACAAGCATTTTTGTGTTTGGGATCAAAAACGAAATAAAAATTAATTCTGATGACTTTATTTTTAAACGCGATGCTCATATGTTTCTTTACTCTGTTCTCGTTTTCTTCTGTATTTCTTCGTTCTGACCCCAAAAACAATAAATCATAGTCAATTTGGTCTTCAGAAACTAGGATTTTCATTTTTGGGTTCAAAAACGAAAGAAAATCAACTGTATTGTCTTTATTTTTAAATACGATGTTCATATGTTTCTATAGTGAGTTCTTGTTTTCTTTGATGTTTTTATGTTCTGAACCCAAAATCTTAAATCATAATCAATTTGGTCTTAAAAGACTAGCTTTTTTGTGTTTGGGGTCAAATACGAAAAAAAAATCACCGCTTTTGACTTTATTTTTAAATACAATGTTTGTATGTTTCTTTAGTGTGTTCTCGTTTTCTTCGGTTTTTTTTGTTCTTACCCCAAAAACCTTAAACCATAATCAATTAGGTCTTAAAAGACAAGCATTTTTGTGTTTGGGATCAAAAACGAAAAAAAAATTTATTCTGATGACTTTATTTTTAAACGCGATGTTCATATGTTTCTTTACTCTGTTCTCGATTTCTGCTGTTTTTCTTCGTTCTGATCCCGAAAACAATAAATCATAGTCAATTTGGTCTTGAAAAACTGGGATTTTCATTTTTGGGTTCAAAAACGAAATAAAATCAACTCTATTGTATTTATTTTTAAATAAGATGTTCATATGTTTCTTTTGTGTGTTCTTGTTTTCTTTGATGTTTTTATGTTCTGAACCCAAAATCTTAAATCATAATCAATTTGGTCTTAAAAGACTAGCTTTTTTGTGTTTGGGGTCAAATACGAAAAAAAAAATCACCGCTTTTGACTTTATTTTTAAATACAATGTTTGTATGTTTCTTTAGTGTGTTCTCGTTTTCTTCGGTTTTTTTTTGTTCTGACCCCAAAAACCTTAAACCATAATCAATTAGGTCTTAAAAGACAAGCATTTTTGTGTTTGGGATCAAAAACTAAAAAAAATTTATTCTGATGACTTTATTTTTAAACGCGATGTTCATATGTTTCTTTACTCTGTTCTCGTTTTCTTCTGTTTTTCTTCGTTCTGACCCCAAAAACAATAAATCATAGTCAATTTGGTCTTGAAAAACTGGGATTTTCATTTTTGGGTTCAAAAACGAAATAAAATCAACTCTATTGTCTTTATTTTTAAATAAGATGTTCATATGTTTCTTTAGTGTGTTCTTGTTTTCTTTGATGTTTTTATGTTCTGAACCCAAAATCTTAAATCATAATCAATTTGGTCTTAAAAGACTAGCTTTTTTGTGTTTGGGGTCAAAAACGAAAAAAATCACCGCTTTTGACTTTTTTAAATACGATGTTCGATTGTTTCTTTAGTGTGTTCTCGTTTTCTTCGGTTTTTTTTTCGTTCTGACCCCAAAAACCTTAAACCAAAATCAGTTAGGTCTTAAAAGACAAGCATTTTTGTGTTTGGGGTCAGAAACGAAAAAAAATTAACTCTGATGACTTTATTTTTAAACGCGATGTTCATATGTTTCTTTACTGTGTTCTCGTTTTCTTCTGTGTTTCTTCGTTCTGACCCCGAAAAACAATAAATCATAGTCAATTTGGTCTTGAAAAACTAGGATTTTCATTTTTGGGTTCAAAAACGAAAGAAAATCACCTCTATTGTCTTTATTTTTAAATACGATGTTCATATGTTTCTATATTGAGTTCTTGTTTTCTTTGATGTTTTTATGTTCTGAACTCAAAGTCTTAAATCATAATCAATTTGGTCTTAAAAGACAAGCCTTTTTGTGTTTGGGGTCAAAAACGAAAAAAAAAACAACTCTGATGACTTTATTTTTAAAAGCGATGTTCATATTTTTCTTTAGTGTGTTCCCGTTTGCTTCGGTTTTCTTTTCGTTCTGACCCCAAAAACCTTAAACCATAATCAATTTGATCTTAAAAGACTAGCTTTTTTGTGTTTGGGGTCAAAAACGAAAAAAAAATCACCGCTTTTGACTTTATTTTTAAATACGATGTTCGTATGTTTCTTTAGTGTGTTCTCGTTTTCTTCGGTTTTTTTTTCGTTCTGACCCCAAAAACCTTAAACTATAATCAATTAGGTCTCAAAAGACAAGCATTTTTGTGTTTGGGGTCAAAAACGAAAAAAAACAACTCTGATGACTTTATTTTTAAACGCGATGTTCATATGTTTCTTTAGTATGTTCTCGTTTTCTTCGGACTTCTTTTCGTTCTGACCCCAAAAACCTTAAACCATAATCAATTTGGTCTTAAAAGACTAGCTTTTTTGTGTTTGGGGTCAAAAACGAAAAAAAATCACCGCTTTTGACTTTATTTTTAAATACGATGTTCGTATGTTTCTGTAGTGTGTTCTCGTTTTCTTTGGATTTTTTTTCGTTCCGACCCCAAACAGTTTAAATCATAACCAATTTCGTCTTAAAAGACAAGCATTTTTGTGTTGGGGGTCAGATACGAAAAAAAAATTAGTTCTGATGCCTTTATATTTTGAATACGAAGACTCTATTTTTCTTTTTCGTGTTCTTCTTTAGCTGTTTTTTTCGTTTTGACCCAAAAACCGTCTAATAATACTTTACTTGTCTTAATACTTTACTTACAAAAATGATAAATGTTTCTCCGGGTCAAAAACGAAGAAAAAATCAGTTCTGATGCCTTTTTATTTTGAATACGATGCCTCTACTTTTTTTATGTCTTTAATTTAAAAAAATTATGTCTTTAAATTTTGTCGGTGTTTTTATACTTTTTGGTCGCTTGCGGCCAATTCAGTGTTGTAGTACTCTTTTTTAACTGAGTATAGGAGAACAGTTTTTGTAGCTTTTTTGAGGTCCTGTTGATTTTTTTGCAAGCTTTGCCGGCTATTTTTGACGTTTTTTCGACCATTTTGACGTTTTTTCGGCTTATTTTGACGTTTTTTTTCGGCTATTTTTGACCTTTTTTTCGGCCATTTTTGACGTTTTTTCGGCTATTTTTGACGTTTTTTTTCGGCTATTTTTGACCTTTTTTTTCGGCCGTTTTTGACGTTTTTTCGATCAGTTTTGACCTTTTTTTCGGCTATTTTTGATCTTTTTTTCTGCCATTTTTGACGTTTTTTCGGCTATTTTTGACGTTTTTTTCGGCTATTTTTGACCTTTTTTTCGGCCATTTTTGACGTTTTTTCGATCAGTTTTGACGTTTTTTTCGGCTATTTTTGACCTTTTTTCGGCCATTTTTGACGTTTTTTCGGCTATTTTTGACGTTTTTTTCGGCTATTTTTGACCTTTTTTTCGGCCATTTGAGACTGGATTAAGACTTGGCAAGTCTTGGCCAAGACTTGTATTAAGACTTGGCAAGTCTTGGCCAAGACTTGGATTCAGACTTGGCAAGTCTTGGCCAAGACTTGGATTAAGACTTGCCAAGTCTTGGCCAAGACTTGGATTAAGACTTGCCAAGTCTTGGCCAAGTCTGACCAGTCTTAAATGTGTTATGATCATAGCTCTGAATCAGTACTGATACTTAGACTTGGAATTAGACTTGCCCAGTACTGATAATGACTTGGCGTTAAGTACGGGTGAATTATTAGCAAAACTCGGCTTAGGGATCGCGCCACATTAATAGCAACTTTTGAATTTATGAAAAATTAAAGCTATATTTGAGCGTTAATGCTTCAAAATTAATGTCACAACACTCACTGCAAATTTGGTGTCGGGAAAATTAACCCATTTCCATTTTGTCCGATGCTTAATTACCTTAAAATTATCAAATTATTAAATTACCCAAAGCAGCCATTAATTAACTTTTCTGATTCGGCTCTGCACCCGCTCGGCTTTGTTGCATCAAAAAGTGATAAATTTAAACGCATAGAATGAGTAAAATTAGCTAAGGTTCGAACCGTATACGGAAAAAATGAGATAAGTCAGAGAAAGAACAACAAGACAATGGAAATGCTCGGCCGATTGAAAAAATTTTGTACAAAGATTGCAAATTTTGTGCAAAAACATCAATGCTCGGGTAGCAATAAATTTATAGATATATGAGTTTCACCTGGATAGAACCTAAAAATTGATCTTGGATACTTTGTATCAACTCAATGCTGAAGGCAAGGATCACGGCTGATTGTTTTAATTGTTCTCTGTTGAAAATTGAACTAATTAATTATTGTGAACGTGTGAAAAAATATTATTGGATGGTGTTTGCACTTTTGTGGCTTCTTCGGTGAGTTTTCCACGCTTGAGCTGTTCATTTAAAAAAATATATAAAACAAATTGCTCGCTTAGGTTGTTCGATTAACTTATCCGACGTTACTGGGTTTATGTTTGAAAATCAATGTTGAAAAAACTGGAAAGAAGTTTACTTCTGTCCTATTGCAAAACTTTTCAAAGCTCATTTATTAGAATTCAGCAATTATCATCCAACATTGAACTTTACATGCAGCTCGAAGCTTAAACCGGGGTTGCTCATAATAGAAAATTCTTAGTAGTTGTTCGAAGACATATTTGAATTGTATGAATTCTTGGTAGTCATTCAAGGATCATATGTTAATTCCAAGAAAACATACATCGATCATACAAAAAATTTTGAAGCCTGAAAACTGTATAATTATCAGTTTCTATTGAAGTTGAAATGGCTATAAATTGGTCGGAAATTAATTTGTAATGCAATCCGAAAACAGAAAACGAAAGATATGCTGCATCCTACCTTGAACTTAGTGCGGTCATTTAACACGCCGTCAAAAATGCGAGCGTCAGTTCGAATTTCATCAAAACCAAATTCCTTTCTAAATTTTTTCAATATTCAAAAATCAAAATATTGTAGCTGTAAAACAAAACAACTTCAAAAAAGAAGACCATGTAGTGTAGTGCGCTGCTCCCGGACAATATTCAAACAACCACACAATGCGATTCGAGCCCCGCCAACGTACAGCATTTTTTTAACTTTCATTACCCTAAAATGTATTCTTTTTGTTTTAATCATAAAACAGTTACTTACCTTTTGAAATTGACGCTTAAACCATCTTCCACGAGGCTAGCTAAATAACCAAACCAATATCTTTTCAACACTTCAAGTCCAACCAGCAGAAGCCCTCCATGGTGCTTGGAGTGGCTGAGTTCACCTGAGGCAGAAGAAGTCCTTTGATGCAGCGAGAACAGAAACTCAGGTTTCAACAAAAAAACTTTTTCTCAACGAGGACCTTTTAACTTAAACTCTTTCGTAATGTTTATAAGACTTGTGTGCCGAATGGCTTTACATAAATTGTATATATGTGGCCTACTTTAAGGTCTTTGGGGGATTGTAAATCGATGCCATATAATCACATAAGTGATGTCTTACCGAATACAAATTAAAAAACATAAATGGTAAAAAGATTTATGAAAAAGGATGTATGATTCTTGGTAATCATTCTAGCTTCCTGTTTGATTTCTTGGTAATCTTACAAGGATCGTACTAGGAAATACGTTGTGATTTGTGTGACATCATATATGATCTTTGTATGACTACTAGGTAGTGGCGCCCGGGGAAATGAATTGATTACAAAAAATACGTTCCTCGTATTTCCATAAAAATTGGGCTCTATGTTATCCTGATCAGATCAAAAAATTCTTTTTAAGGAAAGCAATTGTTTAGGTGGTAGCAATCCTGGAGTGAACTCAGCTGCTTATCCCCCTGATCCAGTATCCACTAGTGGTACTCAGAAATATACAACGGACTACCAGATGGGAGTCTATTCTCGGTCTCAACAGGGCAAGTCACCTGGCCCACCAAAAAGTGGCTTTCTAGCAAGTAAGTTGAATGAGATTGTAGCACAATTTCCATCGCGAAAATCTTATGATATGTTTGTCGTGGCTGCTTTCCGAATTAGAAAAAAGTGACCTTCACAGCGGATAATAGTTACGAAATATGATGACATTATTTCTCTGAATAATGTGACCAAATTGTAAGCTGCAAAAGCATTCAATTAGAAGTAAAAGAAGACTACACTGACTGTACAAAGAAAACGGCACTTGTGTTGCGGTTTTTCTCAGTCATCTTAGCATTAAGAGATTTTTGTTAACAGAATAAAATCAATTTAACCAAAGAGTAAAGGATATTTATTTCGAAAATTAAAAACTAAATATCAAGTTTTTATTATGATAAAAAAAGCAAGATCAAGAGTTCCGGAACTTAAAGTGTTTGGAGAAATTGCTGAATAAATAAACTACAGATAAGCACAAATGTAAATAATAATAACATTCTGTGGCATTGTAATCAGCAGCCAAGTTAGTTGCATCGATGTTTAGGACGCCTGAAATTAGATTTCGGGGGGAAAATAGTCACTTCAACTTCATAAGGAGGCTCAATAATGTGCGTTCGCACATAAAGTTCCGACCCCGCTCATCCAAATTTTTTGGCATAAATGTCTACCAAATGAGGAACAGTATTTTTCAAAAAGAAGTGTGTATGAACAAAGAGATCGCCTGCAACGCAATTAACTCAGTGAAGTACAAAATGCAGCATTAGGTTGATGAGATCAGCCACTATTAAGAAAGCAATTCAAGACGAACAACAAAATCAAGCAACAAATATTAATTATATCCAAAACTTTATTTCTTAAAAAATCTTATTAACAAATCAAAATAGCGCCAGAAAAAAGTGAAACTAAACAAAAACTTGTATTTCACTAGAAAAGATAATGGATCACTCCATAGTGAGTCTTGGTAATAATTAGACAAAAAAGATTAAAAATACAGCAATGAAAAATCGGCTTGTGTTTTAATAAACAGTTAATTTCAAAGAATGAAAACCATTAGATTGCGATTGAAAAAAACATTATGTTTATGATCATACAAGCTTCTATAGGACTTTATTAAAACCTGTTATTATTCAGTTCTTTGTTCCGTTACAAAAAGAACATATAGAGACAACGAACAAAAAATTCATTTAAAACCTGCAAGAAAACGCTGTTGAAACCGTAAATCCAGATTTTGCCCCACAAAGAGTGTTCACATGAGCCTTCCTCGAACGGCGTTAATTGGGCATGCCAACGCTCATTTTTGAGAATAGGAAACAAGTAGACAAAAAAGAGAAAAACCGCAAAATTAAGGAAAACATTTGTATTTTTCAGAAACAATTGTTTTTTAAGTCAAGAAGGCCATTAGCTGTAGAAAGCAATAATTAGATAGGTTCATTTGTTCGTCCTAAGGAAGCCCTTCGTCAAAATAAATTTAAGACTTGTAATTAATCACAATATGGCCGACATCTGGAAAAAGAACGTCAAGTATCGCCAAAAAAATTACTTTTGTTTTTGCGAAAAACCCGTGTCGAAGCCAGTAAATTCATAACGAATTTTTTAAAAAACAATAGATTTTGCACACGTGCATCTTCCCTTGAGTACAATAATAGCCTATTTGATCTTTAATTAACGAGATTAGGTAACAAATTGACAAAAATTAACAAAAATGAGTTGTTCGACGGTCTTTTGTTTTAAACCAAATGTTTTCAAAGTCATGAAAGCCATGAGCTATCTACTCATATCAGAATATTGGCTAATTTATTCCTCCGTAGAAAATTAGTGATGCCAGTCATTATCCAGGAAAACTCCCAGCACTAACAAGACAAAGTAAACACTACAGTTCAGACAAATGTGAAAAATTCAATAAAGTTCTTCGAGAAAGGGGTGTCGAAGCCGTTTAAACTATAACCTGTGCCCTTAAAGACTTTTATATGTTCAAGTGTATCTTATTTTGAACGTCAGTATTTAGTTTGGGAACTTTATATGGTGTGATAATGTGAGAAAAAAATTGAGAAATGGGCCAATCCCTAAAAATTAAAAAAAAAGTGAAATCGGTAATATCAACGCCAGAAAACCATAACTTTACAGTTAGAAACACAAAAAAGATTGGGTTTTTATTCAGTAGAAAGAAGATGAGAAAGAATCATTCTTTTTTTCCTGACACTAAGCTATAAGTTGACCAAACTAAAAGAAAAATAGTGGCAAGGTTCAATAAGCCATTGTTTATTTGAAAATCAAACATTTTTAATAGTCAAAACGACCATAATCTTTCGAGTAAACAGGCTAGATACAAAAAATTTTGAATTGCTTAGGAAACCAATTGAAACTAACAACATTGAGCTGTGATTTGAATTGTGCTGTTCTTTAATTAACATAAAATAGATCGAACTTTTTTTTTAAAAAAGACCGACTGATTACATTCTGAATTTGTTTTTGGACTGTAACAGTCCAAGATTGAACCAAAACCAGCCTTGCTATTGCTGTTTGTTCATTAAGAACACTCAATTGTTTTGAATGGTTTAGATCTAGATGATTTGTTAGTTAAAAGATTATAAACAAATGCTGTGTTTTTGAGAATCAGAGAGTAAAATTAGCAAAAAATGGCAAAATTTTCATTCCCGACTAAACTCAATGAAAGTGAAAGTTCAACTACTTGCCCTTTTAGTTTGAAAAGATTGTGTTGGTTGTTCTTTGTTGTTTACTTTCGGCAAATTTAATCAAAGTGGACTAAAGAAGCTTATTTCGGGCAATTTTTGATGAAAAAGGCTGATTTTTTGAAATATTTCACCAAAATTTATGCCTAAAAATTAAATCAAAATAGTCCACAAGTTTTTTGTCTCTAAAAATAAAATCAGTAGTTTTATTGTTATCAATTTTCACATATTTTTGCAAATTTGACGAAATTTTTGGCAAAAAATCCGGAAAATGTGAACAAAAATATCGCAAATCGGTCCAAAATTCACAAAATTTTAAACCACGATAACTCCCTCCAGGAAACGAAATTCAGAAAAAATTTTTTTATTCAATATTCTACGCTGGACGGGCTTTTTAATGATACCACTAACAACTCTCAACGATGAATATATCGATTGGTCAAAATTGCCTGAACAAAAAAAACCCAGTTGAGTATATAATTCCTTCCCCCTCAAGAGGGGTCAGAACAATTACTTCCAACTTCCATGTGGTAAAGTGTGTTATTGTCGCAGAGGGTGAGATTCCGAGTGAATGAACCCGAGTCAGAAAGAACCTTTTTTGTAAAGACTCAATTTTGACTCAATTTTGTAAAGACTTTGTTTGACTCGACTTAGGAAAAGAATTAGGCTTGAATTTGTTAATTTCCACGGCTATGTTATTAAAGTCATAGTATTGACCAACATCTAGAACTATTAAGACTTTTTGAAGCCGGGCTCAAAACTAGGACAACGTATTTTCAGGTCGCGATCCAACGATCATGGATCATGGCAGTGATGATGCTCATTCCAATTCTCAACCAGGACAATCTGGAGAAATACAGCACGGTGCTTATTCAACGGGTGGTGGCTCAAGAGCTGGAACGACACCTAGGTTCCGAGGAGGTCCTGGTTCTGCCCAGAGAGGCTCCAGAGGAGCTGCAAGTAGAGGTGGATCTCGAGGTGCATCTGGATTCCGAGGTACTCAAGTTATGAGTCGACAGTTATCTTTCAGTAGCGTGCAACTTTATACGCATCAGTTTGCCAAAAATCGGACTCCAGGAAAAATTACACAACAACATCGAAAACTATGTCAAAATAACAGTCCTCATTGGTATCTCTAAACAACTTTGAATGCAGTAATACTAACACTGAAAAAAGTTCAATTTGATCATTTCTAATCTCTACGTTTTTCCGTTATAGACTGGAGAATACTTGATAACAATGGGTATTCTCCATCTCTATAACTCTCTATAGACTCTTGTAAATTAATCGAGTAGGTTACAAAAGATGTGTTATTTTTAACTGTTTTATTTCAACTGGCAACGTGTTATTCCAGGTTCTGCAATGACTCGGGGTTCGGCACATCCTGGAAGACCAAGAGCAGGGAGACTGTCAAACACGACACGGTAATTTATTATTTGCTTATTTTCTGCATCTTCCTTCTAGGTTAACGGAAATTCAAAAATTAAAAATCGAAAAAAGCTAACTTCCCGGGAATAATAGAGGGTCATGTAGGGATTAAATGGTTTACCAACTGGTTATGCAGAAGACATACTTGGTTTCCTGTTAATCTAACTGCCCTGTTTTCAAAAGCAGGAATTGTTCAGAATGTTTGATATCGTCGGCATCATCGGTTTCAAGTGTAAGGTATTTTTGGTATGTTCGGTTTGAAACGTAATAATTCGTTCGAAATGGCACAAAAATTGCTTCTTTACAAAAGTTTGTGATATTGTTCAACTCACAGCAACCTCAATTACACTTCTTATAGATTTTTAATTGCTCTTGAAAGAAGCTCATAGCAATTATTGTAAACGTGTGTATTTTTACGCAAAATTTTTGCTTGACGGTTTTGACTTTCCGAGTGACTTTTACGCCCTTGACCTTTTGCGTTTCGCGTGATCTTAAATTCTCTCTTTATCTCAATTTTAAGCAGCTGAACTCAATTGGTAGCAATTAAATACTAAAAGTCAAGTGAAAAGTGCACCGACACTGGTGCCATTTTTCACTTTAAATCTTTGTAGTGGTACATGTTAACCTCTAATGTGGTTAATTGAAGTCCACTATTGAACTTCTTAGCCCCATTTAGGCTCCCCCCGATTGAAGCAGGTTGTAATTGATCAGAGCTCCCACTAGTCGTTGGAGAGCAAATCTTCCGACGTTTTGTCGGTTATGTTTTTAACTTTCTTGCAAGGTCATTAAAATTTCTTCCGCAACTTGTTGACAAATTTAGCTGAACGAGTTTGAAAAGATTGTATAAGTTTTATTTTAAAACATAGCAAGAATCGAATTGAGATGATAGATTAAGAGATCAAAAGATCAAAAATATTAAAACATTTATTTTTGGTTTTCTATCGGGTATAAAAACAGAGTCATCGAAATTTTCTTACAAGTAAAACCGGACCCTCAGACAACTTTTTCCAATTGAAAGCGGAAACATACCGAAAACACCAAAGAAAAATGGTACTGGGTAGTCGTCGTTTTCTTCTAACTAAAATCAATTAAACCCAATTTTTTACTATGCTTAAAATTGACATGTTATTGAATAAGCTGGGAAAGTATATAATTAACTAGCAATTATTCAAGAGCGAGACAACAGGAAATAACTATAACCTGTACGATATCTAGTACGATTATAGATTGATTACTCAGGGAACATAACTCAGTAAATGGGGATTCGATTCAAAAAATTTACGACAAGTTTGTGCAGGTGTTACGAACTTAAGCTGTTTAGTAATTTTGCCAAAATCTCTGTAACTGGGTGACATCAGTTTTTTTCAACTTTCATGGCTTGAATTCTACACTTTTTGAACGTTTTTTTTCAAGCCATTTCAAAGCCAAACTTTTTTGAAGTCAAATCTCGGTTCCAAAGGAACTGTTGCTTCAATTGTTCAACCAGACATCTATGTTATATGGATTCATTCGAAAAAGATATTGTAGCCTAATAAATTAAGAGCATTTGAGAAGGGTAAAGTTGCTCTTCATCGAATATATGTTACGGAGAAATTGGTGATTGATGTGGAATCTTTGTGACAAGATCGTTGCCTATATCACTATTTTAATCACATTTACAGCTAAAAACATTCGGTTTGTCTCAAAGAAATGTTTTTTTGCTACATTTCTGGACTCCTTACTTGAACCAAATCCCTTGTCAATTCTTGTCAGATCGCATTCCATTACAAAATTTCAGACAGCATTCAGAGTTGTTTCCGTTTGACAGTTTTGGCAAAAAAATGAATGTTCCACAAATTGTTTCTGCTATCAAACAAATTTTGCTGCAGTTGTATTGGTCCTGCAACAAACTGTCCTCCATAATGGTCCTGCATATTGGTCCTGCATATTGGTCCTGATGGCTTCATCTCTGACTGTGATGCAATGTTTTCTAATAGCAAACAACTTTTCGTCAGATAGTTTTTTTCACCTGACCATTTGACTCATCGTCCTGAAAAATAAGTTGAAAAGGTAAATCCCAGAGGGTAGTAAGTTGCTGAGCAGTTCTCTCAGATAGTCTCTACTAGTCTCTACGTAAAAAGTCAATGTAGCTGCAGAGAACACGTAAAATCATTGGGTGATCAAATTTTTTGGGGGGATCCGACCCCTTCACTCCAATCTCCTTATTCCTTTTCCCCACTCTCAGCTATGTTTTAATTAGCTTCTTTAAGAGCCCCAGTTAGCTACTTACGAAGCTAACGCTCGCCAGTCATTTGAGAACTTTTTGCCCGACTTAAGTCGTTTGTGTTCAATAAATGCCGTCTAAAACTGATATCTTAGATCTAAAGAAAAAACAATGAGAAAACTTTAATTTGGATTGCCCATGTTTAATAAACGCCCTAAAAGTTGAGTCAAATTTTCGATAAACATTTTTGTAGAGGTGCATTGGGAATGTCAAGAGGTGGTGGCAATGGACAAAGTGCAAACCAAAATGGAAATGATAGTTATCTGGATGATGATGGACTGGAAGGCGACGCAGAAGGTGAGATCTTCGAAGACCCGGCAGGGCTAAATGGATCCGGTATGAACACTTTCACACAGTCTACTCGAAGTGGGGTTCGAGGATTTCGTGGATCGAGTCATAGCCGTGGCGTGAATCGTGGGTCCTCCTTTGGCTCTCGCGGCGGTGGAAGATCGGGTTTATCGGGATCCCGCGGAGGCTCAGGAATGTTGTCTTCGCGAGGCTACGGATTATCTGGAACTCAACGTGGGTCGGCAATGTCGGGTTCACGGGGTGCATCTGGCATGGGTGGAGGTAATTCAAGCATCTCTTCTTTTTATCTCGTGTTATATAGAACTGATTTTTGGGACTTCAATTTGATCACTCATCTATTATGAACAACTTTTTACAAACTTGGGATGACATTTCCTGAGCCCAGAACACCTGGTGGACTTTTGTTGATTGATTAATAGCCGCCCTCATCTTCTCAGCCGGCTATTATAGCGCTCCTATTTTTTTTTTTTTTTACTTCGTCGAATAAAAAAATGTTTCGCTTTACCTCATTTTGCCGCCTTTTCAACATTTTGCGTGAAATCTTTTTGACTTCTCTAGGCTAGTTTCTCTCTTCTCTCATTCTGCTAAAAGTGAATTTGAACATCAGCTGCTCAGCAAAGCAATTCAAAATGAACAGAGTCAGTATAAAAATTGAAGTCAGAAATAGAAACGGGATAAACCCATAAAGCCCAATTTTAGATGCCCGCTATTTGAACGTCGTTCCTATAAGTCTTATTTACCATCTCTAATGCTTATTGTTATTGATAGTAGCCCCTGTAGCCTCTCTCCAAGAAACAGAAGTATGTTCAACTACGAAATGCCATCAAAATAAATCGGACTTAAAAAAATGTTTTTGTACAAAATTCTTTTTTTTTCAATATCTTCTGTTATTTCAATCCCAATCATGCTTATTGGAATCAACGGCGGCTATTTTCCGGCAATCTGCCGGGTATGTTTTAAAGGTCAGATGTATCGTTAAATTTTTTTTACAATTCCGTACATTGATATTAAGATTCCAATGAAATCTACGAGTTCGTTAGTGATGAATCATTTAATAACCTTAATGAAAGGTATAATCGGTTTATCTCAAAGCCGTATCTTCGTCTTATACTCAAAGAACTGAAACTCGATAAACCTTGATAAGAAGCACACTAAATCTTGGTAAATCTTGCCAAGGTCTTGACATGGTACTTATGAAAATATCAAAAATTATACAAGTTTTGCAAGAGATACCTAAAAGAGTTTATGGGGTTTGTAATTGGCGTAGGTTCCAAAATGGTGCGTGGCGGTGGTTCCAGAATCCGAGGTTCTGGGTCCGGTGGTGAGGGACGTATGGTTTCTGAAAGTCTAAGTCAAGGAAGTGTCATATATTCAGATCAAGCCGAAGATCCATATCAAGAGCCAGAAAGTGACGAAGACTTCGAAGAAGATGGTGAGCTACATGAAGAGGTGGGAGGCCAGGGAAGCTCCATGTTGGGAAACACTGCCGGGAGACAGCCATCAAAAACGGATCCAAGAATATCTGGAATCACCGGTAAGTAAAAATTGGCTTTATTGGAAGGTGGTAGGAAAGAATTTAGTTAAGCCTTCAAACACAATTTTCAGCAATTTTTGTATTCCTCTTTTTTATGTTATTTTTAGCTCGTCGATCATTTGTCTTACCATTTGACTTTTAGAGTGACTTTCTGATTTATGTGAGATGTAAATTGATGTCAATAAGAAATGGGAGCGGTTGAACGGAATTAGCGCCAGTTTGCTTATAAATTGCACATGAAAATTGTATTCCCAAATCAATTACTATTTTTAACTTCAAATCTTATTATTACTCATAGATAAGTTCCAAAAGCATCCTTTTGAAATTGAGCCCCTCCCCAATGATCTGGGTTGATTCGTTGTCATTTGATAAACACCCTTCGCAATTGCACTAATCAACATATGTTGAAAATGCAATAAGTTTTTTTTTGCAAATGTAATTGTGAAGTGCAAAACTTGGGGAAACACAAAATTTGCTGTCTCTTTGAATACGAACAGAAATAACGAATAGCTGCAATTTTTGCTATGACAAGAAAATTTTGCGTCAGTCACATCAATCCACAGAATTTTTTTACAATAGGGCTCCATTCTCATTTATAAAAAACTCTGAGAAGGATACTGTCTCAAAAAACACCTGAGACTTACTCAAATAATTTTCAGAAATTTTTATGGAACTGCTGAAAAGTTATAATTGTGGCAGTTATATTAGTTTTATATTGCTCCTATGAAACTTTTTGTTCTGCGTTTTTTAATAGCCGCTTTCAGCCTCTCAACGGCTATTATAAAAGGTTTCTCCTTTCTTCCCAATTCAAAGAAATTGAATTGTAAAAGGAGGAACACTCTATTTTCACAGATGCTTATTTAAATTTAATAATGGTGGGTAGCGAACAATCTTTTGAGTTGTTGTCAAATGCTAACAATTACTTTTTAAAAGAAAATATAAACTTCAATTGCTGTATTTACATGCTCTCCAACTTTTTGAGCAATAATATACTTCGTCTGAGGTTTTTCTTGACATTTTTCACAAAAAAATTCATGTATTTGACTTTTGCTGCAAAACCTTTTAGAATTAGATAACAGTTCGACCAAAAGTTATGAAGTATAATTCCTATCATTACAATACCATTATGAAGTAAAAATGATAATGATTTTGATGCTAAGTAAAGCGTATTTGTTCTTTTTTCCTGTATTATTTACCGTTGGTGTTTCTAATCCAGTCTCGATTAAAAATGCGCTTTTCACGTTCTTAATTACTAGTGTGACATATGTTGGTAGCCGATAGTCAAATAGGAACGCGAAAGGAAGGATCTGGTTTTCGAATTCTGGTTGTATCGAGGAATTATACTTAGCACAACGGAAATTGGTCTCCTCCGCCCAGCTTTCTAGTATGCTGTCCTTTTGTATTGGTGTTTAGATGTATTAGTGTGCTCTCTTTTCAAAAGATCTGTTTAATTGCGCTCAAGCGATGATTATAGCAATTATATTAGTCCTGCTTGTCTTTTTTATTGCAATTTTTCGCTTGACCGATTTTTCGTCTGACCCATTTGACTTTTCGTCCTCAGAAACGGTATAAACAGGATGCGCCCAGCGGGCGTTTAGTAGCCTCTAAAGTGCTTAGTGTGGTGAAGCCACTGGTAAGGCCGTAGTTTGAGGTTAAAAGGTCACTTTTAGGAGAGTTTGTGCCCAAATTGTTGCAATTTGTTGTGTTTTTTCGTCTTTTTTCGAGTTTTTTAATAGACCAGTCTCAAACTGAGGCTGGTTTAAGCTAATAAAAGTCTTCTGAATGACATAAGTACTTCTTAATGACCATTTTAAGAGCTATATGTTTTTGTAATCCAAACAAAAATACGCAAAATTGTACTAATTTTCACAATTTTTGTTCATCATTTAAAATTTTTTTTATTACTTTCTGAGTTTTTTCAGCCCTAGGTGTCTAGGAACCGCCCCATGGATTCTAGATGTAATAGAGTGTTTTTCAAAAATTTAATATCATGAATATCAGAAATTTTCGTTGGCCATGGAATACTTTTCAACTTTTTAATATCACAAAATTAAATTTTTTTTAACTTGCTTTTTTTTCAAGTTTTTTTTTCAAAGTTTTTGTCATTTTTAGGTTTGTGCAGCCTCAGAAGCCAAGAAACCCCCTCTAGGATATTACAGTAGTTTACTGCATAGTTTCTATGTGTAATGGAATGCTTTTCAAGATTTTGATATTGCAAACTTAAGCATTTTTTTCAAGTTTTGTCAAGTTTTTTTTTTATTTTTGAGTTTTTCTAGTTTTTTTTCGGACACTAGGGGCCAAAAGACCTCCTACAAGGTTTAATAATGAGCTGCTGCATAGTATCTTTGGTCATTGGAATGGTTTTCAATATTTTAATGATTAGAGTTTGCAATTTTTTGATAAAATTGAAATCTTTTTCAAATTTTCCGAAAATTATTATCTTTGTTTATGGATCGCTATGAGCCAGTGAAACTATTTAACGCTTAGAATAGGGATACCGCATAGTCTCTTGGAAAATTTAATGGTTTTTGTACTCAGAAACGGGATAAAGAGGTAGCGCACAGTGGGCAATAACTTTTAATAGAGCTTTTCAGCTCACTAGTCTCCAAGTATGCGATTCACAGAAACTGTTTTGGAGACTTATACTTATGGTGTGGATGACGGTTCTTAGCAATTGATCCCATGCCACCAGCCCAACCCTCCTCCCACATGAGTCCCCCCACTCCCCACCCTTCCATATTGTTCAAGCCGTAAGGGCCTCGCTCAGCCAAAGATCCCCCTCGAACTGTTGCCCCCCTTACTGTTTCACACCCCCTCCCCGCTACGCTCACCCTGACGCCTCTTAAATTAAGCTAAATATAGCCTCACTAAATTGTGGATAGCTACTGGCAAAACCAACCGCTCACCGGTCGTGTGAGAGCAGTTAGCCCGACGTTAGTCGGTTATGTTCAAAATTTTTAAAATTTTTTGTCAACGAGAAGTCAAAATAGGTAATTGAATTTAACCAATAATTAATAGTTATACGGAGCAATAATGTAAGGGAATTCATCGAAGTCAAATGCTAAAACAAGTTTTTGTTTTTGAGATCAAATTGTTTTACCACATGCGGCAATTTGACTTCTGTTTCAACTTTTCTATCTCTAATTTTCATGTAATTACCTTTGCAAGTTGCTACACGTATCAGCACTACAAAAGGCAGCTAATGGCGTTCAAGACTTAGACGCTATTTGTTTTTTTAAGAAAAAAAGTGTTTTTGGGTTTTGGCTGTTTTGTAGTCGGCTCTCATAAATGAGGGTCTGAATGACACTCTGTCGCGATCTGTTCAAATTATTTCACGCAGACTGTTCACTCAAATTAAAAGCAGACGGTTTTAAGGAATTCGACTCACTCTACTTAGTATTAGCAACTTAACAAAAATTTGTATTTTTACTTTTATTGAACCTTTTATCAATCTCCAAACTAACCTGATTATAAACAACTCTAAGTAGCTCCTTTAGAAATCACAATATGATCAAATTGATAGTTCATATTTATATTTAACGTTTTCACAAATTTGACACAATTTACGTTTGGAAAAATATATTTTGTTTGGATTTACCCCTGTTGTCTATTTGTTTTTTCACTTCCTCTCATTTATGACAAATTACATTTGCCATATTGTCTGAAAGTTTTTTTCTTAATCTCATTTTTCAATTTATCACTGAAGTTTTAACCGTTCTAAGACAACTTGTTTTTGAAATACAGTATTGATTATCTTTAAATTTTACTTTTTCTGTTTGTGTTTTCTTTGTTCTTTCTTATACTATAACTAAGGTCATGTCTTTTACGTTCTCTAATGAGTAATGTTTGAGTGTATTTTGTCTTTTTTCATCTCTAACATTTTCACTTTGACAACACTGTTTAAAAAAATATTTACAATTTCTTGTTTTTTGTCCCCTTTTTTTGTTCTATCAATAGAAAATAATTGAGCCATTTGACGTATTCTTTTTTACTGCTTTTAGTTTTTTTACTTTGGCTGCAATTGTTGTCTGCATTTGTTGCTGCCATAATTTTGAAGTCCTTCATTTTTTATCAAGTTTTTTTTGCACTTTTGGCTAACTTTGATGCCAAATTGTTTCTTGAATTTGTAAACGAATGATTTTGCCAAGTGTTGGTTGTCCTTTTATTTAGTCTGCAAGTAGTTTTTACATAGTTGGCGTTTTTTGTTAAAACTCAATTGTGTAAAAGTTTTCACTGTTGACGTTGTTGTACCGAAAATTTTTGATGAAAAAAAATAAATCTGTTTGTAGATTTCTGCATTGTCTCATGCACGTGTTCTTTCATTGTCGGAGTCTACACTTTTAGAGAGGCTGCTAGTGTCGTCTTCTTTTTGATCAATTCTTTGAATTGTAACTCAAGAATGGACCTGCTATTATTTTTTTTATTTGCTTCATGATTCTTGCGTTTGACTCGTGACTTACCTCACTCACCGTTTTAACTGAATGAATTTTGAATTCTTTCAGTCATTATATTACGTTATGTAGCGAATACCGTCAAAGTCAAAGGGGAAAACCAATACATGCTGGATAAACATATAAATCCCGGCCATTAATTCAGAGTGTAAAGGTTATCAAATTTCATCAAAGCTATTTCTAGCTGGTAATAGTATTATGCTTAATAGCCTTCTGTCTAGAAGATGATTTTGTTATATATTTAGAGTCTAATCGAATAGCAGAATTTGCACACCAATTAATAGCATTTTGACGCTTAACAAAATCGTGTCAATTTCAATCTTTTGTTTTTTTTTCTCTCTGTTTCAATCCCACTGTGCGTCAAATGGGTCAACGTCGGCTATTTTCAGTCGATTTGCAGGCAATGTTTTGTTTGGTTGCTTAGTGTCATGTCTTTTGGTCTTGAGAAACAAACAAAAGTGTTAAGTGAAAACACGGTCGTAATTCTTAAAAACAAGGGCTTCCAGTTGACGAGCAGTTCTCTACGGGCATTGCTTTTCTCACCGCTGGGTTTTTGGACCTCTTTTTAAAAGCATCAGTTTTTGTGGTTTAGATGTCCTCATCAAAACTAACACAAAATTCGTTCTCGTTTTTGGTTTTTGACCCCTCCCAAACACTTTCTTGCCCGTCCTCAACCAGATAAGGCTATCTTAGGTTGAAATACCACAAGCAATGTTTAATTGCTCTCTGAGGAGAGGAAATTATTGCAAACGCGTATGCCTTTTTTATGCAGAAAAAATCTACATAAAAAAGACACAAGTTTACAATAATTTTGTCTCCTTCTAGAGCACTTAAACATTCACACACAAACTCATAAAAACACCTACAAACATACCCATTTACACACACACACACACACACACATACACACACACACACACACACACACACACACACAAACACACACACAATCAATCTTCTCGATTTTTGATTGATTTCAATTGCTCTCATTCCGAATTAAAATTTCCTGTTGACAAAACCTATTGATAGAGAGACGATGACAAGCCGAATGGTTAAGGTCTCTGTCGAGTGAGGGAACAGGACTCACGACGTCGCGGTTCGAACCCTACCTCTGTCCAATAAAGATTATTGAAATTTTGTCAAACTGTCTACCTCGCCATTACTTTGCTGCTTTCATCATTCGTTGAGGCCATTGTTTTTCTCCAAACTTTTATTATACCTGGGGTTGTTACTATTATTTGGTTCTGTTTCTCCGGTAATTTAGTTTTGTATTAAATTTATTGAATTCTAAGACAGATCTATTGAGATCAGAAGCAGAGGTCTATCCACACAACAAAATACCCTACTTTGGTACATTTTGTTTCCTTTACTTTCTATTGTAGCAATTAGTACTATCTGATGGTCTGCTCTGAGTTAGTAATGTGTTCAGTGAAGGTCAAGATCAATGTTTTATGTTTGCTTCACCAACTACTGATTATAAAGGTTCCTATTTTCTATCATATTTTTATTCACATCTGTTTAGAAGCCTTTTTCAGAAAACTGTGACTTGCCATATGTCATTAATAACCGCCGTCAGCCTCTCAAACGGCTATTATTTAGGCGCTCTCTTTTTTTACAATTCAAAGAATTTGAATTATATTGGGGCGCTGTCTTTTTTAATAGCCGCGAAGCGATAGCGGCTATTATTGGGGACATCGTGGTTTTTTACTATTCAAAGAATTTGAATTGTATTGGGGCGCTGTCTTTTTTTTTAAGATCTGTTCACACATTTTCATGATTTTTGAAGTCAAATTGGAGTGGTGATTTTGGTCACGCCGAAACAGGAAATGGAGCGAAGAAGCGAGTGGTTTTGCGGCGGAAATTTTTTTCGCTCTAATTTTAAAGTAGAGTGAGAAAACGGTGTTTGAACAAAAATTCGGTTTCTCGGTAGTGGTTTTTTGTTCACATGCGGCAATTTCACTCTGATTTTTACTGTTTTTTCGATTTTTTGGATCAGATTTTTTTTCTGAATGGTTTTCCCAATCCATTCACAGCTCATTCTGGACCTAGTTTTTTGTTAGAATCAAAATTACATATCTCACTAGTGGTTTTTTGTTCTCCCTAGCAGCATTTTGACATTGATTTTCTGTTTTTTTTTGTTTTTTTTTCATCTGATTTTTTTAAAAATGGTTTTCCCAATTCATCCATTGTCCGTTCTAGGTCTAGTTGTTTGTTAAGTCAATGAAAATTCTTTGAATTGTACGTCAGGACTTGTCCTGCTATGTTTTTTAATTCGTCGTCTCCATCGATGATTCTTACGACCTGACTTCTTGGAATTGACGTCTTGGAATTGACTTCAGTGACTTCTATTGCTTTGCAGTTAAAATTTGTGTACGTGACGTTGTTTCTGCTTTTAGGTCAATTGCGTGACTTACCTCACTCAAAAAATTGACTTCTGAACTCACTTATGGAACTTTAATTTTTAATGAAGATTTACTAGTTAATAGTGTGCATCTAGGTTGTGCCAATCTTATATGCCCTAATTTGTGATTATTAGTCTTGAGTTTTTGGTTTCGAAATAGCTCTTTAAGGGCGTTTTCCTTACAGAACGTATGTGTCAAAAATTAACAGTCCGAAGCTAACCCGAAAAGTCTAGTGGTCTATTGAAGGACTGGTGGTCGATCTGTCTATCTTATTTCTTTAGGTGTTTCAATTCCTGGAAGGCCACGAGCGTCTATCGCGGCTATTTTCCGGCAATCTGCCGGCTATGTTTTAAGATCTGTTCTCACATTTTCATGATTTTTGAAGTCTAACTGGAGTAGTGATTTTGGTCACGCCGAAACAGGAAGTCGAGCGAAAAAGCGGGCAGTTTTGCGGCGTAAAAATTTTTCAATCTAATTTTAAATTAGTGTGAGAAAACGGTGTCTGAACGAAAATTCGCTTTCTCGCTAGTGGTTTTTTGTTCACATGCGGCAATTTCACTTCGATTTTCACCGTTTTTCTTAATTTTTGGGAGCGGATTTTTTTTCTAAATGGTTTTCCAATCCATTTTAAGTTCATTCTATGCCTAATTTTTTGTTTGAACCAAATTTCTATTTCTCGCTTGCGGTTTTTTGACATTGGCATAGTGACATTGATTTTCTGTTTTTTTTTTAAATTTTTTTTATCTGATTGTTTTCGATTTCTTCTCCCAATTCACTCATAGTCCGTTCTAGGTCTAGTTTTTTGTTTATTCAATGAAAATTTTTTGAATTGTACGTCAGGACTTTACCAATAATGTTTTTTAGTTCACTTTAGTTTTTGATCACGTTATCCAACTTTTCTGTTTTCTCAGTTACTTTTTTCAGTTGCTCTTGTCTGACAGAAGAGTTATTATATAATGAGACAGAAGCATGAAGCAATTATTGTAAACTTTTTTTGCGTTGTTTGCAAAATTTTAATTTTTCTTTACCCGCTTTTTTCTAGAACGTTTTAAATTGCTCTCAAACGAAGTTTGTAGCAATTATATTAGTCCTGTCGGTCTTTGTTTCAATGCGATTTTTCGCTTGACCGATTTTTCGACTGACGCTTTTGACTTTTCGTCCTCAAAAATGGTATAAACAGGTAGCGCTCAGCGGGCATTAAGTGCTCTTAGAGCCTTTTAACTCTGTTTCAGCTCAAACTGTTTTGGAGACTTATACTTATGGCGTGAAGGGCGGTTCTTATAGGTTGAAGACACCCCAACTTTTGACCCCCCACTTTTGCCCCAACCGCCCCCCACCACGCTGTTGCCCCCCCCCTGATGCCCCCTCCCTCCCCATCAGCCCCCGGTGCACCACTCATCCCCCATCCCCCGCCCCCGTGGCTACTGACGAACAACCGATCGCTGAAACTCGCAATTTTATACTAATTTTCACATTTTTTTTCAAGCTTTTTGACAATTTTTGCGTTTTTTTGAGTATTTTCAGCCCGAGATGTCAAGGAACCTCCTCTAAGGTTTTATAATAGTTTACTGCATAGTTTCTAGTGGTAGTGGAATGGTTTTAACATTTTAACATCACAAATTTTAGCAATTTATGACAAAACGTGCAAATTTTTTCAAGTTTTTGGACATTTATTTTTCATTATTCGCGTCTTTTTAGACACAGGGGCCAGAAAACGTCCTTGAGGGTTTGATAACAAGTTACTGAAAAAAATGCATTTGCTACGGATTAAATTTCAATTTTTTAATATGACAGATTTTGTCGGTTTTTAGGTTTCTCCAGCCTCAAGAGCCAAGAAACCTCATCTAGGGTTGAAAAATAGGTTACTGTATGGTTTCTAAATGTATTGGAATGTTTTTCAAGATTTTTACATCACGAATTTAAGCATCTTTTTGAAAAAACGTGCAAATTTTTTCAATTTTTTAGACACTTTTTTTCATTATCCGCGTCTTTCCGGATGCAGGGACCAGAAAACGTCCTGAAGGGTTTAATAATAAGTTACTGCAAAAACTTCATTTGCCACGGAATAGTTTTCAATTTTTTAATATGACAAATTTTTTCAATTTTTTTGATAAAACTTGCATTCTTTTCAAGTTTTTTTATTTTTTTTTCGGTTTTTAGGTTTCTCCAACCTCAAAAGCCACATAACTACCTCTAGGGTTTGATTATAGGTTACTTCATAGCTTCTAGATGTAATGAAATTTTTTCAAGATTTTAATATCAGCCATTTTTACAAATATTTGTATTTTTTCATGTTTTTGAATCGTTTCGAATTTTTAATCTTTTCCTCCGGCACCAGGGTCATAGGGACCTCCTCAAGGCTTGATGATAAGTTGTCGCATAGTTTCTAGAGTTAATGAAATGGTTGTCAATATTTTAAAGACTCTAGCTCTTAGCACTTTTTTGATAAAATTTAATTTTTTTCAAATTTTTGGAAAATTGTTATCATGTTCCAAGTTTATGGACCTTCATGACCCAGTGACACTATTTAAAGCTGAGCTTGAGATAATGAATTGGTTTTGAAGATTTTAGTATCTTGAATTTTAGCAAGATTTTTGCTATTGTTTTCGAAATTTTTGAATAATTTTGTCCTTTTCTGAGTTGAGCGATCATTAGTGGCCAACGAAGTTTTTCGTCTTGCAGAGGGGTTACTTGACATAACTGCAGGACAAAAAACAGTTCGGAACATTTTCACTGCGAAATCTGGAAGCTGTTTTTTAGTTTCGCAAAATTTTGAAAATTTTTTAAAATATCAATTTTTTGTTTAGTTTATTTATTAACAAAGCTAGAAAACTAAAAGTTGCTAAGTCTAAAGCTACGCTAAAGCTAGGCTCACTAAACCGCGGCTAGCTACTGACGAAGACAACCGCTCGCCGGTCGTTTGAGAGCAATTCGCCCGACGTTAATTGGTTATGTTTTGATTTCTAAATTACTTTTTTACATCCTCATTTCCTTCACTTCCTCATTTTGAGTGATTTTAATTGTTTTCATTCCTATATAAAATTCTTGATTATGAAAAAGCATTTTTAGCGTTGAAGATGCGAGACTGATATCTGTATGGTCAACATAGGACATGTCACAACCCCTATTAAGTCCGAGTTTTTGTACGAATAAGAAAATTTCTTAGCTACACCCCTAAATTAAATTGTCCCCGTCTGTCGTTCCAGAGCAATTCAAACGATGTTAGTCGTCTTATGTTTTCTGATCAAAGTTGCGCAGTTCTGCACTGCCTAATTTGTCGAATCATAATCATGCATGCTTCCTCTGTCTGTTTTGTGGGATCCTGCTTGTGATAAGTTGCACAATTTCGAACAAAATTTCATTATTTTGAACATATGCGCACAATTGCGAATGAAATTCTTGTTGGAGCAACAGATCATGGTCAATTTTCGTCGGGTTCACATTGACTGGTCTTAGTCGCACAGTTTCGAATCTTCACACACTCAATGTTGCAAAAGTTTGCGTAGTCGCGCATTGTCGAAACATTAACTCGTTTTGTCGGATTATTTCGTGGTAGTTTGCGCTAATGCGACGTGCATTTAGTCATGTCAAATTTCTCGACTGTCTGTCTAATAAGGGCCAATTTAATTCCAGCTCAACCGGTTCATATTCCCACCACTTCGCCCGGTTATTAACAATTTATTTCACTTTGAAAAAAAATAGAAAGAACTGTAACTTCATAGAAAAAGCATATTTCAAACATTTTGTCTAATGGACGTTGAGTTCAGTCCTGAATAGGAAGCAGCTACGAGTTCAAGGCTAGTTCAAATGTGAATGCCTATCCGGAGCGACCAAGTAATGTGACTGGATCGAGGTCAAAACAGCCGACATCACAGCAACAGACAATGCGAAACTCCCAACAGCACAGTGGAAATCAATCGGGTTGGTATAACTTGGTCTGTTTTAACAAAAAGTTCTCTGGTTTCTGGATTGCATCATTAAAATGGACCAAATCTCATTTGCTCATGATTTTACATCGAAATCAATTGCCAGACAATTAAAATTATCCGAAATATGGAAATCAAGAAGCTCACTGGGTTATATCTTCAACTCACAAAATTTCCTGCTTAGACTTTGTTTCAACGATACAAAACTCCTCTCGAAACATCATTAAAGTTTTCATTGTTAGCTTCATAGCATTGACCCAAAGCAGCATCCCAAATTTTTGTCCTCTTAGGAAAAGAAATCGGAATGGCTCCTTATGAAGAAGATCCTCGTGCCTATTCGCACAAGCCCAACTTTTCGGGAAATCAGCAGCAATCCGGAAACCAAGATCGAAGTGGAAGTCGAGGCACTTCGGGAAACGTGAGTGGAGTCGGTGAAACCCAAATGCGGAACCTATCAGATGCTCCGAGTCAAAGCGGCGGAAGAGTAGAAAACCTGACATCACCAAGTGTTCCTACAATTTCAACATCTGCAACCAGCAGTTCCAGTAATTCTGCCATGCCTGGAAACCAGAGCCAATCTCAAAACCAAACATCTATGAGTCGAGCGAACTCTAGAGGCACAAGCCGCGCAGGAAGTCGAGCAGTTAGTGGATCATCATTGGGTCGTGGATCTGTTGGATTTGGATCTCGAGGAGCGAGTGGACAATCGGGTTCCGCTTCGCGTCAATCTTCTCAACGGTCTAGAGGGATTGGGTCTCGCGGTGGTGCTGGGATGGGTTCTGCTACCTCTGCTTCAAAACCAACATCCCCATCTGTGGGACGACAAATAAGTGCTGGTTAGGATTTTACGAAAACATTTAATTGTTCAAACGCTGCTTTTTGAGAACTACTAATCGAGACCATTTTTCAGATTGCCGGAATTTGATTGTTGAGATTTCATGGTCTTAATAGGACCTTTCCAAAATTTTGCATACTACTTGCTCAACCAATTTTATCAACAACCGCACGTGCTTGTTTCTGTGACTGTTTTTCAACACTGTCACTAAATTCCACTGTTAGCCCGATTGGAGATTTTAATTGCTCTCTAACAAAGTTCGAGCAGTTTTGTAGTCTTGTGTGCCATTTTGGTGCAATTTTTTCTGAGCTTTTACTTCTGCTCTTTCTCTTACTTGAGTAAGTTAAATCTTAATCTATCAATCCTCCATTTGTATAACTTCCTTAATCCTGAGCTGGCTGTGAAGCCTCGCTTGTCAATGATTGTAAAATTTCCGATAGCGATCGGTAATGTTTCTACTGAGCAAAGAACAACGACAAAATTTCCTCAATTTACCACGTGTCTATTGAATATAATTTTAGTAGTTTTATTGGAATTGTTTCATAGCAAATAAAGGTAGCTTCTTTCGCTAAAACAAACAAAAGTATTTTACCAAAAAAATGGTTTTGCTAGCTCCGTTGGTAATTACTTTTCATAGGTTGAAATTTGTGAAAGAGTTAATAATCAGATAATTTTTCAATCATCAATTAGAAAGCCGACTCGATATTTTGCAATCATTTATCAAATAGTTTTCTTTCCTACTTTATTAGCTTATTATAAATCACTTCAACACAAGGAATATATTAACGACAATATTAACCAGAACAGTGGACAAAATTTTTTCTATTCTTTTTTCTTTTTTTGGGGTGAAAGTAAAGTTTCCTGAGCATCCACAAAAGGCAAAATATTCTAAACAGTTGTTAGGTTTGCTAATCGGTAAGTATGCATAATACCTCGCGCTCAGTGTTTAATTTTCGTGGATTTTTGACCCTATGCCATTCAATAATTCTATATTACAGTATATTACAGTAGCAAAAGTATTGGGCTGACGGAAGTATAATTTTGAATTTTTGGGTTTGTCTAATGTATCTCTTAAGAGACCATATTGCGTTCGATCAAATTTCTAAAACAAAAAAGGAACCGAGTTCGCAAAAAAATTGGTTAGATTTATTTGGTGAGCGTTTCATTGCCCTCAAAACTTTGTAGCGTTAACTAAAAAAAACCTATTTCAACAGTATCTTGACCATCAGTGAAAACTAAAAAAAGTTGCAAATTTATTGGCAAGTTACATACAAAATTCATAAGATTCAAATATTTATTACAAATTTCGTGTAAATTTATTTGCTTTTAGGCTATCAATTTATAAATTTGACTTTCTTAATTGCTCCTAGACTAGTTTTTAAAGCAGCAGTTAGACATCTGTAGGCAAGAATTTCAGCGCATTTTTAGGCAAAAATTTTTGTTCGATAAATTTAACAAGCCGATTAATTTTCGAGTCAATTAACTATTGATCTGCCCTCATCCCAAACTGTTTTTTTATTCACAATATTACCAACAAATCTCAATTTGCAATAGTTTGCTAAAAAAAGTTAAATAAAAATTTGTTCTTAATATATATGCTCTCTTTGTTTCAATTCAATTTAATTTTTTTGATTATAAACAGTCTCTAATAGTAGTTAAAACATTTTATTGACATTGTTTATTTCTGCCAAAACAAGCGAATATCAATTCCCGCAATTGCCATTGGAAGCGTGCTGCAATAGAAATGAGCACTCAAAAGAAATTTGTGGCTATTATATTAGCCGTGTAGTCCTTTTTTTCCAATTTTTTCGCTTGACAGATTTTTTACATGGAACATGTGACTTTTATTCTCAAAAACGATATCAACAAGTAAGCCTGGGTTCTGTTAAATTCTCTTAGAGCCTTTTGGTTTACAAGACACTACGTAGGCGATTGGGCGAAAACGTTTTGGAGACAAAAATTTATGATCTGAGGGGCGTTTATTAGAGTTTGACAGCTAACCCCCACGTCACCCTCTCCTACCACATTGTCCCCACGTCACACTCACCCCATCTCCCCAATCCCTACCTGTCCAGTTCATTCCAGCCATGACCCAGCGCGCTAGACCCCCTCCCCCACCCGTTGCACTCAGGCCACCTTCCCCAACTAATCCACCACTTGCGCCCCCACCTCCCCCCACGACTACAGAGCACTCCCCATGCCTCTTCAATTAAGCAGAAGCTCGCCTCTGTAAACCGTAGCTAGCTACCAATGAAGTCAACTGCTCACCAGTTTTTTGGGAGCAATTCACCAGACTAGTCGATATTGTTTATTAGTTTGTGTTTTACATTTTTCTTCCTCTGTAATGAGTTATATTTGTTCTATTATGAAAACGTTTTTCAATTCAATATTTTAAATCTTTATTGTTTTCTTTTTCGTTTTGAAATTTTTATTTTTTTCGAGACAACTTTTTTGTGCTTAATAGGAAGGAGGGCACGCATTGGTCAAGAATTGTATATTTTAAGCAATTTATTTTATAGGCATGAATGTCTTTCTTTTTCGTGCACTGTCATGAAATAACTGCATGAACGTTTCAGAACTGTATATAGCTAAGGGTTCGTTCAGTTCATTGATCAATAAATAATGTATTATTTAAGTTTCAAAATTCCTATGTTTGTGTCCAGTATTCACTTCTTAGAGTCTTAACTTTCCCATTTATTTTTCCCTCTAAGATTCTTTAAAAGAATCTTGCCAGTGTGAAGAGATCACGAAAGTAAAAACTTCACGACAAGTGTTTTGTTCTCTTCGGTACTTTTACTATTCTTTTGGATTTCGAGTCCAACCACTGCTGCTTCTTGATCATTATCAATTGATGCTACCGCCATTTTTTAAATCAGTTTGCTCCGAGCATGCTTATCAGCAATTCGGTTTTTTAAAGATTATATGAAGTATAAAATAATCACGGGATGGTGATAGTTTTCATATAATTTACCTTTCACGAATCTGTGATTCTTTCGGCCAGATATTTTTATGCTTTCTTCTAACTTAGCCGTTAAAAAGCGTTAATTGCGCATCAAAAATAACAAAATAACTACGCTAAGTCACATCTTTTATCAGCTAAATGTATTTGCATCGAACAGAAAATTGAAAAAATTTTGGATGAAAATATGCTTCAGCAGTCTCAAAACTTTTGCTGCATATTATATAGTTTTCACTTTATTGTATATTTAAAATTTTGTAAGAAATACTCCCTGGTGTTAAATTTTAGCTGCCAAATTCCTTAAATGTTAGCTGTGAAATTCCTTACGGCGTGATATTGTAAATAATTTGGCAGCAACAATTTGATGTTCTGAGATAAAGTGAGATTTTATGTAAAATTTTTCTTTGAATAAATTTTGTTTCGACCTCCAGACTTTTCTGTGGCCCCAATACTAAAGCTAGCAGATCATTCGACGGCAGTAAAATCGAGACAGTTATTTTAGTATCAATTTTTTGCAAATTTTTTGGAAATGAAAAATTCTAGATTACTTTTTAGAGGCAAAAATAATTATCAAGTTGTTCATATGCTTTTCAGGTCGTTCCACAGCTGTCCAGTCGCACTCTAGATCAACTTCACAGCAGAGATCGACCCCAGTCGGGGCATCCAAAACGGGGGCCTCAACCCGATCCAGTTCTACTTCATCCTCAAGCGCCAAACCGTTCAAATAATCAACACGAAAAGACATATAGAGAGATATACACTAAGGATTGCAACTGCTATGCTTAACATACAGATTAGAAGAGCTGAGAAAAGATCAAGAGGGTTGGCGTAGTTTCCATGAAAGTATGCTTAGTGGCCTTGAAAGACGCAATGGAGAAATAAAAGCAAAAGAAACTTGCTAATGTCATTTTTTCAATAAGAGTTCTTTGAATGAATTTATATTTTCTGAATCAATCTATTCTGCTTTCTCATATCGAGATATCGACTGATATCAGTAAATCATCAGTGAAGGCATTCAATAGGACACTAAAATAATTTGGGAAACTTTGCCACATGTGGGGGTGTAGCAAAGTTTTATCAAAATTATTTTAAAGCTAATAAAAAACGCAGGATTGGATTTTGCACTGTTCAGAATGTTTTCAGAAAACCCGTCTTTTTTACGCTGAGTTTTATACTGTGTTAAAACGTGACATAATCCTAATATGGCCATAGTAAAACTACAGACTGAGAATAACTCCGATTCAGCGCTGATTTACAATGTTACTATGATCCGGGTTATCAATGCACTGCTTCAATGATTTTGCAAATTCATTTTAAAATGCATAACTTTACACGGTTGGTTATATTCAGTCATATGCGTTTTATGATCAGTGGAAGAGTTTTTTTTTACGCAGATCGAGGAGTTAATGTCGAGTTAAAAAGAGAATTAATAACTACTAACGTCAAACAAAACGCGCTGGAAAAATTGGTGAATGGCATTTCAAAAAGTTAATATACAAAGATCTTTTAACCTTGCCCCAACGTGCACGCACTCTCACAGAAGATTAAAAATTTCTAAGCAAAGGCTTTACGTCATTGCGATCCGCATTTTGCTTTGTGTAATTTTAGATGTTATTTATGTCACTAGTTTTGTTTAAACCACAACAATCGAACTGGAAGTCAAGTGTTTGAGAGAGAGCCAAAGCTCCCTGGGCCAAGATTAAAACTTCAGTTTAACTTAACAACCAAAACAATCGTGAATCGTTTGCTTAATGAATGAAAATCTTGTGAACATTTTCGGTAAATAATAATCAAATAGAGATTTTAGTAACCAAAAAGTTTCACAAAAAAAACTTAATTTAATTTTGTGCCCAGGGAGCGAAGAGGCCAGGCGAGAGAGCAGAGAAGAATCCGAGGACTGGACAGGTTCGGGAAAGTTACGCCCCTATCTTAACAGACAATACAAACAGTACAATGTACAATACGATCACAGAGAACCAGTGACACCAGACAACCTCTTCAAAACAGACAACACCCTAATCCCGCAAGACACAGCCTGTGCTAATGAAAATGACTTGATAACAAGTCAGGGTGACTTTGACCCCTTCTCTGAAGGAGTGAATTACTCATCGAACCCTTGGGGTGATGTAGGTTGTCTTCCAGCGTTGGATTTCAGTAACAATGAAACTAGCAAGACTATCCAGTCTAAAGTTTCAACTAAAAGTAAGTAGACGATTACAGACGAAGTCAGTTTTGGTACTTTGCTAATATTCGTCCCAGACTTTCTACATCGACGTATCGTATTTCTCCAGAAAAACGTTATTTTGGCGAGCATGGAAGCCGGTGGTTTTTTCACTTGGTCTAACTAATGAAAAACCACTGCAGCTTTCGAATAAAACAAAAAAAAACTTTGTAATGATTTCTGTTAGTTTCTAACGGCGTGGCACCAATTTTATCAAACGTATCGAAGGATCTTTTTGCCTCCGCCCTTATTTCTTGTCGCTATTTTTGTCTTGTCACTTAGTTGCAGTAATGACAAGTCTCGCTGATTTTCTAATAAGAAAATTGAAGCTATTTCACAGTTCAAAATTGACGGCAATGATTTTAGAAACTTTCACAAGTTATTCCTAATTGTTATTAATAGCCGCCCTCATCTTCTCAGCCGGCTATTATAGAGCTCCTATTTTTTTTACAATTCAAAGAATTTGAATTGTATTGGGGCGCTGTCATTTTACAATTCAAAGAATTTGAATTGTATTGGGGCGCTGTCTTTTTTTTTAAGATCTGTTCACACATTTTCATGATTTTTGAAGTCAAATTGGAGTAGTGATTTTGGTCACGCCGAAACAGGAAATGGAGCGAAAAAGCGAGTGGTTTTGCGGCGTGAATTTTTTTCGCTCCAATTTTAAAGTAGAGTGCGAAAATGGTGCGAAAATGGAGTGCGAAAATCCATTCACAGCTCATTCTAGGCCTAGTTTTTTGTTTTAATTAAATTTTAATTTCTCGCTAGTGGTTTTTTTGTTCATATGCGGCATTTTGACATTGATTTTTTGTTCTTTTTTCTTATTTTTCGATCTGATTTTTTTTAAAATGGTTTTCTCAATTCACTCATAGTCCGTTCTAGGTCTAGTTTTTCTGTTTAGTCAATGAAAATTCTTTGAATTGTACGTCAGGACTTGTCCTGCTATGTTTTTTTTAAGATCTGTTCACACATTTTCATGATTTTTGAAGTCAAATTGGAGTAGTGATTTTGGTCACGCCGAAACAGGAAAAGGAGCGAAAAAGCGAGTGGTTTTGCGGCGTGAATTTTTATCGCTCTAATTTTAAAGTAGAGTGAGAAAACAGTGTTTGAACAAAAATTCGGTTTCTCGGGAGTGGTTTTTTGTTCACATGCGGCAATTTCACTCTGATTTTTACTGTTTTTTCAATTTTTGGATCGGATATTTTTCTAAATGGTTTTTCCAATCCATTAACAGCTCATTCTAGGCCTAGTTTTTTGTTTGAATTGAATTTTCATTTCTCGCTAGTGGTTTTTTTGTTCACATGCGGCATTTTGACATTGATTTTCTGTTTTTTTTTCTTATTTTTTGATCTGATTTTTTCAAAATGGTTTTTTCAAGTCACTCATAGTCCATTCTTGGTCTAGTTTTTCTGTTTAGTCATTGAAAATTCTTCGAATTGTACGTCAGGACTTGTCCTGCTATGTTTTTTACTTCGTCGAATAAAAAAATGTTCCGCTTTACCTCATTTTGCCGCTTTTTCAACATTTTGCGTGATATCTTTTTGACTTCTCTAGGCTAGTTTTTCTCTTCTCTCATTCTGCTAAAAGTGATTTTGAACATTAGTTGCTCAGCAAAGCAATTCAAAATGAACAGAGTCAGTATTAAAAATTAAAGTCAGAAGTAGAAACGGGATAAACCCATAAAGCCCAATTTTAGATGCCCGCTATTTGAACGTCGTTCCTATAAGTCTTAGTTAACATCTCTAATGCTTATTGGTATTGATAGCAGCCCCTGTAGCCTCTTTGTAAGAAACAGAAGTACGTTATGTTCAACTACGAAATGGCATCAAAATAAATCGGACTTAACAAATGTTTTTGTACAGAAATCTTTTTTTTTCAATATCTTCTATTCTTTCAATCCCAATCATGCTTATTGGAATCAACGGCGGCTATTTTCCGGCAATCTGCCGGGTATGTTTTATATACTCTCACAATTACTTTTTCAGAGAATTCAACGGATTTCATGGGTTGAAGTTATGCTAAAGTTTCTACTGTTCGTTTTGAAAACTTATAGTGAGTTTTGAATTTTTCTGCTTTAGTAGTTTTATTACGTATTTTTTTGGTTATGCTTCAAAAAACTTTAATTGCTCTCAAACGAAGTTTACAGCAATTATAATAGTCACCTAATCATTTATTGCTCGACCAAATTTTGTGCGCCCTGTAGCTTTTTGTCCTCAAAAACCTGATAAACAGTTTAAACCAAGAGAACGCTTAGTAGTTGAGCATGCTACTCATCGAAACTGTTTTGAGGAGACAAATTTGTCAAATGAGGGGCGGTTCGTAATCGTAAAAGTTTGACCCCCCCCCCCCTCAGTAAACACCTCTCAATCAACCCTCGCGCCAAACACATTCCCGGTCCACCCTCCTTGACTTGGCATTTTGTACCCACCACTCGGCGAGCCTTCTCAACGGTTGACCCTCACCGCCCTCACCTCTAAGATTTCAAATTTTTTATTTGCAAATTTCTTGGGCCCTAATTTTTTTATTCTGGTGTGAAACTTGTCCTGATATGGTTTTCAATTGTTTTATTATTCGTTGTACGCCTTTACTGACACTTACTGACGCCTTTTCGACCATAAGCGTGATTTTTTGAACATTTTTGACTTTTTGACTTTGAAAGAGTCAATATTTACCTAATTTGGGCTTCTTTAGGATAGTTTTATTGTTTCATAGTACAACTCAGATAGTTGTTCAGCAAGGTACTCTAATCTGATCCGATTCAGAGTCGAAAAATGAAATCAAGTATAGAAATGTCAAGCAATGAAGACAAATTTAAATACTGAAACTTTAATTTAGTTTGTCTAAACTAATTTAATGCTTTTTGGTACTGATAATATTCTCTATATAATCTCATAGAGAAAGATTACTCCTCAATACCTCAGTCATTTCAAAATAACTCATCTGTTTAACGCTTCATTGTGAAAAAACAACCAATTTTTTCCTCTTCTTTTCTTTGATAGTCACAAATCCTTCTCCGGGTCATGAGGATCACTCGCGGCTATTTTACAGCGTTCTGTAGAATGTGTTCGTATTTAAGGTGGTCGGCAGTTCTTCCGACGCAGGGGTGCGAAGTCACTAGAGCCCACCACTAACCCGGGACCTCTCGGAGGTAAACCCACAAAAACTTCAGAACTGCGAGCCAGTTTCATAGCAGCTAAAGAATTTGCACCTGTTTCCCCCGGAAATGACACAAGTGTGAAAGCATACAGAGGTCCAATAGACTGCAACTCAACTTTCACCAGAATGAAAAAGTATTTTTCGGATGATATCAACGGAAATTTGCAATCGCTACCGCCTAGGTTTGAAAACACAGTGAAATCAAAGACATCCATTTTAAAAAGGCCACAGAGCAAGCGAAAAGTTCGACCACCAAAACTGACTTCAAAATCATCAGCCAGACGAAAAGCAGCCTTAGCCGCAAACATAACCCTGAGAAATGCCGCAAAAAGTCTGAAAAGTTTCTCAGGATCAAAACTTCAGAAAGCATTGAGGCTACCTGAAAAGATTGACCAAGAGCAAGATGAGTGTCATGAAAAATTTCGAAGTGTTCGGTTTGATTCTGCCACAAGCTTACCGTTTTCAAACATGTTAAGCGTCCCCCTACCGACCGATTTTTCAGATCGCGCTTTGGAAAAGGCGCGCGAGATTGCAGCGAGGCACAATCTACTTCAAACAAAAACAACTGGCGCCAACGAAAAAGGAAGTGAAACGAAAGTTGCCCCACGGTCACCCAAAACGCAAATAAATAAGACTGTGCGGATGCACTCGGCAAGAAGTGAGCAGTCGAGTTCTGTGGAATCGGAGTTGATAGTCACTGAGTTCAGAGAGGTTTTAGGTTCAGAACTTTTAGATGATGCGAAGTTGAGATCTGCCCCTTTAGTAGACAGCTTGAAATCTCAACATCACGGTGGTATCAATGCAAAGGTTGAAACAGTAAAGAACCAAGCTTACGGAGACATCTTGGGTTAAATGCAATTAGCTTGTCGAATTTCAACCAGGGTGCATGTTTTTTTTTGTTTTATAAACATTATGCATCTGTTAACAATTATAAAGTGCGAAAACCTCATTAGTTTTGAAATGAAATGTGTTTATTTTTAATTCAAATTCAGGATCAGACCAATCTGCAGCTGAAACAAAAGTTTTCATTCGCAACATTTCTTAAAAACGCATTCAAAAACAACTTTTTGAAGTATGATTTCAATTTGGGCAGTTTAGTTGCTATGACTATAGCCATACTCTCAGACCATAATGAACGCATCAGAGGGGGGGGGGGGGGCGTAATGCTTTCAAAATTACACGGACTGGAAACAAAAGCAAACGCACGAATCGCATGATAAACTGGAGATAGACAACCTTAAACGCAAGAAGGTCGGAAGATTGACAATTTTACGTAGTTATAGTTGCTAAAGAAGTTCTCTCATTTTAATTGTTAACAGCTGCAAAATGTTTCTAAAATCTAGAGTTTTTAATCTTTATTTATAAAAATTTTGAATGAAACCAAGTATTATTACCCATATTGCAAACAAAATAATTAATTTATTATTAAATTTGTCAAAAAAGTTTAATTGCTCTCGAAGAGAAGCAATTATTGTAAACGTGTGTATCTTTTCTTATGCAAAAATTTGCTCGACTAATTTTTGACTTTTCGAATGACTTGTACGCCTTGACTTTTTGCGTTTTGAATCTAAAATTCTCTCTCCTTCACTATTGCAAGCAGCTGAACTCAATTGGCGGCAATTTACCACTAATTGTCAAATAATAAGTGCGCCAAAACTGGTGCCATTTTTTCACTTTAAATCTTGATAATGGTATGTATTAACCTGTAAAGAGTTTATTTGAAGCCCCCTATAGAATTTTTTAGTCCCATTTGGGCTACTAGCAACCAACCCCCACCCCCCCCCCCCACACTGAAGCAAGCTACAAGTGATTAGAGCTCCCACTAGTCGTTCGAGAGCAATTCTTCCCACGTTTAGTCGGTTATGTTTTTAATTGCTCTCAAACGAAGTTTCTAGCAGTTATGTTAGTCATTTTCGATTTCTTGTCTCCTCGATTCGACTTTCTTCCTCAAAAAACGAAATAAAAAGGAACCTTAGAAGCACTAAAAATTGTCGATCTGTCAGAAACTTTGTAAATCATTAGAAGGTCACCTTTACAATTTTTGTCATTCTTTTGTTTTAGATTTCCATCAAAAATTTCAAACAATGCAATGCTTTGCTTTGTTTCAGCATGGAAATGGGGATAAACAGTTTATTAACAAGGCTGACCAATGCTGCAAGTAGTTGGCAAATATAACAAACATGTTACTATCTTGGAGATTGCCAAACTCAAGAGCAACTGAAATAGCAAAATTGCCCCCTAATTTTCAAAGATTTGATGTTTGGGTTTTTCACTTCGATGCATCTGTAGTGTTAAAAAGTTTTAAAAGTTTACTTCTTAATCAAATCTTCCGAAAACTCCAATTTTGGTATTACAGGAATTTTGGTTATGTAAAGGCGATAAAAAGGCGTTTGCGAAAATTGGGACAATTGAGAAGACAATGACTTTTACTGAAACAAAAATTCAAAAAAATTTTTTATCCATGAAACATTATTTTTTAATTAATTACGGATAATGTTAAAATGACGCGTATCAAACCTATAAACATGGTGTTTATGTATAAATCAATTAATTTGAAAAATTGATTGCTTGACCATTTTTGAGATAAAAATGACTAAGAAAAATGTCATTAATTTTTTTTAGTTTGCCACTTTGGTTTGATACGGTATGATTATCGTGAGTAGTGAAGTACCGTGTTGCTCGGGGAAAGTATAAATTATTTGGAAAACAATATATTTTTTATTTCACTAAATTTCTTATCTACTGTCCCTACTGAGCTTAAGCGTCAAAATGCAATAATGTAGAAAAGTTGAGGAGGTATTGATAATGTCTTTTTACTCCTAGGACTTGTGTTTTAGCAAAAAATTGGTTACTTAAATTTCTTGAGTTATCAAAGTTTGGTGGCTACCTCATTAAAAATGAATATACCTAATCCATGAGTGCAATGCAATTACAATGAAATTTGATATTCATTTTTTTCTAATACAGCCGTTAGTTTTATATCCTCCCTTGTTGTGCAAACTTAAACGTAGAGTGTCCTTCAGGCATGTCCTGGCGCTAGACAGAAATTTTGTTAGAGAAAAAAAATGTTACATAGGTTAATGAGCCTTTCTGTCTCTGCTCTTTAGTCCGTATTTGTTATAACTTGTAGACAATTAATCAATCAAAAATGACCAAAGGGATAACTGTAGGATGGTTTTGTAGAATCGCAACTTTTTTGATTATTATATCTGTACAGTTTTGATCTTTGATTTCGATTTGGTTTAAGAAGTAATTCAAGTTCTGTATTATTTTGGTTTTTTCCCGAGATACGCTTAAGCTATACTTTCTCTTCCTACATTCCCGGCTCATTGCCGGAAAATAGCCGCCGTTGATTCCCATAACCACGATTGGGACTGAAAGAAGAGAAACAACATTGAAAAAAAAAGATTTTGTTAAAAAAACAAATTTAAAGTGCGAACTATTTTGTTGTCATTAGGTAATTGAACATACTCTTGCTTCATAGTGAGAGTTCCACGAAGTAAAAAAAAAACATAGCCGGGCAAGTCCTGACAAACAATTCAAAGAAATTTCATTGACTAAACAAAAAACTGGACAAAGAATGGACTATGAGGGAATTGGAGAAACCTATTTAGAAAAAAACTAAGATCATGAAAAAAACAAAAAAAAACCGTTAAAATCGATCTCGAAATGCCACATATGAACGAAACAGCACTAGTCAGAAAGCGAATTGTTGTTAAACTACCATTAGCTCACTCTAACATTCGAGTGAAAAATTTTACGCCACAAAACCACTCACTTTTTTATTCTTTTCATATTTCAGCATGACTAAAATCAAAACTGCATTTCGGCTTCAAAAATCATGAAGTTGTGCAAACAGATCTTTAAAAAAACGCAGCGCCCCAATACATTTCAAATTCTTTGAATTGGAATTGTGTAGAAAATAAGAGCGCCATAATAGCCGACTGAGAAGCTGAGGCAACTATTAATAAAATTTTCTCAGTTTTTTTTGAAAAGTTGTGCTCTGAGGATTTGCATTGTGAACTTTTAATATTCCTTTTGTAAAATTTCAAATCAAATTTTCAAAATATCTTAACATACTAAAATTTATATCTAATATTGATGGTTAATGTTGAACTCAATTTCAAAGGTAACTCTTATTTTGAACTGTTTTTAGCAGTTTTTTCTCTCACATCGGAACCTGATCTCTTTGGAAGTCAGCCTATTCGGTAAGGAATGGTTTTTTTAAGGAATTGCCAGATTCTTGCAGTTTTCTGACAAGATAATCTTATGTCTGTCAGATTCAATTTTAATGGTCTCCAAGAGAAGCAATTATTGTAACTATCCTATGAAATTTTTTCCCTAATAAAGCTTTTTTAATAAGTTTTATGAATAGCACTTTACAGTTTTTTCACATTGGAAGCGTTGATATTTGATAAGTATAAGACAACTCAAAAATACTTTGGCTATGTAAAGGCGGTAAAAAAACGTTTGACAAAAATAGAACAATTGAGAAGACAATGAAAATTACTGATGTAAAATTCAAAACTTGTATTTGATATCTCAATCAATTTTTTTTGATTAGTTAAGGATACTGTTAAAACTACACGTATTAAACCCTTAGACAAAATTAGTTGCTTAACCATGTTTGAAATAAAAGTTACAAAAAATATAATTATATTTTTTAGTTTTTCAATGTGTTATGATACGGTATGATTATTGTAAGTAGTGACGTACCGTGCTACTCGAGGGAAAGTATAATTATATCAAAAAACAATTTAAAAAAATCGTTCATCTTACTAAATTTCTTATCTACAGTCCCTCCTGAACTTAAGCGTCAAAATTCAATAATATCCTGTCAAAGGAAAAAATGAATTGACAATAGGACTTGTGTGTTAGCAATAAAAATGGGTTGTTAAATTGCTTGTGTCAGCAAAGTTAGCTGGCTACCTCATTAAAAAGGAATATAACTAATTCATGAGGGCAAAACTTGCAATAAAATATGATATTCATTTTTTTCTAATACAGCCGTTAGTTTTAACTCCTCCCTTATTGTGCAAACTGAAACAAAGTGTGTCCTTCAGGCATGTCCTGGCTCTTGACAGAAAGTTTGTTAGCAAAAAATCTGTTAAAAGGGTTATTGAGCCTTTCTGTCTTTGCTCTTTAGTCCGTATTCGTCATAATATGGTGACAATTAACCAATCAAAAATAGCCAAAGCCATAACGGTAGGATCTTTTGGTTGAAAAATAACATTTTTCTATTTTTATTTCTACAGTTTTGAATTCCCTTTGGTTTAAGAAGTAATTCAAGGTCAGCATTAGTTTGGTTTTTTCCGAGAAAGGTTTAAACAATACTTTGCTTTCCTACACCAATTGTTTTGATGAGTAACTGCTCTTTAAAAACACTTTGAATATAATGAGAGGAAATTTAAACTAGTCCATAAAAGTCAGAAGATTTCGTGCCAAATGTTGAACAAGTTTTGAGCTAACGCAATGCAAAAATTTTTAGTTCGGCGAAATAAGAAACATAGCAGGGCAAGTGCTGATGAATATTTCAAAGATATTTCATCGAATAAACAGAAATTTGTACATAGAAAGGACTACGAAGGAATTAGGGAAATTCACTCAGAAATAAAAAAAATGACCAAAAGAACAAAAGAAAAGTTAAAATCAATTTCAAAATTCCACATGTGAACGAAAAACTACTAGCGAGAAACCGTTTTTTGTTAATCTACCATTCTCTCACTCTACTCTAATATTCGAGTGAAAAATTTTACGTCACAAAAACACTCACTTTTTCGCTTCACTTCCTGTTTTGGCATGACTAAGATCACAACTGCAATTTGGCTCCAAAAATCATGAAATTGTGTAATTAGTTCTTAAAAAAGGCAGCGACCCAATACAGTTCAAATTTTTAGAATTTTAAAGAAAATAGGAGTGCTATAATAGCAACTGAGAAGCTGATGCGACTATTAAAAATATTTTCTCAGTTTCATTCGAAAAGTTGTGCTCCGAGGATTTGCATGGTGTAGTTTTTATATTCCTTTGGTAATATTTCAAATCAAATGTTCAAAATAACTTAGTATTCTAAAATTTATATCTAATTTTGATGGTTAAGTTTGAACTCAATTTTTAAGTTATATCTTATTTTGAACGGTTTTTTTAGAAATTTACCTCTCACAGCAGAATCAGATTTTTTTGGAAGTCAGCTTATTTGAGAAGGAATGGTTATTCGGTAGATTCTGGCATTTTCCTGAAAAGATAATCAATCAGATTGTTGTCAGATTCAAACTTAATTGGTTTCGAAGAGAAGCAATCATTGTAATTGTGTGTTTACTTTTTCATGCGAAATAATCGCTTGACCGTTTTTGACTTTTCGATTGACTTCTACGGCTTTGACTTTTTGGGGTTTTGCGTTATCTAAAATTCTCTCTCAATCACAATTTCAAGCAGCTGAAGTCAATTGGCGACAACTTACCACTAATGGTCAAATGATAAGTGCGCCAAAACTGGTGCCATTTTTCACTTTAAATCTTGTATTAGCCTCTAATGTGGTTATTTGAAGCCCCTATTGAATTTCTTAGCTCCGTGATTCCTTATAGCTACCCCTACTGGCAGGCTACATTTGATTAAAGCTTCCACTAGTCATTCGAGAGCAATTTTTCCGACGTTCAGTCGGTTATGTTTGCCATTCGTTGCTCGCTGCCTTTTCTTGTTCTGACATACTAACTTTGCTTTTGCTTCTTTTATAGCTGAGCAAGGAGAAAAACAATAAAAACTAAACTGAACAGAAATTTCACCAGTTATTGCGCGAAAAGAAGATCTACTTTCCAATTATTCTGATTCAAAAATGACAAGGCGGTGAAATAAAAAGAGCTGAAAATATTTCTTTTTCAGATGAGATTAAAAGAATTATTTTGTAACACCCAATCGTTGCAACAGAAAGTAAAAACTTGAACACTTAATTAGAATTGTTCTCCCGAAAACAGAAATTTGAAGAGGAAAGAGATGTTTTACAAACCTTTAAACTTTTTATTTTACAAAGCATTAGTTTCTGTGCAAGAAATTGTAAAAATCCATATTTGTGTAAATGAACTTCCGCCTAATATTTCTCTGTGCTCTCTGGACGAAATATAATAGACTACAAAAACTGAGGTATAGAAAAAACATAGCCAGAAGATTCCGGAATCGACTCGGTGTAATAAAAAACATAAACACTAGCGATCACTAACTGATAAAAACCATTAGTGCCAAGAAGCCATTTAATTTGAAAACAAATTGAGGAAACAACTTAGCAGGGGAAATAAAAAAGAAAAAATTTTGTACTTGGAATTAATTTGATAAATTGAGACGCCTAAAGCATTGTTTAGAAAATAATGTCTGCTATAATTGACTTATGCTTAGCAACCGTATTTCAACGAATGACAAAACATAACCAAAGATAACTATCGAAAAACGAGAAAAAACGAAGAAAAAATGAATTAAAGGATGAAAATTAAAACAACTATTTATTCGACACAAATACTTCTCTCGCTCGCTTTCGGAAGCTGATATGAACAAAAACACTCTTCTAACTTATCTCCGCTCTCCGTTTTTGTTCAACAGCAAAAAGAAGTCAGATTTTTTTCACGTGCAGCATTAACCATTGAATCCTATTTCAGAACAATTGGACCAATTAAAAAAAAATCAGCACAATTCCTCTCCGAATCGTAAAAACTTGATGCACAATTTTGAACTAACGATTTTTAGGATCAGTTGTTCATTTTTGATTGTATGTGGCAGTGGCAGGTTGCATGATCTTCTGGAAAATTCTTCTTGTTCTTACACTCTAAATGTGCTTTTGCTTATATTTTTTGGCATAAAAATTACAAAAACTCGGAAAGCGATAATGAAAGTGGTGTCACGTGAGAAATCAATAATTGTTCCATGTGATGTTGCTCAGATATGATGAAACGTTGAGTAAAAAGCAGTTGATAATTCATCATTTATTCTGATGAAGAAAAGGTACTCTTTCTGTAGCACTTAAAAATCCCTTTTTATTTATTTTCCACTGACTCAGTTTTCTTTTTTTTTTCACTGAACCAGATAACATGCAAAAAAGGTTTTTCAACACTGCAGACAGTCAATCAGAATTTTTAGGACTCTTCAAAAACCTCTCGATAAATTGTAAATTTTACAAAATTGCGATACCCACATCAATTTTTTAAATCATTTACGATGGTGCTATATCTGCCTAATAATTTTTTACCGATGTAAGAAAGAGTGGCTTTTCCGCTGGTTTTTTCTGTTTTTCATAACAGTTTTAAGTGTTTCTGATTGTCGTTTAATCAAAACTTTACGTATGTCGTTACAGTTATTATTTGGTTTGGTCGATTCGGTGTTTTTTTATGGAGCGTTGATTACCCAGGTTGAGGTCCCATCCGGAAGTGACCTCTGATCAGACCAAGTCCAACGCACACGGTGTGTTCCCAGATCAAAATAACAGGGTCGGGGATTTAGTTCGAGCGCACAATAGTATGATCAGAGGTCACTTCCGGATAGTAATGGTCTGATCAGAGGTCATTTCCGTATGAGTTGGTCTGATCAGAGGCTAAATCAAGCGCACATCAGTCTGATCAGAGATGATTTTGAGCGCAATTGGGTCTGATCAGAAACCATTTCGAGCGGATTTTTTCTTTTGATTTTTTTCTATCGAGGGATGTTGGCTTGCTGGATCGGAGACACATCTAGAGTATGATGGCTTTGAACCAAAGGAGTCCAGCCGATAGAATATGCCGGTCCACTTAAGAGGAATTTATGATTAACTGTAGAACATGACGTGACGTTTTCTATGGAAAGCTGTCTAATTTCATCCAATTTATCCAACAAATATGCACTAATAGTATACTAAACAATTTTTGTCTCTGCATTTGGTTCTTTTTCATTGGCAATACTTTAAGAAAGGTCTTTTCTTTAGATGAATCTAATATTGCAAAAATCAATTTTTATGAAATAAATATATTATAGCAAAATTAAAGATTTTTGTTCATTGTGATAACCATTCACTGACCATAATATTTCGAGCGCAATTGAGTCTGATCAGGAGTGATTTCGAGCGCACAATAGTCTGATCAGAAGTGATTTTGAGCCCACAATCGTCTGGACGATGGTCTGGGTTTGTTCTGGGCCATGGCCGCACAGTGGCATGGACAATGTTCTGATTTCGGTCTGATCAGAGGTCATTTCCATGTGGCAAGTTCTGACCAGAGACAGTTTTGAGCGCACTTCGAGCGCATACGGTTTTTTGAGCGCACTTTAGTCTGATCAGAGGATACTTTGGTCTGGGATGGTCTGATCAGAGATTACTTTTGTCTGGAACGGTCTGATCAGAGTTCAATTCCGGATGGCACCTCAACTTGGGTAAACATGGATAGGTTTCTTCCATCGCTCGTCTTAAATTAAGGTTGCTAGTTCTGTGAAATAAACGAAACTCTAACTTGAAATCAAAAAACTCTAACTTAAATCCAAAATAATAATAATAATGATTATAAATTAGATTTTACCGCAATCGCGCTACTCTAAAACTTTAGTTGCTGAGACCAGTACGCTCTGGTGCAGTTTAAAAATGAAAAACAAAATTAACGTGGTGTCCCAGAGCATTGTTTTGACTCATCATAATACACTTCTTAATGCTACATTGTTGATCGTAAGAGATTATTTTTTTTTGATGAATGGTGTAATTATTAAAATCTTGGTTATTAACCGATCATTGATACCACTTATCTTCACTTCAATTCGGATCGGCCTCGTTGCCGTGCCGGAAAAATCTTAAAAGATACTTCTCCCGTTCTTGCACCCAAATTTTTCCATCATTTGATTTACAACACATACGATAAAACTAGAATTCTGAGCTCTACACTCGTTAGGCGATACATCAAAACTCCCTATTGTTGATTGTCTCCGCTCATTAGGTGAAATATATTTTCAAGGAAGACTCCCCTCTTATTGGGTGCGATAAGGATTCGAAGGCTTGCTCGTGTTCCATATCTGCCTATTATCTTGCATCTAAATAAATCTCGAAGAATAAACACTTCTCTTTTTAGTTAACTCAAAACCATTTGTAAATTAGCTGTTATTTACCAACTGGAACTGACGTTTCGAAACAGACTATATTTGATGGAAAGGGTGGATCCTACAGCTGTACAATAACTAGAGCAATTTCGTTAACTAAATGAAAAAGCGAATTACACCAGAAAATTGCTTTATGGTTTCTGCAAAAAAATATTAGGAAATTTGAAAGAAATTAAGATATTAAGTGCTAGATCTTCAGCGGCGGGAGAATATAATTAAGAAGTTATTTTCTTTAAAAGCTTATTTGCTTTATTTAAATTTACTGCCAACTAAAACTCATTTTTTGCTATAACTTTTTCATTTCTGTCAATTCTTATATTTTTTTTTCTGAAATTCGAAAACATTTGAGACAAGCGCGCAATGGATTCCAAAGTATTGTTGCTGTTGAGCATTATATCGTGTATTGCTCTTTGTGTAACCTTCATTGAGGCGAGGTGCGTTGTCTGGGAAGGAAAACAGTTAAAGATAGCTGCTGTTGAGAGAGGGTAAGATCTGTAGTTTAAAAATTGTCGTTTTTGAACGTAATAAAATCATTGATATTGTCTGCTTTATTTAGACAAATACGATTTCAATCATGGTTTAGTTGAGCAGTTTTTTTCCGAGAAAAAATGAAACGTTTCCACAATTGATTCGTCTTTTTCGGGGCTTTTCAACAATACTTATTTTGTAAATCTCCGCAAAAGATATGAATCGGTCAAATTTGGTTTTAAAAAAAAACCAAAAAAGTTGTAAATGAAATAATTGTTCCGACCTCACTTGTAGGGGGAGGAACTATATATTCAAACGGGTTTTTGGCCGATATATTTTTGGTCGATCAATTTTGGCCGATCGATATATTCATCGTACAGAAATGTGATTGGTATCATTTAAAAGCTCGTCCGGCTTAGAATTCGAAACAAAATTTTTTTGGCATTTCGTTTGTTTTTGAGGAGTTATCGAGGATTGAAGTTTTGTGTGAACACGTGATATTCGACATGATTTCGTTCAGCTTTAGTGTAAATTTTCTTCATTATAGGACATTTTTTTAAAAAAAATATTATTCAAAATTACGTTTTTCGCGCCACAAAAAGAATTAATTTTGAGTTCCTAATAGAAGAAAGAAGATAAAAAGACTAGTTCTGGTCTCATAGGGAAGTTTACTATAAAAAAACTAGAATTCTATTTGAGAGCTATTTTTTGGAAAACGTTTCACTTTTTTTGTTTTTTTAAGTCACCTAGAGACTAGTCATTTTTCATACCGAGGTTCCGTTAATCAAAAACCTGATTTACAGTCAAATGAATCCCAATGAACGAAAAATTCGTTTTCAAGGAACAGCTCGTTTTTTTTGGCTACGACTCTTGAGATTTCGTAATTTTAAATGAAATTTTGATTTTATTTTTTGAGGTTTTACTAAATTTTTGGAGTCATATGGCATCGACTCGTTGACTAAAGTGCATTAGGTTTCGTAATGAGTATTCACTTAACCTATCTACAGCTCTGAGTGGACAGCTAAAGGCTGTTAAGATTTTAAAATTGAATTTTTGAGAAATGTTTTAACATTAACCGATCATAAACTATTTTTCGTCAATTTTAAGTTTGTCTCAGTACTGAAAGGACCCCCTTCCCTTCTACTGTAATCGTAATTAACCTGGTTAGCGTTTTAATCTTCTTACTATTTGTTATATGACTTCAATGCCACAAGATTTCAAATTTTTCTTAATAAATTTTTGGATATTTTCTTGTTATTGGTCCCTCTTGAAGTCTTATCACATTATCCTGATATTGAAATCTGCTTTTGGCTTAGAGAAGAAGTTCAATGGTTCATGAAAAAAAAATTTCAAAGAAAAGCTTATGGTTTAAAGGGCTTCGCGCACTTTCTTCGCGCACTTTTCCATTGAACTTTTGGTTCTTGCATGTATTTGTTGTTGTTTCCATAGTCATAAGACTTTTGTGATGCCCTATTGATTACTTGTGCATGCAAAATATCCTTGTTCTCCAACTGAGGGATAGCTGAGCGTAATTATTGACTTCCGTTGAATGTTATTAAATTTAATAGCCGTTAATACTTTAGAAATGATTTTTCGAGAAATTTTCAACATTAATCGATCTTAACCCTTATTTCGTTAACTGTTCGTCAGTCTCAGGAATGACCGGACCCTTCCTTTTTTACTTTAACCAAATTCAATCTAGTCAGCGGTTTATGTTCTGCTTTATAGTTTTCATAATTTTTTAAAATATTTTTAGGTTACTTTTTGTATTTTTTTGGTTCTTTTTGGAGTCTTAACACATTATCCTAATATTGATTGCTTTTGATTGATCCTGATACTATTTGCATTGGTTTAGAGCAGAAGTTCAATGGCTTATACATAAAGTTTTTAGAGAAAAGCCAATGGTTTAAATGGCTTCGACACTTTCTTTTCTCACTTTTCTATTTATTTTTTGGATTTTGCCGGTGTTTATTGTTGTTTTCATTGTCAATGATTTTTTGTAATCTCTTGTTGATGAGTTATGATTGAAAAACATTCTTGTCGTCCCATCGAGGCACGACTTAGCGTATTTATTAGCTTCAGGTGAAAGTTATTGGATTTAATGGCGTTGATACTACTGGTTTTCTCAAAAAAATTTGCTGTTTTAATCTAATTTTTCATGCGTGTCGATTAATTGGAGGCAAATTGCTAAAAAAAAGAATTCTATTGCTGCTGAAAATTAATTCCAAGATGAAAATGTTCCTCTGAAATGTTCCTTTTTAAAGGCTTCGACGTTTTTCTCGCTCAATTTTTTTTTTGAATTCGCTGTGTTAGCCTGTTTTTTAACTCTTTAGGTAGCCGTAAAATGCTGACTGGTCTCATAAGCTTGTAATTGAAGATTAATTTAATAATAATACCCAAAGCAGCCAGTTTAGAGCAAATTGTCTGAAAATTTATATTTTTACACATTTTTAAGATTTTATGGATTTTTCAATTTTTTCAGTTTTTGTTGTTATCGTTTTCTTGTAAACTTGTCTCATCATTGGGAAGTCCCATACGCTTCCTTGTAATTTAAAACTTAACATTTTTGCTGATAATGTGACGTAACTGATGTTTTGTTTGTTGGGCAATATGCGTTTTCATAAAAAAATATGTGTTTTGTATATTTGTGTTTCTTTTTCTCCTGCTTTAGAACACGTAAAAAGAGATCCCAATGATTCTCAAATGTGGCTCAATTGAATCTATTTATTTTTTCAGTGTAACTTTAGCTGAATTAGTATTAATAGAAATTGAATTAAAGATAGATAATATTCAGATAATGGCTAATGATTTTAATGGCTTCACCAATTTATGTTTTCGCAACGTTTTTATTTTGTTTTTCGTATTGGCTTGTGTTTTTCTGCATCTATAGTCCGTTCCTATGCTTAAGTCTAACCAAAGACATGTCTTGTTCGTTTCACTATGACTTTTTAGTATATTTATCCGGAATTATTTTGTAAAAAGCTAATGATTTTTAAGACCTGAAATTTTTTGTTGATTGGAAAATCGCGTCAACTAGTCTTATTGAAGAAAAAATCCCATCTGCTGTTAAGAAAAATTAAAGTTGTGTAGTTAGGGCATTGTCTGAAATTTCTGTTGTTTGCTTTTTTGTTTTGGTAGTTTTTTTCTCGTAGTCATTTCAATTCAGACCTCGTTGTAATAAGGCATGGCATTCTTTAATTCAATTATTAGTTTGGTTGTGTTACGATTTTTTTTCAAACTCAAATATCTATTTTTGATTATCTCTTTGTAAGTCAAAAGACAGTTAATTTTTAAAAATGTAGATGAGCGTGGGCCTCCTTGTTCTCAGCTCTATACTCATAAGCAAAGCTGAGAAACAAGTCAAAGACATGAATAATTTTTTGGAAAGCTATTGGTAAATATAACAGAAATCAGGCTGCAAAAATTGCAATCTTGCAGATTTTTTAGGCAGAATAAGTTTTAAAAATTAGCCGAATGAGTTATAGTTTTTACAAACGCAACTGCGTAAGATTGTTTTGTTGAGCTCTTCTGGAACGGATAGTGTGTTTGAATAGTTTGTCACAATATATGTTATATAAAACGCATAGTTATTTTTCGCAGTAAAGAGTAGAATAATAAATTAATCGGCCAATGACAGCAGAGCTCGACCGGAAAAAACTCGCAGGAATCTTGCAAGATATCTGATCATCTCGTAAGATCTCTTCTCATCTTGACTGGGGAAGAGGCATCTTAACTTTTTCGCTTTTCTCAATATGGTTAATAAGCTTGCATGCAGCGTAAAAAGGCCTTCAATTGAAACCGGAGTTCAATACTTTATTGCCAAAAGCTTTAAGGCTCACAGATTTAGGAACATTGTAAGCATAGCGATCAAATTTCAAGTCAACAAAAAATTATTAATCGGCAAAATGCCAATTGAGCGAAAATGCATCACGAGAAATGAAAAAGAGTAAATCTATGAGACTAGTCACTGCTATAGAAAGTTTTTCGGGAAAATAAAGTTGTCGTCAATAGAGAATTTGCATAGTTGGTATAGACAGTTAATATCCTCAAAATATCTAGAAATTCAGGTTCAACATTTAAACGCATTTTTAAAAGTGAGAAATAGAAAAGAGAAATAATGATGCTGAAAGTAATCGCGAATCCAAAAAACGCTCTAAAATTGGCGTTTTTAACAAAAATATTAGAACATTAAACTCTTTGCTTATTCTAATAAGACAAGTTTTTATTGTAAAAGGTGACGATTTAAGAGGTCATCGTTTTCATTTTAGGTTGTTTCGAACGGCAGGTTATCGTAACGAGAGACGAAGAGGAAATATGAGTATGAGGCTCTATACTCATAAGCAAAGCTGAGAAACAAGTCAAAGACATGAATAATTTTTTGGAAAGCTATTGGTAAATATAACAGAAATCAGGCTGCAAAAATTGCAATCTTGCAGATTTTTTAGGCAGAATAAGTTTTAAAAATTAGCCGAATGAGTTATAGTTTTTACAAACGCAACTGCGTAAGATTGTTTTGTTGAGCTCTTGTGGAACGGATTGTGTGTTTGAATAGTTTGTCACAATATATGTTATACAAAACGCATAGTTATTTTTCGCAGTAAAGAGTAGAATAATAAATTAATCGGCCAATGACAGCAGAGCTCGACCGGAAAAAACTCGCAAGAATCTTGCAAGATATCTGATCATCTCGTAAGATCTCTTCTCATCTTGACTGGGGAAGAGGCATCTTAACTTTTTCGCTTTTCTCAATATGGTTAATAAGCTTGCATGCAGCGTAAAAAGGCCTTCAATTGAAACCGGAGTTCAATACTTTATTGCCAAAAGCTTTAAGGCTCACAGATTTAGGAACATTGTAAGCATAGCGATCAAATTTCAAGACAACAAAAAATTATTAATCGGCAAAAAGCCAATTGAGCGAAAATGCATCACGAGAAATGAAAAAGAGTAAATCTATGAGACAAGTCACTGCTATAGAAAGTTTTTCGGGAAAATAAAGTTCTCGTCAATAGAGAATTTGCATAGATGGTATAGACAGTTAATATCCTCAAAATATCGAGAAATTCAGGTTCAACATATTTAAATGCATTTTTAATAGTGAGAAATAGAAAAGAGAAATAATGATGCTGAAAGTTCTCGCGAATCCAAAAAACGCTCTAAAATTGGCGTTTTTAACAAAAATATTAAAACATTAAACTCTTTGCTTATTCTAATAAGACAAGTTTTTATTGTAAAAGGTGACGATTTAAGAGGTCATCGTTTTCATTTTAGGTTGTTTCGAACGGCAGGTTATCGTAACGAGAGACGAAGAGGAAATCCATCCGACAAAGACGGATTCGTGCAATCTGAAGAGAACAAACGGTGTTGATTGATAGCAGAGAATAGACTGCAAAATGAAACAAGATATCTGTCTGCCACAATTTCACTGAACAAAAATGAATAGACAGGATTTGGTCGACTAATTTTTATCTCAATTTATTGTTGTAGTAAAAAAACAAGATTTCTGTGCCACAATTTCATTGCACGAAAATGAATAGAAAGAATTTGACCGACTTAATTTTTGTCTGAATTTATTGTTGTAGTCGAAAAATTAAGCTGGTCTCTTGTATAGTTTCTAAACATTCCATCTAGCAAAACCAATTAAGAAAAATCCGATGATAGATTTGGGATTTATAATTTTTGTATTTGGATTTCTCACAAAATTGTAAAAATAAAAAGGGTGAGATCTTGGCTCACTTTTAAACAATTTAAAATTCTTAACCCATATTTCCAAGACTAAGAGGGACTACAGCTATCTGGTTTCTGGAATCCTCTCTCTTTAATTATGATGTCTTCTGTTTACTCTAATGAAATAACAGCCTTGTTTGTTGACAAATTTTCCTACGTCAATGTCAGCCATAAGACATGTCAGTCATTTCGTAATTGTCATCCAAATATCATTTACGATGCCATGAGGAGCACAGCTCAGTGGAATTATTATATTTTCACAGAAATTATATGAGATCGTTTTAGCAGCCTTATGAGATCATATATAATAATTTTATCAATTGATGGTATACAGAATGCAAGAACCCATAGTTGGGTAACTGAAAACTGCAGGTGGATCTATTACCTGCATGACTGCTAACAAACTACCTGTATGGCTACAAAGAGATTATAAGTATTTCATGTTAAAAAAATCTGATTTGAAAAATCAACATGATCCTCTTGGGAAACTTATTGCTGCAACTGTAGCTGCTTAAAACTCTATTTGTCACTAGAACACCAGCAAAACAAAAATGCAAAGTTTAGATTCAATGACTTTCTTACAATTTGCTTAACAGCTTCAGATCCAACTATAAAAAGTATGAGTTTTGATGAGAAGCTCGCAGTTTCTTTCTTTTTTCTCTAGCTCCCTCAACATTTTTAATGATTTACTTATAGCATTTCTGTCATATGCGTACACATATTATCATTCATTATTCAAAATGAAGAAGGAAAAGCAGATAAAAACAGAATAAAGTAAGAATGGCGATAACAATTCCTGTCGGCCGAGAAACCTTTTTAACACTCACAAAATTATTTGATTACTTAGTCTCTCTTCGTAACTGCTAAACACAGTAAAGGGAACTATCCCTTATATTCCTTTGAATAAATGGTTTTAACCCATCTTAATATCTCTTCAATTATTGTATGAAGAAATAAAGAAGCACGATCGCCGGGCTATGCATCCAATTCCCTGTCCCTTTTATTATTGTGTTAACGTAACGCTCGCAACAATATATTGCTTCTTAACGAATTCAAATTGATAGCCCATATATATGATGCCTATACGGAATATGCCTAATAACAGCAGAACTTAACAACGAACAATTACCAAAAGTAAACAGAATAGGCGCACCATGCATAAGGTCATCACAATTTTCTAACATTGACCTTTCCACAAAATTTCTAGGACTGGGGGGAAAACACGGGAGATTGAAGATTGCACAAAATCTTTTTAATCAAATAAGTGAATCAAAACTTGGTCGGAGTTTGGTTCATTGTGGAATCAGAATATTGTCTAAAAAACACCAGCTGAAACTAAGTTTTGATTTTAAAAAAATTCTTCTTCGGCCAAGTTTAGGACTACCTGTATAGTTGGAACTGCCGTAATGAGCAATCCCTCCAATAATGTCTGTTTATTAAGAATGTTTCCAAAAAGTTACCTATTTAAATTCTTAGACCAAAAATTCACAATCAGCATCCAGGCAAAACAAACAAAATTTTAACCGAACGGTTTTTCCATTCAAAGCAAAAAACTAAATGTGTTTAGCAAGACTATATATAATTTAACAATATATGAAATGACACGCGAATTGAATTCCATTTTTAAAAAAACTGCGAAAAACTGGGTTACAAAAACAATATAAGAACGTCATGCGGATGTTACTAAAAAGCTTCAGTGTTAAATTGTTTATACAAATTGGTTATACAAATTGATTAAACAAATCAATATGAGGCATAAATGTTTTTAAAAAAAGTTATCAGGACAAGACAGTTTGACCATTTTTTTTGCTCTAGTTGATAGTGTTAAGACGTTTTTTTACCGAAAAGTTCATTTTAGTTCAACATCTATACCTTTAAAAAAATAACATCATAAAGCAGCATGTTTAAGCGACCAATTTTCGCAGGCTTAAGGGGCTGCGCATGTTTAAGAGCTGCATTGAGCATCATGGTTATAAAAGATACATGAAGTCAATGACCTAAAAAGCTCAACAGCAAAAAACTTAGATTGGTGGGAATCGAACCCGGGCCAAAGGGTTGATAGCCAGGAGCGGTTACCACGGGGCTATGTGGGTTTGAGATTATGATCGCCAATTGCAGTGGTTTAGAGTCGTAGGTAATGTCTGCTTTGTGCGTGTTTGTCAATACATGTGCCAGAGTGTGTGTGTGTGTGTGTGTGTGCGTCTGCGTGTGCTTTCGTGAGTGTGCGCGAAGTGGAGATTAGGATAAGTTGACATTTTGGGGTTGTATTCAAAACAACCTGAATATCGCCTTGTCTGTTGCACTTTCATAGCTCTCAAACGAAGCAATCAGTATGATCGAGCGTGTATTTCAAACTTTCTCTCTCTCTCTCAACTGTTACTTTTTTTTCGCAACTTAGCGAACTCCCCTTTCTCTCTAAGTTACATTGCTTGTAGCACCGGTTTTCCATTGCCTTTTTTCTTTTTGTTGTTTTTCTGCTTTTTTCATATTGATCTCCCGTGTTTGCTCTTTTTCTGTCTTTAGATTTCTTAGAAGATTGAAACTTTTGTTGTAAACCTTTGAGCTTTTTTATGAATTTTTTGCCTGACTTATTCTAACAATTTTTCAGTTCAGTTCGTCGGTAATTTTTACACGCTGGAAATATTGATGTTTTCTACTTGACCTAAATTGCTCTTATTGAGAATCTATGTTGCCTTGCAAAAGCAAAAGCTACCGTGAAACAGAGATCATAGAGATCATATGGGGCAAATGGCCGGATAGTAAGTTCGTGCGTCTAGGACGCAGGAGAGCAATCGTTCGAATTTTGCGCGGGTCTGGTTGCTCTTGCGCAGAACAAGTTTCTTTGTTACCTCCCCCTGGTAATTAAATTGCCCCACTTGCCATTCGAGAGCCCTCTTTCCGAAGATATTCGGTTTATCCTTCTTTCTCTTTCTTCTCTCCTCTGTTTTGCTCTTTCTATCTTTTTCTATCCCTTTTCTCTTCTGTCATTTTTTCTGCTTTTGTCTGTCAATCTCTTTTTTGTCCGTCTTTTCTTTCTTTTATCATTTTCTCAACCACCAACTCTGTCCTTAAAAAATTTTAAAGAAATTCGTAATCTCTTTGTCTCTCTCATTTCTCTTTCTCTCTGTGTGTGTGTGTGTGTGTGTGTGTGTGTGTCTTGCCCTCTCTCTATCTTCTTCTCTCTCTCTCTCTCTCTCTCTCTCTCTCTCTCTCTCTCTTATCTATCTATCTCTTGCTTCAATTACCTTTCTCTCTCTCTCTCTTTTCGCTCAATTTCAATTTTTCTCTCGCGCTCTCTCTTCCTGTTCTTCTATATATATATATATATATATATATATATATATATTTATATATGGTTTTTTCTCACTAATTTTCTCTCTCTCCCTCTCTCTATATTCGTCTCTCCCTCTCTCTCTCTCTCTCTCCCTCTTTCTCCCTCTCCCTGTCTCTCTCTCTCTCTCTCTTTTCTCTAATTCTCTACCTCTCTCTATCTCTGCTCTATCTCTCTGTGTCATCATTGCTCTCCCTCCTTTCGCTCGAATTCTTTTACGTTTTCTTCTTTTTTCGCTCTCTTTCTCTCTCTCTCACTTCCGCCCTCTTTTTCCTTTCTTTCTTTCTTCTCCTGCTTTCTCTCCCTCTCTCTCTCTCTATCTCCATCTCTCTTCTCTCTCTCCCCCCTCTCTCTTTATTTATATAGTTCTTTTTCCCTCCCTCAATATCTCAACCTCACGCTCTATTTCTTTCGCAAACTCCCTCTCTCCCTCTTTCTTTCGTTTTCCTTATATCTGTCTCTTTCTCTCCTCTGCTCTCTCCTCTCTCTACCTATCTTTTTTTCTCTCCCTCCAACGTTCTCTCTCTCTTTTTTTTCTCTCTCTCTCTCTTTCTCTCTCTGTCTCTCTGTCTCTTTTTCTGTTTTTCTTTCTTTCTTTCTTTCTTTCTTTCTTTCTTTCTATCTATCTTTCTTGCTCTTTGTCTCTCTTTCTCTCTACTTCTATCTGTTTTCTTTCTTTCTGTTCACCCTCTTTCTCACCTTCTCTTCGTATGCTTTTTGCCTTTCCTCTCGCTCTTTTTTTCTCGTGTTCGTTGTTTTTCAATATCACTTTCCTTTTCCTCCCCTATTTCTCTTTGCCTACTCATCTTGAATAATTTTCTCTGTGTGTGAATATTTTTCTCTTTTTTTCTCTGTGTGTGTATTTCTCACTGTCCGTCTTTCTACTTCCCTCTCTCGTTTGATTTCGCGGAGTCTCTCTCTCTCTCTCTATCTCGTCTCTTTTCCTCTCTCTTCTCTCTCTCTCTCTCTCTTTCTCTCTCTCCTCTTTCTCTCACTTTGTTTGGTTATACATCTTGCTATGTTTTGTATTTAATTTAATTAGCAATTGAGTGCAATGACTAATAGCTTTCCTATCTTCATGTTTTTAGTCCTTAACCAGGGAGCGCAATTCTTGCGTTTTGAAAAGCGCTTCATGTTATTATTGAAGCTTCAATCTGCTAATTTATTTACTCATTGAGCATGCGTTATAGCAAAATCAAGCGAGCCAAGTATTCATTGATCAAAAGCCTGCTCTTGCAGAAAAGTGCAATAGACAAAATCATTTCTACATCTGAAGCGTATGTGGTATAGGACCTATGGCTGATGAGAGAGGGTCGTGGGTTGGCGACTGATTGGGTTGCGAAAAGGACTTCATTTTTCATGGCCCAAAAATGGGTAAATGTTGATTGTCTTCAATTCCTGTCTGTCCTTTCCTTTCTTTCTTTTTTTTCCACTTTATTTTTTTAATTCTTCTGACGTTATATTTTTTCTTCCTTCTATCTATTGATATCTTCTAATATATATTAATTGTATCTCGAAGGCTATATCAGCTTGTCTGAGCTCCAAGTATTCGCTTTTTTTAACCCTCCACAAAAATGCCGCCGTAGGTATTACATGCGTTTTGAGTTGCGCGAAGGCATCATGTAGAAACCCTTTTCTGCACACGTCTTAGAGCTCCTTGAATGTGCAACGTAGCTAACATAAAATGTAAGTGAACAAATATAAAGCTAGACGGAAAAATGACAGGCACCGGTTGCGTATGAGGTGAGACCAATGCTATTCAAAGAGGGGCATAGGTTTGAGCCCGAGTTGATGCAAGTGAGTATTCTTTAAATGTTTTTACCTATTCCTTTAAATGATTTTCTTGTGATGTTTTTGTGGGCCTGCTAGTTTCGATTAAAGAAGCCACAGCTGAAATTTTGCATTTCAGGCATGTTAACGTTTATGTTTTCAAATCTGATTGTTCTGAATATTGATTAACCATCTGCCGAGTTTTCAAAAGTTTAATTTATCAACGGCCTATAATGCATTTTTGAGAAATTAAAAAACAGTCAAAAACTGAAACTGCTTTTTTAAATTGCAAGACAAAACTATTGGCCCTAAAAACAGTTGACTAGTCAAGGTTCACGACTTCAACTATAACATCAAATCAAAATTGAAAAACACGTTTCTGAACTCATTGGAAAAATCTAAGTTCTGAATACACAAATTTTTTTTCACGCAGAAAGAAAATTAGTTGTTGTGCAGTTTAAAATACACGGCCGAATTTTCCTCATGATTAAGTACTTAATCACAGCTCATGGAAGTTGCCAGTGGAAAATTTGCATTTTTTAATTGAAAAACTGGAATGTAGATTGTCGCAAAAACTTCACCTGGTTTAAAATTTTGTGCAATTCATTGTTTTTGGTAAAAAACAATTGCATAAATTTTGCATAAAGTTGAAAGAAAATTTGTCAACTACGAGGAATTTTTAGCAGCAAAATTTTAACTGCACACCAACTAATTTTCATTCTGCGTAAAAAAATTTTGTCTGCTCAGAACTTAGATAGTTCCAATGAGTTCAGAAACATGTTTTCAAATTTTGAATTGATGCTATAGTTGGAGTCGTGAACCTGGACTTCAAGAAAAAGCAAAAAACAGAATACATTGTGTTCAGTACCAGCAAGAGGTTAACAAATACTGTTTTGAATGTCGACAAAGAAAAATAGCAGAAACATATAGTGTATAGTATCTTGGCGTAATTATTGATAGCAGACTAAAATTTGATAGAGAAGTGAAAAAAATTCTTCAGAGAATTACTTATTGAACAAAAAGCTTTGAATACGCTTAATGAAAGTTTGCCAGAGAAAACGAAAACTTATTACCTAATGCAATAGTATTAAGTCATCTACGTTATTCCGCTTTAATTTTGATAGGGTTGCAAAAATCATTACTCACAACTTTAGAAAAACAATTGAATTGGGGAATAAAAACAATTTTTAATACGAGAAAATGCGATCGGTCCACAGATCTCAAACTTCGCAACAAAATATTACCAGTCCATTTTGTGTTGAAACTTTATTGTTCAAAATGTTTTTTCGCTTACTCAGCATAGATCTTCCAGCATATAAAATTGAACCTTTCTCTACATTGAGAAAAACAACATGTCAAAAAAACGTTCGATATAAGAAAAAACAGTAAGCTTTTAACTGATTCTTTTTTTGCACAAGCCAATCCAATTTTTAATAGGCTGCGTCTAATTTTAGACTGAAAACAAAACATCGAAAGCTTCCTTAAAGAATAAAAAAAGAAAATTTTTGGAAAGAATTTTTGAAGGACCCAAAAGTAACTGATATGAAAGATGACATTGAGAGCATTAGATTTTAACTTGAATTTTTTTCTTCATTATGTACATACAAAAAAATGTGAGAACATTTTTTGCTCGCATTTCAGGACATTTTTCACTAATGTAGGGTCAAATTTTTAGTTAAGTAATATAATGGTTTTATAACCTTACATAATGTTATATTCTTAACTTTGCATTGCTTCTTTTACCGTTTGCATTTTATTCTTATATGTATCAGAGGAAATTAACAATGTTCTTGTTTTTAGGAAATGAATCCTGTTAAGGAGGAGCAGATTTTCCTATTTAGGCAAATAATATTTCAAATCTCACAAAACCTTCTATTTATAAAGTTATCTGATTGAATCCTTAGGCTTCTGTAGTCAGCAGTAGAACCTTAATGATCAATATTGCAACAATTTCTTTTCCCTTTACAAATTGGAACAAAAAGTAAAATTTCCCTCAGACTAGACAAAGGGGGGGGGGGGAACTGATAATGAGCTCTAAGCTCTCATTTGCCTATTGGAAGTTTTGCAAGCCAATGAAAGAAATGCGAGGCTAGACTGACAGAAAAACTGGACTAAGTTTATTTTTTGTAGTCAAGAGAAGTACTGAACCTATATAAAAGGTGCGCTAAGACGTTGTGAGTCCAGCAAAGTATCTGCTAGCAGTAAACATGGTCCGCCATAAATTTGCTTTAGGAGCAACCCTGACACTGATGCCATAGTAAATCCGTACTGAAACGTTGTATTCTAATTGTATACCGTCGGCCCTGAACTGTATCTATTTTCGTCGGAGCTAAACCTAAGACATTCATAAAAATGCCATTGCAATCTGAAAAAAACCCATAAAACTGTGCTGTTTCAGCCCCATTTGTCAGGTTCCAGGCACTCGGAATTGATCGGTTCTTTATAATGAACTTTTGAAAAATGGGTACCAAACTCTAGACTGAATAATGAATCAACTTGTTTTCTATATTTCTCAGAAAAACTTCCTAGCTTCCGTTTTGAAAATCAGCAAAGCACACTATATAGTTTTAAGTATGCCAACAAAAGGACTGCTGGAAGAATTTGAAAAAAATTGAAATAATAGAGTACAGTCCAAACCCATTGTTTTTAATTTTTTCAGTTTTGCCTCACATTTCATTATGCAGCCTCCAATTTCACCCTCATTCATTTTGATTCCTCCCCGTTTTGGTAATTTTCCCTGGGTTCTCTCTCGCCTCTCGATTTTCGGTAGCAATTTTGAAGTGTTCTGGCGAAGCTCATCTTAAATAATTTCCCCCATGATATTGCACAGTCAGCTAACAACAAACAAACCCCTGATGAAATGAGCACTTCTTGTTAAGCGCATTTCTCGCCTCTCGAATTCCGCTAGCAATTTTGAAGTGTTCTGGAGAAGCTCATCTTAAATATTTTCCCCCATGATATTGCACAGTCATCTAACAAGAAACAAACCCCTGATGAAATGAGCGCTTTTTGGGACAAACCAAAAGTAGTTTTTCTGCTTTGCCGGAAAAAATTGAGAACTCAGTGGTTCAAAACGTGAAAGAGTTCAATTTTTACTCTATTTTTTTTCGAGGAAATTAACCAATCATCATCTGCACAGTCAGAAGGAAAGTGCGATGCGCCAAACTTACAACAAAATTTAAACATGCACAACAAGTGTCTTCGCATAGCCGAGGTGGGAATTTTTTTGTGCAGACAAACCGTGGGCACCCGTGGACCAAAAGACAGTTTCTCTGTTCTACTTAATGAGCGTCCGGGTTGAAGAATGACAATCATCTTCAACTGGAAAAATGGCATTCATCAGACCAAAAAACTGAACATTTGATACACACGATATCTTGATAACCAAACAACAAAAAAACAAGATGACTAAGCACTTCTAAGGGACGGTAAGAGATCTATAGGAAAACTGTGATTGCGAAAACAAAAGAGAAAATGTACTCAGGGACTTTTTGCGAACCTGACTGACAGGGATATTCAAAAAAGACTCCTGAAAGAGGCATTTAGACCCCGAAATGGCGATCGATTTTTTTCCCTTTACAACTTGGATCAAAAATAAAAATTTCCCTCAGACTATCCAAAGTGAAATGACAGTGAGTTCTAAATTCTCGTTTGCACTTTGGAATTTTTGCAAGCAAATGAAAAAAATGCGAGGCCAGACTGACAGAAAAATTGGACTAAATTTATTTTTTCAGTCAACAGAAAATTATATCGATGACATTTGTATTGTTTTAACGGATAGTATCCTGTTTTTTAGTGTTTCCTAATAAGTATCCATATGGTCAGATAAAGCATAGCCCCACCCCATGCATGGTTTTTATAGCATAATGGGGGCTATCTTTTCGGGGGGGGGGGGGCTGTGATAAACCCTAAGAGGTGAGCTAAGGCGTAGTGAGTCCATCAACGTATCTGCCATAAATTTGCTTAAGGAGCAACCCGAACTCTAGTGCCATAGTAAATCCGTATCGAAACGTTGTATTCTTATTGTATACCGTCGGCCCTGAACATTATCTATTTTGTAGGAGCTAAAACCAAGACATTCATAAAAATGCCATTGCAATCTGAAATAAGGACCATAAAATTGTGCTGTGGCAAGGACCATAAAACATTGCGATGGGATGTGCTTGTAGATTACTCTACGATTCATTCGCAACGCCGGTCGTGAAGTCTCTTACTCAGTCGTGCTCGCAAAAAGAAGATATTCAACCTCCACTACGGAATTATTCGAAAGATTCAATGAAAATCATAGGACAAGTCCCAGCATCAGTTTCAGGTAATTTTTGACGCAGTCCGAATGCCGAATTCGTTGTAGTCCCAGAGGGTCTAAAGCCACTGTTTGGGAGAAAAATTTTTTTGCGAATATTGGTCTTTCCATCATTCCCAGCACCATCTCAATTGTCAGAAAACCCTATAAACATGATAAATCAGCCGAGATATATCTAAGTGCGCATTGACAAGTGTTATCCTGAGCTCATAATCCGAAAGTGTTGTTCAAGGACACGAGTTGCTCGCTCAAAATTTCATAAAAATTTTAACCCAAACAACCAAAAAGCTAGACGCACACCAATCAATTTACAAAGAAAGGTTAAAGCCTAATTAAGAGAAAATAATACTGGAGAAACAATTTGAAAACTATCAAACTCTTCAGATCTATTTTTTACATATCCAATCGTTCGTATTGTCAGAGGAGAACAATCGATCTAAGTAGAACTTGATTCAAATGTCTTCAATAAAGCCATAAAAACAAATAGCAAATGCCGAATTTCGATGCACTAATGGATTAATTATCTCAGCAAATAATTCGATTCTCGACGCAAGTCATTACAATTGTCTCAATCATCGACCTAAACTATTTGTGCAGCCAAACAAATTTACATTCAGAAGGGCGAAGCGTTGCAGTTTTTAAATTAAGTTGGTTAAATGAAAAATTTATATTGATTTAAACTTTTTTACGGCATCGCGTACATGCCCGCCGAATTTTATAACGCAATGAACTGTCTTTTATTTGGACTTAATAACTCTTCCTATTCTCAGACAGTTTTTTAAAAGTAAGCAAAGACCCTAACTGCAGTTTTGAAGTACATATTTGATTGTCTGAAAAACAATAAAATGCCATATTGTCACCTCCTAAATACATCAATTCATTGGCTAAGAAATCTTTTTTGCAATTTTGTAGCTTGCCCCTCAGAAATAAAACTTCTGCGATATCATCATTCGAGCCACAAAAAACTGGAGAAGCAACGTTCATTTTTAGGTTCGGTACAATGTATCAGTACAAAGATACCAAACATAGCGTAACTGTGTCGGTACATTTGCCCTTTGTTACTAATGTTCGAAAAACTTAGTTCGCCAGAAGATATCAGAAAACGGTTCATTGAAATTAAAATTTGCATTGAAAGCACATCAGAAAATAGTCATTGCAAATCGAACTTCGGAACTTTGGAACAATTTGCCAGGTGCAAAAACGAGCTTTGAGGAGCATATCTATTGTCAACCTCCTCAACAATTTAGAAAAACATCAACCTATGACGTGGAATTTATAATTATAAATTAGAATCAATATCCGAAATTGCAAATTCACTCAACTTAAAAGGCATCTTCTGGTAGGTCTAATTTTGCTGCTTCTGCGTCTCATTTGGGAGTTAACACAACATTATTACCACCAAATCTATTCTCAGAAAACAATTCACAAAACACAATCGATGGCAATGGTATCGCTATGCAAAACTATTGCCCAAATTCCAATGAAGTCTCACCAATTAATTCACATTCCAAACAAGTTTCCAATAATCACACAATAAAAAAAGGTGTTTTTTGCCAAAAATTTCTCTGCAAAACAGTCGCCTTCTACAAGCAGGATCAATTTTTATTTAAAAAGAAACAAAATCTTCTAAATCTACCAATGAAACTTCATCTTAAAATCTTCCGAGAAATCGAGTGACATTAGACAAAAATCCATCAAAAAATTTCAAAAACTCCTAGATCTGATCAATCTAGTGTTTCGTCAATTCAGACTACACCCTTAACAAAATCCCGCCTTTCAAAAAAATTGCTAACAAAGTATTTAGCTAATCATTGATATCCTCCTTGACGAGTAAAGAGGCCGTTTTAAAAGAAGTTATGGCTGTATCCTGAAAAAAATGGAAGCCGACTTAATAATATAATAATTGTAGTGGGAAAATCTTCACGTCACGTTGATTTGCTTTTATGTAGACACAATTGGGGCCATGCCAATAGGCGTTGCAAGAAGCCCTCGTCGACTACATACACACTAGCCAGCCGGTATCCTGGGGGTTGATTTGTATGGCCACTCACTGCTGGTGGCAATGCATGAACCAAGAGCTAAATGTTGAATCGATCAAGCGCTAACTTTGCACTGCGATAGGAAAGAATCTGAAACCAATTACGCCCACTAAGCAATTTCAAACACATAAATTATGTAGTGAACCAAACCAAGAGACTAAAATCATTTTTGGGCCTATAGTTGACAAAGGTGTCTCAAATTCTTTTCGTAACCGCACTCAATGGATTCTCCAAATACCCTTAGGTGAAAATTTTTGACAAAACATGACCAAGTATAAAGACTTGACCAAGCAAGATGCTTAATGGACGATCAAATAAATTTTTTGTACAAATCGAACTATTGAAGCCCCCGCAAATAATCATTGTCCAATAGTTTTAGTATATAATCTAATTAAAACAACAATACGTCCTCTTACATGTATTAAAGAATAAAATCCTGTGTTAAATAGTCCTGTATGGTTTTTTTTTCAAATCTAAAGTATAGAAATAACGAATATATAATCAAAACAAAATAACGATCTTGCCGTTTGAAGCAGTTTTTTTAGCAAAACAAACATTCCACTAATCAATAATTGTTCTTCAACAAAATCATCTATTTTCGCACAAAAAAATTAATTGATCACTACTTATAGATAAGAAAACCACCGTGTTGCTCAATTCATTTCTACAAGAAGAGGCTTGGCAATCGGGATACAAAAGCAAAAACGAGGTCACATCGGGAAAGATCCTTGCCATCTGAGACGCTCATTAACCTCAAAACCTGGCTGCGGTTGGCAAATCTCTTCCTCTCAGAACAACAAAATCTTGAAGACTGATCCCGGTTTCACAAAAGTTTCAAAAATAATCTTGAAGGCTTGTCTGAAGCATTAGCATCGGCAGGCTCCAGTAACAAAAAGGCAAGCCCTACCACGTCGCAAGTGAGAGAAACCGGAAACACGTTCAGTTACCGTCCCCAATTACAATTTAACAACATTTTGAACTCGCCAAATCAGACAACTTCCCCTAAAGTTATACACCGATTGGCAAGGGACCTTAAAAAAATGAAAAAAAAACAACCGAAGAGAAAGTCTCTTCTCACATAAAAGAATTCAAAAAAACCGATTGGCGACAAGAAAGTCAAACACAGGGAGCGCAAGACGCGCAAAAAAATCTCTTAAAATTGAAGTAACACATCTCCCGCATTACAAAATTGTCTGAAAAAATAACTTCTCCAGTATGCAAACTTTAACATCAAAATACAAATCAGTACTTCTCATATATAGCAACAATTTCTGCGACAAACGCCCCGCCATCCGACTTACAACCAAAAAATCCACTTTTGGAGGATACCAATAAGAACACCAGAACCAGTGAACGAAACAGAAGAAGTCTTGACTAGTACGGCAGCTATGAGAACTGGCATGGTTTGCCCGGGTCAGAAAAACAATCAAAGAAACAAACTATCTGGTGATATAGAAAATTTCCAGCCGCAACCCAATCAAATTATATATGTCGTGGAAATGGTCCGAGACACAACCAAACAAACTCAAGCTCCTCCTTAAACAAGTAAAGCTTTGCCTATTGTTGGGCGTGTCACATCTTTGTGCGGCTCCCTCTAATCAACAACTGATTAACAACACAAATGATTATTAAAACTGATCAGCAAAAACACGCTAAACTGTTATCTATCACTAACTATTTTAAAACCAGTAAATATATGGTTGATCTTATGCAACTGGGGAATAATAATTAGTGTAAAATTTGTTGTTTTAAAGGTTCATGTTCTGTTGCTTTTCACTTAAAAAGCAAAAAAACAAAGAGGTCGGACATGAAGTAATATTTTTAGACGACACAATTATAAGTTCAATTAAAAACCCAAAAACTGTTAATGTACTTATTCAGTTTTAATTTCACTCCTTCCTTGTTGTTTATCTCCCGCGTTACTGAACAAATGTTTGTTCAGCACTAAAGCTAATTAGGAAAATTTGAACAATTTTATAATGTTAATTTTGTTGACCCAGCTGTTGAACTGAAACCTAATTTCACATTGCATTTTCACTTCAAAAAAGAGCTGGTTAACCATTCACAATTTCAGTGAATCACTCGCCACGCGAAATCCAGAAGTAACAAATATGAAGTGATCACACTCCGCGAAGCAAAAAATAATTTTTCTCCCGTTCGACACCCTGTTAGAGAGTTTGAGATAAACTTGCATCAATTCAACCTCGAGGTCTATTCGACTTTACATGAAGCGGTCTCAAAATAAAAGAATCTAGTTATGTTGTGAAAAAGTGAAATTGCTTTTGGTATAACCACTTTGGAGTTTACCATTCGACAAAAAACAGAAAATGTCACCAATTTGAAAAGTTACTTCTCCTTATGCAATTTTTGCAACAAAAGCGGAAGTTTACACAGCACAATCCCATTCCTGTGTTGTCGCGACTGAAATTTTTTTGATAATGTATCTGCCTATAAAAATGGTTTTTTAAGGGAATAAATGGTTGAATGTCAGCGCTTTATCGTCTGCATCGCTGATGCGCGCATTTATTAGGAAGATGACCTCAAATTTAACCAGATTTATAAGAAAAATGATATTGCTCACTAACTCTTTGAAAATAGTAAAAAAAAATAGTCAAATATATACGCCTCTATCTGGCGACAAAAGCTATTTTTGACGGTTTTTTCGAACATAAGATGATTTGACGGAAACTTTATTGTTCTGCTTCCACCTTAGTGGCGAAAAGAACTATATGCTCAATCGTCGAGAGCACGTCGAGAGCACGTCGAGCCTCAATCTAAAAACTCTTTCGAGTGCCTATGTTGTTGGATTTATTGAGGTTTAATTCTTTTGTAAACACTGAAATTTGACATCCACTTGTTCAGTTTTTGTGACATTTTTGTCAATGGAAGTTTTTTTGCCAAATTTTGTGTCCAATTACGAAAGTCAACAATTGCACGTGCTTTTAGCATAGGTCCAGCCACAGCAAGGCTAGTTTTGATCTCATAATGGATTTCATCATTTAAAAAATCATTCTGTTTTGCGATATCGTTTTTCAAACTGTTTCAGATTTTCTTAATTTTTTTTCTTAGGTCGATTTTCATATACACGTTTAATTTACGACAGAACACAATTACTTTCACGTGAGTCCCAAAAAATTTCCATTCAATTTTCAGAGAACCATTTATGTTCATTAAATTTCAACAGCATGCCAAAAGCTATGTTTCCAAAAACATCCCTTAATTTTTGTTGTTAATTTTACTTTTATTTCTAAGCTCTTTTTCCAAACGTTTTACCCTTCTTTTTGTCATCTATTTACTTTGTCATCCAATTTCTGCTAAATTCAAGCAAATGTGAAATTCTCTCTAAGTTTTATGTTTCACCTAATAGTTCAATGACTTTGATACCAAGTGTTAGTAAAATAAAATTGTGCGTTATTGTTACCTGTTAATATTAGCGGTTTTTTTCTTTCATTATGTAAGTCCCTTCAATGGGAAGACAAATGATTTTAAACCGGTCATCCACTTGAACATACATATGATTTTTTTCATTAATAATCTAATGCCTCCGATACTATCTGATCTCGCAAATTTCCTGTTGATTTGTAAATTTTACGTCAATCTTCTGTTTTGTTGTAATCGTACAACTTAGTCTAATTAATGACAGGTCCCATTGGTTTTCCTATTAAGTTACAAGTGAACTGGTTTCGCATTTTTTTAGTTGAAAGCTAATGATTGTTTTGATTGTTGAAACTAATTGGCATTGGTTTCAAAAATCAATACAATTTTGAATTTTTCCCCTCTTTTGTCAACTTGTTACATAGTCTCATCAAGCGCGATTAAGTAGAGGTCCCATCTGTTTTCTAATGAAATAAAACCTATTTTGATCAGCTTGGATTTTAGCTGAATTCATTTTGACTTTGCTGCCAATTGTTTTTTTAAACTAAAATAAGTATTTCGTTTTGGCCGTACTTAATGTTTTTTGTTTTTGTTGTTTTTATTGTTGCTTGTCTTGTCTCATTGTCCTATTAATTGCAGGTCCTACAGACGACAGAACACAGCAGGTCCAACCGACCCTCTTTGTGTGCATTATATAATTCACTTAGTAGTTTGATTTGACCATTTAACTTATATTGATAATTTTCTATCATTTCTTTTTTTTGTGGGGAAATGTAGATGAGTGGGTTCGGACCATTATGTGTAAGCGCATTTTACGAGAGCCTACCCAGGATGAAGTCCGCGACCCATGACAGGTATTGGCCAGACCGACCATACCCAAAACAGGCATTGGCCGGACGGACAATACCCGAAGATAGGTATTGGCCAGACCGAGCAAACTTTGGCCACCATTGGCCAGACTGAACAGACTTTGGACACCATTGGCCAGACTGACCAGAAATTGTCCAGACCATTGGGCAGACCTAACAGACCTTAGGCCAGACCGTTGTCCAGACCATCGGCCAGAACGTTGTCCAGACCAATGGCCAGACCGAACAGACCCTAGGCAAGACCATTGTCCAGACCGTAGGCCAGACCATCCGCCAGACCGTTGTCTAGCCCAATGACGAGACCGAGCAGACCCTACGCCAGACCCTTCTCCAGACCGTAGGCCAGACCATCCGCCAGACCGTTGTCAAGATTAATGGCCAGACCGAACAGACCTTAGGCCAGACCATTGTCCAGACCGTAGCCCAGACCATCCGACAGACCGTTGTCCAGACCATTGGCCAGACCGAACAGATCCTAGGCCAGACTATTAGCCAGACTCATTTAAACGTGTACAAGCATCCAATAAAATTTATAATTTATTCGTTTCATTTTTTTGAATGACAAATGAATATGAGATTTTAAAAAGAAATTATTGAAAAAAACCGTCGATTGAAAGACAAATGCAAATTGGGCCTTGAAATTAGGTATTGACCAGACCAAACAGACCGAAATATGTGTATTGGCCAGACCGAACAGACCGAAATATGGGTATTGGCCAGACCGAACAGACCAAAATATGGGTATTGGCCAGACCGAACAGACCGAAATTGGGGTATTGGCCAGACCGAACAGGCCGCAGTTTGGGTATTGGCCAGACCGAACAGACTAAAATTGCCATTGGCCAGACGGAAGGCGCCACCCAAATTTTTTCCAGACCATTGTGGACGGTCGCACCGGACCCCCCTGTCCGCGACCCAAGTCGGTCTGGCCAATACCTGTCTTGGGTCACGGACTTCATCCTGGGTAATCTTTGCATGTAACCGTAAACCACGAAGGATTTAACCGCAAAAGACTTGTTTTGGAAAAAAATCGAAAAGATATTTCTACAAAAGTTATTGATTTCTATGTTTTCATTCAGTTATCGGCTTTCAATATGTCAGTTAAAATAGGACTTTTTCATTTCAGTTGTTGTCAATCAACAAGCCCAGCCATTTGGTTCCAGATTGGGTCAGATGTTTCTTTATTGGAAACTATAGCCTTCAAATTTTCTCCCAAATGGTCGCCTCTCGTGAAGTTTTTTTTTCCTTCATTTAAATTATACTTTCAATTATACACGGTACTGATTGTTGCTTGAAAGTAATTAAAAGGAAAAAGCTAAACATCTGCTGTATAATTGGAGCTCAAAATTCGTGCAGTTTAAATTTCTTTCATTTTTCATCAAAGCATTTGACCAGCAGATCAAAAAAAGATATCGTTTGTGATATTAAACTTTTCCAATGACTGCTAGGAAATTCCTTGCCTTAAACATTTTCCTTTTTGCATCAATTTCCATTACCCTGTCCAGAGAGAAGTATCACGCAGGGGAGGACCGAACTTGGAATCAAATGCCGTAAATATAATTGTTATCTAGTATGGGAAAATAATAAATATTGAATACTAGTAAAATCTTGGTAAAATACACAAAAAGAAGTTTGAATATAACTTAAGTTTTTTCGGATGATGAAAAACTACCAGGTCTGGGTACAGACTTAGGATTAGACAATGCTCGACTAAAATTTATCAGCTCGACTACTGAACTTTAAGACATGCTGGTATTTAGCTTGACTCAGATTTTTCACAAATGTCTTGAGCTGGACCCAACTCTTCACAAAAGCTTTTGCTAGAAGCGAAATGAGGCATTGATTTTAGCTTGATCCAGTGTAAAAAATAATAATCGACCCAGTATAAAGAAGAATAACAAAAAATATAATAATAATAAATATAAAAATAATAATAATCTAACAATAATAATAATAATAATAATAATAATAATAATAATAATAATAATAATAATAATAATAATAATAATTATAATAATAATAATAGTAATAATAATAATAATAATAATAATAATAATAATAATAATAATAATAATAATAATAATAATAATAATAATAATAATAATAATAATAATAATAATAATAACAATAATAAAAACAATAAAAATATTAATAATAATAATAATAATAATAATAATAATAATAATAATAATAAAATAATAATAATAATAATAATAATAATAATAATAATAATAATAATTGTGAAGTAACGTATCAGAATACAGGATCTGACGTGTAATCTGTGGAATTAATGTGGGTCGTAATGGATTTGTTCAAACCAGTTGGTTGGTATGATCTATGTTAGTGTTTTTGAGTGGTGTAATGTTTTGTTTATGATTTGTTGATGTATCTAGGCTGCTGGGTGTTACTGAGTTATCAAAAGAATTTCGTAAAGGAAAGTTTTTTTGGCCATGAGGCGACTATATCATGTCTTTTCTATTTCTCGTCTGCAATTCTCTAAGAGGTGTCAATGACACTTTAACACAATAACATTCTAACAGACAGGTTGCATAAACTGAGCAATCCGCTCCAGTTGGTTTACGTATGTACATAGATAATAGTTACATAGCATAAAGAAAAAGTGTTTATAAGTAAAAATGATAGTTCTTGGTTACTGATACTACGTTCTGCTTACTCCTGTATCACACTCCCTCCGCTGTATGAAACCCTTTTTCAAAGTGTTTCATCTAATTCTCTTAGGTTCGCCGAGTTTAAGTCTGAAATGTCATCTACATCTGGTGACATTTGTGGGGTTTTGTATTCTTGCGAGGTTGTGCTGCTCCTTAGTGAGTGTACTGGTGTGGGGATGTCTGGTGGTGAGTTGTCTTGTTGTTGATGTTGGATTGTGTTCTTGCTATTGTGTTCTGGTTGGCTATTTGTGTTTGTATCTGATGGTGTAATTGTAATTATGTTTGCTTTTTCGATTCTAATTGTTTCCCGTTCTGATTCTATTGCTGTCATCTTTTCGTTTTGATCTGTTGTGCTTTTCCTTGTTGCATGTGATTGATTGTTCAAAAATACTACTGTTGGGGTGTCCTGTTTTGTTGGGTTTTGTTTGTTTGCTTTGATTTTGTCTAAGGATCTGTCAATTTTTGGTGTTGACTTGTATGAGATAAATGTTTGTTGATCGGTTGGATATTCGAAACCAATTGGTGGACTATCTTGTAAAGTTGTCATGAATAGCGAGGGGTCGTTTGTTGCTATGATGTTATGGGTTATGCTGGAATCCGAATCGATGTTGAAATGTTTTGCGTTTTCCGATTGGAGAATGGTAGCTGTATCAATAGTAAGAAATGACCGGTTGGCGTCGAATTGTATGCTGCTTTGTAATTCTGCGTGTTTAGCTCCTTGTTGGAATTCTTCGCCTGGCGATTTTTTCGGTGTTCTGGTTCTCTTTCGTGAAGTTTCCTTTTTTAACCAATTGGTACCTTTTTCCGGTGTTACTGTTGCCTTTCTGATTGGTTGTTGCTGTTTTCGATTCTTGATGGCCACTCTTTTCACTTTATCTGGAGTCCACTTGATGTTCTTTTTGGACGATGATTGAATGGGTTCCGCGGTCTTCTGTTTCTTGGCTTCTTCTAAACAGAACTTTTTAATTTTCTCTTGGTTTCTTTTTTATTCACCTACCGTTTTGCATGCAACCATGTGTATGAGACGTGGTTTTTTTTCTATTATTTAAGGTGTTGATATTGCTTTCTTTTCGGTTACAATTGCTAAGTCGTTTTTTCTGATTACTGTGTTTTTTCTTAATGGTGTGTCTATTGTGATTGTGTGTGGTGAGTATCCCCTGATTGTACCGTCCTCAATAATGTTCCATTGTGGTGCAAGTGTGTGTCGTGGTTCCTTAGTTTTTCTTGCGAGAGATTTTTTTGCTACGTTTTTGCGTGTTCTAATGTATTTTGTGGTCTTGTCACTTAGTTTAAAGTGTTTTTCAGATGGGTGAATCTTTCCTGTTGGCGTGAAGTTCTTCGTATTATTGGCAAGTGGCATGTTCTCTGAATTGTCGCTGTCCGAGTTTAGTTGTACCGGTTGGTTAGTTGCCACTGTGCCGCTTGCTTGAGATACTTGGGGGAATCATTGTTGTTCGTTTCGTCTCCGCTGTTTTTGTATCTTATGTCCAATTCATCTTCTGAATTGCCGTGCCTTCTCCAAATCTCCTCCATTGTGAGGGTGTTCTGCGACAGTATCTTTTTGTCTAAACATTTATTAGTTATGTTTTTGTATTTGAGATTGTGTATTGATGGTTTTGTTGTGATGTTAGAGATTTCTGTATTCGGTTTTCGTCCGAAATGGGCTTCGAATTGAGTTATTTTTGTTGTGGAGTTTGTTATTACTCTGATGCTTTCGATGATACTTGCTACACGATTTGCTAATGTTACAGATGACCAGTTGGGATCTACATCGAATAATGCTAACCGCCTTTTTACTGTTTGTATTATTCTTTCTACTATGCCTGTTCCCCCATGGTCACCAGCTGGTGATAGGATTAGTTTTATATTTTTGTTTTTACAGAATAATTCAAATTCTTTCGCTCTGAACGCTTGTGCCTGGTCACACCTTATTGAGCGTGGTACTCCATGGAGTTTGCAGTAACTCTCTAGATAATCTATTGCTGTGTTTGTGTCACAGTTATTGAACGTTTCCGCATGTGGGAAACGTGATAGTCTATCAACATTTACTAATATGTAATTGTTTTGTGTGTTGTTTTTGAATGGGATTGGTCCTGCAAAATCCATTTGTACTTCCTCGTTTGGTTCTGTCAGTTCACTTAGTATGCCTAAATTGTTTCTTGCAATTATTGTTTTAAGATTTTTACCTTTTTCGATGCAATGTTTGCAGCTCTGTGCTTGTGCCACGATTTCACTGTGGCTATGTGGGTACCAAATAAGACGAGCCAGAGCGAGCATTCCCGCTTGACCAGGATGTTTGCTATGGATAGTTTAGTACAGTAACTTAGCGGGAATAATTATTAGCTCAATCTATTATCAAGTAACAGGCAACCAGTTGGCGTTACGGATAAATGGCAACGGATTTTGTGGGATATGGGTTTGGCTTTTTCAGCGATAGCCAAATCTCTATTGGTAACCATGTCAATAATAGGGCCTAAGTCTTTCTTAGATTGTTCCGCTAAAAATTCCGCTCAATGGCTGTGAATAATTCAGCGTGTTTGTGATCTAGAATTACTGAAATGCCTTTTCCTTTATTGGAATCTACGTCTGTTTGAGTACTTATGTCTGTTGACTGTTTATCTCGGGATGAATAATTTTTGGGGGAAGGATGTATATCCATTTTGGATATTTTTTTAGTTTGGAGCTCGCTTTCTTTTTTTGATTTCAATATCGAAAGTATTTCTGTTTGGATTATTTTTTGTTGTAATAGCAATTAATTGTGTATTGTTAAGTGAATTAGAATTTTGTGCGGTAGGAGGCGACTTACTCCTGGCAGTGTTAAGGCAAAAAGCGTGTTGTTACCTTTGTGTGTTTTCTTTATCGTGTGTGACGTCATTTTGTTCTATTTGCTTTCTCTCCACTGATTGGTTGCAACAACCAGTTGATTTACAATGTTGTTTGGTTCAATTGTGTGTTTTAACCATTCGTGTTTTGTTTCATTTATGGTAATTATGACGAATTTTTCGTCATCTTCGCTTTCTGTTGAAGGTTTCCGGGATGAGTTTCTACTTAGATAATCTGCGAATCCCATATTTTTTCCTGGAATATGTTCAATGGTGAAGTTGAATGGTAGTAATCTGTCTACCCATCTAGATAATCTGCTTTGTACATTTTGTTTCCTCTATTATTTTTTAATGCTGACAGTAATGCTTGGTGGTCAGTTTATACAGTAAATTTATTACCGCATAAGTAAAATTTAAATGTTCTAGTGCCCATACGGTTGCTAAAATTTCCAGTTCATTTGTGCTGTACCTTTCCTCTAGCTTACTCAGGAATCTGCTTGCGTACGCTACTGGTTTCCATATGGAATTGTGTTTTTGTTATAGGCATGCGCCTAGTCCTTTTCTGCTTGCGTCGATTTAACGCTTGTTTCTTTGTTAATATCAAAGTGTTCATTTTCCATGAAGTTTGTTATTTGTCTTTTTATTTGTTCGAATGCTGTAGTGTGTTGATCTTTCCAGTCTAATTTGTTTTGTGCTTTTGTGTTGTTTTTTGATAGTAAAGGTCGTAATGGTTCTGATAGTTTTGCAAGTTTGGGTGTGAATTTTATTAAGTGATGTATACACCCCATGAATGATCTGAGCTGTTTCAGTGCCTTTGGTATTTCTAATTTTTTTTATTCAATCACATTTCTTTTTTGTTGGGGTTATACCAGTTGGTGTGATTTGGAATCCTAGCCATGTTATTTCTTTCTTTGCTAATTCTCATTTTTGTTATTTTATTGCTAGGTTCTCTTTGTCCAAATGGTATAGTATTTTGTCTATCTCTTTTTCATGGTCGGATATCTTTCTTTTTGTTATGACGAATATGTCGTCTAGGAATGCGAATTTGTTGTGGCAGTTTTGTAGTATGACGTCTATTGTTTTTTGGAAAGTTGCCGGCATGTCTGTTAGTCCATAAAAACCATTTAGGAATCTATACGTTACTGTTGCTTTTCCGCCGAGTATATTAAAGTTGCAGTGTTTTTGTAGTTCAGGGTCTTGTGGAATCTGACTGTAAGCGTATTTTAAGTCTATTTTTGAAAAGTAGAACGTTCCGTTTTGATTACTCCTTTCGGAGATCCATTTCATCCATGAGATGATCTATGCATTGCATTTGATATTTGTTTTTGTGGATTACATCGTTCAGTTCATTTGAATCTAATGCTATTTTAACGCTTTTGTCTTTTTTCACTGTTATTACCACTGGGCTTATGAGATATTCGTCTGAACATTTTTCTAGACGCATTATTTGTTTGTCTTCGATTCAGTTTCATACGTTCGCCAAAATAAACCACGAACGCCACCACCCAGTACACAACAAAAACTCACGTCCTGTGGGAAATGTGGCGGTACATTTTCCATGGCCCATCTAGAAACATGCCCCGCAAAAACATGCATTGCAAAATTTGCAAAAAGATTTGACATTACACATCACTGTGTACAGCTAAAATGCCGGAAAGAAGGCAACCTTGGGCCACACAAAAAAACCAAACACAAAATTACAAACCCCAACAAACTAGAAGAGTCAGACACAAAAAACAAGAAGTGGCAGAAAGCGACCAAACTGACAAAAGAGCAAAAGCCTGCAGAGTTTTGATAGTAAACAACAAGGCAAACAACATTATGGGCAGAGATCTACTGTCAAAACTGGGCATCAACTTAATTCCACAAAAAATACTGGTAAGAAAAAAAATTAATTATCACAACTCCAGACGGAGAAAATATCACAAAATGGGTATTCCAAAAAACACCCACCCACACTTATGCAAACGTCTGGGTTGCTCCAAAAACCATATCGCAAAAATGATTTTAACAAAAGAGTGCGGCCCTTCCCAGCACAAAGGACGACAAGTCCCGTGACACCTCCTCGAAAAAGTGGAAAACGAACTACAAAAACTTACAGAACATAAATGGATAATAAAACTCGACAAGTGTTCCGACGAATTATTCATAAACCCAGTATTAATAACTGTAAAGCAAGACAAAACAGTAAAAATAGCGCTCGATTCCAAAAAACTCAATGACCATATACATAAAAATAAATTCCAAATGCAAAGCATCGATCACCTCATAGACTCCGTAGCAGTATATATATCCGAGAAAAAAAATATGCCAGGCCAATATTGGTTCTCAAAAATTGATCTCAAATATGCATATAGCCAAATCCCACCAGACGAGAACATCAAAAAACACTGCAACTTCAAAATCCTAGGTGGAAAAGCCACAGAAACATATAGATTCGTAAAGGATTCTACGGACTTACAGATATGCCAGCAACATTTTAAAAAAAGATAGATAAACATTACTTGATATAAAATCAAATTCGCATATCTGGACGACATACTAATAATAACGTAAGATACCCTAGATGAACACGAAAAAGACTTAGACAAAATCTTACATAGACTAAACGAAGAAAATCTAGCAATCAGTTTACTGAAATGTGAAGTCGCGAAGAAAGAAATCATTTGGCTCGGATTTATCAATACTCCACATGCAAACACAATCAAAAGCATTCAATCAAATTAAACTACAGATACAGAAATTAAAGGAAAATAAACACTTCGAAACGCCAAAGCAATCCAGAGTACGATTTGAGGCTAGGAAAAAAGACCAAGAGGCATGTCTACAACAAAAGTCAGGGAAAACTAGGGAACCAGTAGCATTCGCTAGTCGATTCCTAAATAACTTAGAATCACCTTATAGCACTAACAAAATTGAACTTCTAGCAGTAATGTGGGCTCTAGAACACTTCATATATTACCTATATGGGTCACCATTCATACTCCAAACGGATCATCAAGCACTACTTACAGCACTCAAAGAAAATAGGGGAAACAAAACTTATCAAAATGGGCTAGAATGATGGGTAGACCAACTTTTAGCATTTCACTTTACGGTAGAACACGTCCCAGGGAAAAACATGGGCTTTGCCGACTGCCTAAGCAAAAATCCAACTGGAGTTGCAATACCACCCTCAGACGATGAAGAAAATTTAGTACTAATACAATAGATGGAAAAATTTTTAAGCTTTTGCGTAACTCATTGACGCCAAATGGAGCAAATAACGCAACCAATCAGATTTCAGACCAAAAACAAGTGGCAAATGACCCAATGAATCTACTTCAAACAAGAGATACAGCAAACAACGTATTTTGCCTTAACACGTTTCAAAACAAGTTACACTCCTTTACACATTCTATTTATTCAAACAATAACATCTCGGAAAACATATTTCCAGTTAGCAACAGTAATTTAGTGGCCATTACTACAAGGAGAAATCCACTTCGTGACATTTAAAATACCTATTATCAAAAGAACCAGAGCTCCCAATAAACCTAAAAACCCCCCGATTGAACAGACATCACCCTCTAAAACAATCAAATCGTCGAGCACCCAAACAAAATTTACATTCAAAACAGGAAAAGGATTCGAACCAATTGATCCCTCAAAACATGTAGAATTATTTAATGCTTACCAAGACACCCCAGCCCCCTTATATCCCGAAAATCTAACAAAAGTGTTCAAAGAAGACTTCACTGCTGAAGCCTCCCAAAAAGAACTCAATGTTATAGTAGATTACGTAATTACAAAAATTGGGACGACTTGGAAAAAGTAAACCCCCTTTATTATTGCATTCGACGTGACTTTTTGGTAACACCAACAACTTTTCACCTTTATGACAAATGATTAGTCATTCCTTCTCGCTTAAAACAATTAGTCCTGGATCACAAACATTCTGGGCAAGTAGGGATGCTCGCCCAAGATAAATTGATATGGTGGCACCACATACACGCAGAGATAGTGTCCAAACTAACTCTGCGTGTATCTGGTGCCACCTGAAATGTGAAGTCAGTTTATAGACAAAGGTAAAAACCTCGAAGCTTTAATTCCTAAAACCCAATTATGAAAGCTACCTAGCTTAGAAGAACCAAATCAGGAAATCCAAACACATTTCGCCGGTCGGATACCATACAAAAAGAGAGAGCAAAATATTTAAATTCTATTAACAGTATACAGATAATCCAGATACCCCCACGCAGAAAGCTTCTATAATTGTGACACAGATACAGCAATGGACTATTTAGAACGTTATTGCAAAACACAAGTTATACCACGGCCAATAAGATGCAATAAAGCAAAAGCCTTTAAGGCAAAAGAATATAAATGTTTTTGCAAAATTAGAAATATCAAACTGATACTCGCTCCAGCTGGAGATCATAGAGAAGCAGGGATGGTAGAAATGCTTATACAAACGATAAAACGTCATTTGGCAGTACCTGATGTCGACCCCAATTGGAGTTCAGAGACTCTCAGCTCTAGAAAATCAAACATATTTGAAGACCTACGTCTCATCCCCAATAGAACTACTATAGTAACTCCGTTTGAGGCCATTTTGGTAGAAAACCAAACATAGAACTAACTAATATGCTAACCGAGCCATCCACAAAAGATCTATCGTACCACAAACTAAAAACTGGATGTTTAGACAAGCGAATACTCCGGCATGATGTACTGACACAAGAAGAAATGTGGAGAGGAGAAGGTAGTTCAGAAGACGAACTGGACATACAGTACTAAAGAGACAACGGCCCAAACATCCCACCCACACAAATTGACTCCTACAACTCGGAAAACGTCCCGCTTGTTACAAAATCCCCAAGCAAGATAACGTCATCGGAACTGCATTTCTCCATTGGAGACAAAAGAACTATGATCACATATAATAAGCGAAACGTGGCACGTAAATCCATTGCTAGAAAAGCCAAAGAACCAAGAAACACTCTAGCTTCCCAATGGAATCTAACATCCTAGGGCACAATTACAAACTATAGTCCATATGCGATAACAATCGGTACTCCATTAAGAAAAAACACAGCACATACGAAAAAAAGAAAAATTGACATAGCCATTTCTTCGGAAACTAAGAAATTAACCGAAACTAAGCCATTAACAAATAATAAACCAATACCAGAAACAAAGCCACGATTTATACACATGGTAGCATGTAGGACCGTAGGCGAATATAAGAGGAACCAAGCAAAAATTCGAAAATTTTGTTAAGAAGAAGCCAAGGTAGCCAAACAGGCGAGCATGCCACTCTCCACAAGGAACGCGCAAACAACCAATGATTTTCAAGAGCTACCCCGACCATCAACTTTTCCAACAGGAGAAACACCAAAGAGCGAACACAAAAGACTAATAACACAAGAAGAACCAAAAGAAAAGGCAACCCAAAAACAAAATCCCTACCAAAAACACGACTAAAACAAAATGGTCCAAAGACAACTTACTACAGTTGGCTACAAAAAACCAAAAAGAGCAACAAAGACCCAATGGAGGAAAGAAAACAAAAACAAAGCAAAGCACCCCGATATACAGCTTTAACGAGAAAGCTAAACAAGCCGCTCTCCGACATATTATGCACACCTCTACACGGAGACTAAAATGCGCTACATCGGACGCTGAAACTAATCGTTATTTCCTAATCTTCAATACTACTGAACCAAAGCCACCATCCATTCAAATCGTCAACGTTGACGCAGACCCCACAAACGATAAATTGTACAAAATTACAGCCAGCAACGACCCCAACGATTTTATTGAAACCGGCTCCTTCAGTCCAACAACACAAAGACCACAAATCACAACAACGTCATCATTAAGTAAAGACAACGCCCCAAGACCTAGTCTCAACATCAATTTCAACAAATCGACGAAAAAGTTTGATAAAATAGTCCAGAAAAAAACACAAAAAACGTCGAAAACACAGAAACCCCAACACCCGAACGAAGACAATAGCATCAAAATTTAACCTCAGGTCAAATACCTCGACTCCTCAAGTTCACCCCAACTTGGAAGTACCACTCAGTCATTCCAGTTGGATCAAATCCCAAGTCATGAACTTATCCAAGCGGACCAAATGGGAAAAACCCCAAGTCAGGAACCCGCAAAGGCCAAACAGCCCATCCAAGTAGAACAACAGTAGAATAGCCCGGCAAGTTCCCTAATCTACAAAACTCCGCCTTCCTCTCCACAAACTGATACAATATGCTATCTAAACGAACAGGATATAAAAGCCTTAAACGATATCCTATAAAATCGGATTTCTTCAAGAGAGGGAAAAGAGATACCGGTTCCAACCGGATCAATCAAAAACTCATTCATGCAACCAAGTTTTACAAAATTTTTTTATCCTTCTTATATACTCATAACTCACATGTTATATAATTAAATCCAAGGTAGATATGTTTACTCCGAAAGGAGAGTTGAGAGTTGTTCTTTTCACGCCTTCAAAATAGCAGGTAGTTTATGTTAATCTCGCTGTCACACATCTGCTAAGTTCAGACAAATTAGAACTTTTAACGACAACGGTTGGTTCGTGGCCGATCAAAAAAGTGTTCAACTTAATTCTTTTCAAAAGACAAAAAGTCAGCTTACGAGAACATGATTAATGATCCCTCCTTTCGGACCAATCTTCAATAGGAAATAGATGAATTATCATCTCTCAAATATACTCTGAACGGATACAATCCAGTCGCTTTAACAGTGCGGGATTACAATAATAATAATAATAATAATAATAATAATAATAATAATAATAATAATAATAATAATAATAATAATAATAATAATAATAATAATAATAATAATAATAGTAATAATAATAATAATAAAAATATTAATAATAATAATAATAATATTAATAACAATAATAATATTAATAATAACAGTAATAATAATGGCATTAATAGTGCTAATAATAATAATAATAATAATAATAATAATAATAATAATAATAATAATAATAATAATAATAATAATAATAATAATAATAATAATAATAATAATAATAATAATAAGAATAATAGTAATAATAATAATAATAATAATAATAATAATAATAATAATAATAATAATAAAAATAATAATAATAATAATAATACTAATAATAATAATAATAATAATAATAATAATAATAATAATAATAATAACAATAATCATAATAATAATAACAATAATAAAAATAATAATAATAATAATGATAATAATAATAATAATAATAATTATAATAATAATTGTAATAATTGTGATACTCCATGTGGAGTCGTAACCAAGTATTCCAAGTATTATGTATAAACACTTTAAACTTCATATGTTATATAATAACCTCTTGTAAATAAGTTCACTTTGAGTTATGTAAACGCTATAGTTCTGGTTGACTAGACCGGTACCTAGCTGGTTCGTCTGACAAGAGATGCAAACTTGCAGACGTAAAATAAGCAAGCTGAAAAACAGTTAGTGAAACGTGGCCTTAATTCAACTTTAAACGTTGTTCTTTTATCCGCCAAAATTGAACTGTCATATAGAGTGAGACCTACTCTCACCCCCGAGCGAAGCCCGAGACTTAGAGCAGAACGTCCGGCTATAGTCCAATCGGACCAATCCATAATAGACAATAATCACACACACACTAGACCATCTACACTCCACACGGAGAATCAAAAGGTTATTCATCACATGGCGCAGTCGAGCAGATCTCCAATTGGAGTAAATTTATTCTGGGAAACGGGAGCAAACCCACCAGTTGAATGGCAACCGTGGCTAGCCACATTCAAGATGGCCGTAATGGCCCAACACAATATAGAAGTCGAAAAGCTCCTACGGCTAAAGCCAGCGCGGACAGAATTATTTTATCCAACGATGCCAACACTAGAGGAGGAACTTGATAATGAAACCCGAGAAGAATCCAGACAAAGAGAACAGCGTAACGAGAAAAGACGTGTGGACTGGGAAAATGATTGCAAAATAATAGAGACAAAAGGCCCAACAGTCGATAGAATCCCCTGGGACGAAGCGGACATGAAAGTCAAGAGCTTAATTTACTTGTCCCTTGGAGCAGAGGCCTGTCGCACATTTCACCAGAGAAACCCACACACAAGAATTGACAGATGCACGACGAACGAACTAGTGCATGAATTGACACTTACATTTACAAGACCCAGAAACACCACATTCGACAGGTTTCAACTTTTCAAAGCACAACAACAACCAAATGAAAGCCTAGAGACTTTCTACAGTAGACTGAGAGAAGCAGGCTCACACTGCAGATTTGAACACTTAGAAGAAGACATCATAAAAGACCTGTTCATAAGCAACATGAACAATACCGCGATCCAGATGGACTTATTGTCAGAAGTGAGAACCCCGCAACAGGTATTAAATTATGCAATAAACCGTGAACGTGGACAGGCCAACCAGCAAGAAATACTTAGAGCAAACAGCACCTCCACATGGAACCAAGTCACATATATAAGACAAAATAGAAGACCGCAAGCTATACTACCTACACCCCAATCCGGAAAAATTGTGCCATGCTGGAAATGCGGAAATCCATTCACACCTAATCACCTACAAAACTGCCCGGCGAGAAACACAATATGCAAAATTTGCAAAAAACAAGGACATTTCTCGTCCATTAGCAAAGCACCCATGCCGGAAAGAAGAAGACCACCACTACAAAGCACGTCAAGCCCACAATCAAGATATCAGAACACCTACACACCACGCGCCGGAAACAACCAAACCAGGAGAGTACGACATATTAAAGACAACACCGACCAAACGGAAACACAAAACTTTGAAGGTGAGCCAGAGGAACTCGACGATGAAGACGCGGAAGCCGCCCTGTATATAAAAGAGCTCACAGAAGACTGGGCCAACGTGAACTTGATAAGACCAACAAAGTTCCACGCGGAGAAGAATTCAGTTATAAACAACGAGGGCACAGGAGAATTCTGGGTGGCAACGACAACAAACAACAAACGCATTGTATGGTTGGCTGACACAGGCTCCCCTAGAACATTCATGAACAAAGAAACAGCGAATGAACTACTCCTCCACATTTCAAAAGCCAGAATTGTTCCCTACATAGAACAAGAAAAATTTAAATGCTTCAACAATAATTAAATCAAAATCGAAGGAGTACTCCAGTTGGACCTCAAGTCAGGATCTTGGAATGCACCGGACTGTCAAATCCTACTGGTCGAAAACAAAACGAACACCATAATGGGAAGAGACATCTTACGAAAACTCGGAATAACCCTCACGGCCAATAAAAATACAGGTAAGAAAGTTCTCCACATCTCCGCTACAACAATAGAATCAAATATAATAAAATTGATACTAAAAAAATACCCCAAACTATGTACACGATTAGGAAAATCAAAGAACCACATAGCCGAACCAACCATGAAAGAAAATTTTAAACCAATACAGCAAAAAGGACACAGAGTACCCCTCCATCTCCTTGATAAAGTAGAGGCCGAACTCGAAAAATTAATACAGGATAAACAAATAATCAGGCTAGACAGATGCTCGGACGAACATTTATAAGTCCGGTAGTAATAACAGTGAAACACGACAAAAGCGTAAAAATCGCATTAGACTCAAAGAAGCTCAACGATGCAATACATAAAAACAAATATCAAATGCAAAGCATTGACCATCTAATAGACGAAGTAGCAAATTACATCTCCGAAAGGAAACAAAACCCAGGCCAATTCTACTTCAGCAAAATCGATCTGAAATATGCATATAGCCAAACCCCACTTGACCCAGACATCCAAAAACATTGCAACTTCAGTCTCCTAGGGGGGAAAGCAACAGGAACCTACCGGTTCATAAACGGCTTTGACGGCCTAACAGATATGCCCGCAACTTTTCAAAAAACGATCGACAAAACACTGGAGGGCATACATTCGAAATTTGCATTTTTGGACGATATACTCATTATCACAAAAGGCTCCCTAAATGATCATGAGAACGAATTAGACAAAATTCTAAACCTCCTAGACAAGGAAAACCTTGCAATAAAGCTACAAAAATGCGAATTCGCAAAGACAAACATAGTTTGGCTGGGATTCAAAATAAATCCAAATGGAATAATCCCAACTAACAAAAAATGCGAATCAATCGTTAAATTAGATACACCGAAAACACTCAAGCAATTACGCTCGTTCATGGGGTGCATACATCACCTCATTAAGTTTACACCAAACCTCGCATCCCTTAGTGAGCCGCTCCGTCCATTACTCTCAAAAAGCAACTTGAAATCGCAAAATAAACTGGACTGGAAAACGCTCCATACGGAGGCATTCAATAAAATAAAAGAAGCAATACAATCAATAACAGAAAATAGATTATTCGACGATAAATGCCCAACCAGAGTCCGGTGTGATGCAAGTAAAAAAGGCCTTGGGGCATGCTGAGAACAATTCGTAAATTCATCATGGTACCCAATCGCATACGCGAGCAGGTTTCTAAACAATTTGGAACAACGATAAAGCACGAACGAACTAGAATTACTAGCAGTCGTCTGGGCTTTAGAACATTTCAAATATTACCTCTACGGCTCACAATTCACACTCCAAACGGACCACCAAGCATTGTTAAGCGCACTAAAAGAAAACAGAGGCAACAAAACATATCAAAGTCGCCTTACAAGATGGGTAGATAGATTACTACCCTTCCATTTTTCAGTAGAACATATACCAGGTAAAAATATGGGATTTGCTGATTACCTAAGCAGAAACCCTTCATCTGACGCACCTTCCCCCTCAGACAGAGACAAAAACTTTGTCATTAACACTATCGAAGAAATAAAACACGCGTTACTGCGAGCAAATATTGCTCCAAATGGAGCGACCAATAAGAATACAGAACAAAAACAATCATATGACGTCACGAGTACTAAACACACACACGCAAATAAAACAAAAGCTTTTCGCCAATTACCTCACACAAAACAGTCGCTTTCTCCTTTACGCAAATTAAATTACAACGACCAAATTAAACCCACAAAAAGTATTCAAAACCTAGTAGCAATTACAACACGCGCTAACCCCACAAAAGAAACATTCAAAATCCCCATTCAAAAGAGATTCAGAGCCCCCAACAAAAATAAAATCCATATGGAGCAACACCAGCCTAATCTAATCTCCGTATCCACCCAAACAGACTCTACATCTAATAAAGGTAGAGTTTTAGACCCCCTAGACCCGACAAGACATGAACCCCTATTCACGGTTTACGACCAAACCCCCACCCCACTTTATCGGGAAAATCTTAATTGTGTATTCAACGAAGAATTCATCGCCCAAGCATCGAAGAAAGAATTAAGCCCTATTATTAAATTCGTAAAAAACTCCGAATGGGAAAAACTTAAAGCAATTAATTCCACTTATTATCGTATTCGAAGAGACCTTTCTGTGTCCCCTTCAGGATGTTTAATCTATGACAACAAACTTGTTATTCCCAACAAGCTGAAAGGGATGGTTCTTGAAACAATCCACAACAAGCACCCGGGCCAAGCTGGAATGCTTGCCTTAGCCCAACTTATTTGGTATCCGCATATACACTCAGACATTGTTGCCCAAGCCCAAGCATGCCGCCACTGCACCGAAAAAGGTAAAAACCTAAAACCATTAATCCCCAAAACACAAGTGGGAAAGTTACCACCACTCTCCGAACCTAACGAAGAAGTCCAAATGGACTTCGCGGGCCCGATACCATTTAAGGATAACGCCCTTTCCAATTACATTTTAGTAACAGTAGATAGGTTATCTAGATACCCGCACGCGGAAGTTTTCAATAACTGTGACTCAAAAACCGCAATTGAGTATCTCGATAGCTACTGCAAAGTACATGGAATTCCTAGGTCAATCCGGTGTGATCAAGCACAAGCTTTCAAAGCCCGAGAATTCGAAATATACTGCAAAAATAAAAATATCAAACTAATTCTCGCTCCAGCTGGAGACCACAGGGGAACCGGAATGGTAGAAAGGCTAATACAAACAATAAAACGTAGGCTCGCGGTTTTAGACATCGATTCCAAATGGACACAAACAACATTAAGCCAGAGAGTAGCTAATATAATTGAAAACATCAGACTAATTCCTAACGCCACCACCAAAACAAGCCCATTTGAGGCACACTTCGGACGCAAACCCAACACAGAAATTTCTAACATAGTCACCAAGCCGTCACACAAAAACTTAACATACAAAAAATTACGTACGAATTGTTTAGACAAGAAAATCCTGAAACATGACGTACTCACCAACGAAGAGATGTGGCGCTACGACGGACTATCCGAAGACAATCTGGACATAGCCTACAAGGAAGCAGAAAACCCAACCCCCATCAGCATTGACAGCGACGAGTCCGACAACATGCCACTCCGCCCTCGCTCACCACGTAAGATAATACCATCTGAAATTCACTTCACCATAGGCGACAAAACAACAAATTTAGTAGCAAACAAACGCAATGTAGCAAAGAAAACAATCACACGAAAAACAAAAGAACCAAGACCAACACTCGCACCGCAATGGAACATAATTCCAGATGGAACAATAACAAATTACACACCGCACACAATCACAGTTGACACACCCTTAAGAAAAAACACAGTCATTAGAAAAAGTGACATTGCTATAGCAACAGAAACTAAACCACGACTAATACACATGGTAGCTTGCAAAACTTTTGGTGAATATAAGCGCAACCAAGAAAAAATAAGAAAATTCTGTTTAGAAGAAGCACGCAACAACACATCAAGGAATCAACAACAGAACCAAGGGTCATCAACCGAATCCATCTGGACCAAGGAAAAAGTCAAGAAATTAGCGCAGACCAATCAACAACAACAACAAAGAACACAGAAAAGAAAAGCAGCAACGAACCCAACACCACCACGCACGCCCAAAACGAACAAAAGAAAATTATCCGCATCCAAATCACCAGCACAAGTCTCATTCAACATGAGAGCTCAACAAGCAGCACTAAACTACGAATCAGAGTCACCAAAGAAAACACACCCGCTGAGTAACAAAGTAGTACAATTCACCGACAACACAAACGATAACCCGGAAACTGTAATCTACAACATACAACAGGATGCTGACATACATACACCATTCTGAATAGTAACATCATCAAATCCAAGCATTTTCTCTCACCCTGCCTTCACAAACAGCCAAGATCGTCAACTCATATCATCGGAAACAGACCTACTGGAGGAATGCCCGATCTCAATAATACCGGCACCCTCCAAGAGCACAACCAAAACAATGGTACAAGTCCAAATGGATACTACAGCAAACACTGCTAACGAATCTGAGTCCACCCACATGGAGCAAAACATAAAAGAAAACACAACAGTAAATGACCAACTCAAACCACCATCAGTGATCTTCCTCGATTCTCCTAATGGAGATCCAGAAGGAACAAATGAACTCTCGACAAATGAACTCGAGAACGAGGAGAACCAGGCAACCTTAACATCGTGCGATCCCCCAAGTGGAACATCAAGTGTGTATGCAACTCCCCCAATGTCACCTTACTAAAGAGAGAAATCTGACAGCTGTACTTCTGATTTATAAACTTAGAAACTCAGAAACGAACTGCTAGAAATAGCACCTCGTTTGCCCCAGCGGGGGGTATGTGATACTCCATGTGGAGTCGTAACCAAGTATTCCAAGTATTATGTATAAACACTTTAAACTTCATATGTTATATAATAACCTCTTGTAAATAAGTTCACTTTGAGTTATGTAAACGCTATAGTTCTGGTTGACAAGACCGGTACCTAGCTGGTTCGTCTGACAAGAGATGCAAACTTGCAGACGTAAAATAAGCAAGCTGAAAAACAATTAGTGAAACGTGGCCTGAATTCAACTTTAAACGTTGTTCTTTTATCCGCCAAAATTGAACTGTCATATAGAGTGAGACCTACTCTCACCCCCGAGCAAAGCCCGAGACTTAGAGCAGAACGTCCGGCTATAGTCCAATCGGACCAATCCATAATAGACAATAATCACACACACACTAGACCATCTACACTCCACACGGAGAATAAAAAGGTTATTCATCACAATAATAATAATAATAATAATAATAATAATAATAATAATAATAATAATAATAATAATAATAGTAATAATAATAATAATAATAATAATAATAACAGTGATAATAATAATAATAATAATAATAATAATAATAATAATAATAATAATAATAATACAATAATAACAATATTAATAATGATAATAATAATAATAATAATAATAATAATAATAATAATAATAATAATAATAATAATAATAACAATAGAAATAACAATAAAAATAATATTTCTCATAATAATAATATTAATATAAAAAATAACAATAATAATGTAAATAATAATAACAATAATAAAAATAATAATAATGATAACAATTATAATAATAATAGTAATAATAAAAAATAAAAATAATAATAATCGAAATAACAATAGAAATAATTTTTCTCACAATAATATGAATAATAATAATAATAATAATAATAATAATAATAATAATAATAATAATAATAATATTAATAATAATAATAATAATATTGATAATAATAACACTAATAATAATAATAATAATAATAATAATAATAATATTAATAATAATAATAATAATAATAATAATAATAATAATAATAATAATAATAATAATAATAATAATAATAATAATAATAATAATAATAATAACTATAATAATAATAATAATAATAATAATAATAATAATAATAATAATAATAATAATTGTGGTACCTGTTATGACTAATTCAAAACGCAGGGTTCAAGTCGTTAATTTCTTCTCTTCTTTACCGAGGGATTCGGTTGAATATCAATATCAAACTATGTCAGAATAAGTTCAGTTAACACAATGACACGATTTACAGTTGACAGTCAGACGGTACCTGTTGGTACCAGTTAAAGTAGTTCAAGTAACAATGGCTAACAAAAATGGTTACGTAATACAGCTGAACAGTTTAAGAAACACAGTGAACTAGAATGAAAGTTGTATGAGAGTTTTATAGTTTTATCAGTTTAATCCCTAGGGAAGGTGCCATCCGCACCACACACCCCCGTGGACAAGAATTTTGGGGTACTCAAAATTCTTCTGGATTGAAGAAGTCGCTTGTGTGTAGGCTCGAGATAGAGCTCTTGGCGGGAGACGTAGATGGAGACTTGTGCTCCTCGTCGTTAGCGGGCGTTGTGGTTGCGATATCGTTCGTAACGTTCGTGTCGTTTGTATTTAGCACCTGATGGTCGTTTGCGTTTGGATGATCGTTTACAGGTGCCTGTTCATCCAAAATGTTTTCAGAGTTGTCCTCACTGATTGTTATAATAGTGGTGTCCGCCGTGTTTGCTATTTCGGAAGTTGTCGAGTCCAGGTATATAACTTCGACTTTTTTGATGGGCGGTTGGATTGGGAAGTCCTCCGTGGAGCTCATTTCCAGGCCAGTACTCTCGTGGTTGGGTTGGCTCCATATTTTCTCGACGAGTTTGTCCCATTTTGGAGTGGACTTCATGATTCCCTGGGGAAGTTTTCGTGATGGGGGAGAATACGAACTGGAAGTTTGTTGTTGGTTGGTGAGGTCGTTTGGCTCCATCATAAAATCCTGTGGGTCGGATGATGTGATGATTTCAAAGTTCTTTGTCCCTGGGGATTCGGACTGGATGTTATGAATTTTGACTGTTGGTGAGAACTTGAGTTTGTTTTTGTTGACAGATACGAAGCTTTTGCTTTCTGACGAGCTCGAATACAGTAGTTTTCGTTCGGGCTTTGACTTCGCTTCTCGGGATTGCTGTAGGGCGGCGGCTTTTGATTTTAACTCGAACGTGGAGGCAAGTGATGGTTTCGTTAATCTTGTTTTTGCATTTTTCAGCCATTGTGGCCTTTGGGGATTCCAGGGCGATTTGTTTCTTGGTGCTTGTTGGCGTTGCTGTTTCTGAGGTTGCTTCGACGTGGCTTTCTTTGTGGCTCGTTGGCGTTTTTGGGCCTGTTGATTTTTCTTGGCCATGGCAACTATGTCTGCGTGTCCCATTGGTTGGGTGTCTATTGTGCTGCGGCTGGGGCCCGGTTGGTTCTGTTGTGTCGCAGTTTGTTGCAATGGGGCTTTTCGCTGTTGTTTCGCGATGAGCTCTTGTTGTTTGGCGAGGGCTGTTTTTTCTTCTAAACAAAACTTTCTTATTTTTTCTTGATTGCGTTTATATTCGCCAACTGTCTTACATGCTACCATATGTATTAGTCTAGGTTTAGGCTCAGGTTCGGGTTCGCGGGGTTTTGTTTCGGTTACTATGGCTAAGTCGTTCCTCCTTATTACAGTATTTTTCCGATTATCAGTATCTAATGTTATTGTGTGCGGAGAGTAGTTAGTAATAGTACCGTCCGGGATGATATTCCATTGAGGTTTTAACGTTCCCCGGGGCTCCGGTACTTTTCGTGCCAGTGTTTTTCTTGCAATGTTTTTTCTATTGTAAATTACGGTGGAAGTTTTATCGCCGAATGTAATTTCTAATCTGTCAGGTATGATCTTACCATGAACGCGCTTGTGGCTAAGCAGCGGCGCGTTCTCTGAGTCATCTGTGTCGCTGTTGGCCGGAAGTGGTTGTGAGCGCGTCTTGTATTGAATATCAAGTTCGGGCTCGCTATCATGGTCCCAGTCCCACATTATTTCCCTGGGGAGCGCTGGGTGTTGTAGCGTTGCTTGATCTGAAGCATATTTATTTATTTGTTTATATGACAGATTTTTGTTTGAGGGTTTTGTAATTATGTTAGAAAGCTCTGTATTTGGAGGTCTGCCGAAGTGTGCTACAAAAGGTTTTATTTTTGTTGTTGCGTTCGGAATTAGTCTTATCGATTCTATGATTTTAGCTACAATTGTTGCTAAGTCGGCTGATGACCATAGAGGGTCATGTTCCATTACGGCGATGCGCCTTTTTATTGTTTGGATTAATCTTTCTACCATTCACGTGGCCCTGTGATCTCCCGCGGGGGCTAGTATTAGCTTGATGTTTTTGTTTTTGCAGAAAATTTCGAATTCTCTTGCTTTAAATGCTTGGGCTTGGTCGCATCTAATGGAACGTGGTATGCCGTGGAATCGACAATATTCTTCTAAGTAATTTAATGCTGTTTGTGTGTCGCAATCTTTAACTACCTCTGCGTGGGGGTATCTTGTTAAGCGATCAACTGAAACTAGTATATAGTAGTTTTGTTTATGTTCTCTAAATGGAATTGGCCCCGCAAAATCTAATTGTACTTCTTCGTTTGGTTCACTTAGTTTTGGTAGTATCCCTAGGGAATTTTTTGGGGTTAAAGGTTTTAGATTTTTACCTTTTTTAATGCAGTCCCCACATGACTGGGCTTTTGCCGTTACTTCCCTATGTATCCGAGGGAACCATACTAAGTCTGCAAGTCGGAGCATCCCAGCTTGGCCCGGGTGGGTCTGGTGGAGCGAGTTTATCACGAGTTGTTTAAGTGATGACGGAATCATAAGTCTGTTGTCATATAAGACACAACCGGAGGGTGTAATCGATAAATCTCTCTTCAGTGAATAGAAATATGGGCTCACCCTTTTAAGAGTGTCCCAGTCCTTATCCTTAATGAGTTTAATTATCGGAGCCATTTGGCGGTCTTTTGCGGTTGCTTCCGCAACAAATTCTTCCCCAAATACTTGATTGAGGTTTTTTCTGTATTGGGGCATATCCGTACAATTAGATAGGGGGTAAATTGGATTTTGGGGATCGGGAATAATGACTGATCGTCCAAGTCCCTTGTTGTTTTCGTTATCAGTTTGGGTGGCAATAGTGACTTTGTTAGAGTTCATTTTGGTTTTGTTTGGCGCTCGTTTTCGTTTGATGATTGTTTGGTCAAATGTATTTACTTGGGGTTTGTTTCTAGTAGTAACGTTGACGGTCTGGTATCCCTGGGGAATTTCAACTGAATTTTTTGGATGTGATAAATGGATGGGAGGTATTTTGTGGGTTAATCCCTGGGGATTTTTGGCTAAGTTTGAATTGAATTTTTGAGTATAATTGAGTGTATTGAAAGTATTTGAATTGTTTGAATTAGGAAGAGGCGAGATAAGCTGCTGAAAGTTGGAACGATTAAGGCAAAAAGCGTTATTATATTCACGCGCGTGCTTACTATTAATCCTAGTTGCTTGTCTTGTCTGGTATTTGTCTGTGCAATTAGCCGAATTGTAATTCATTGAGTTTTGTGTGAGGACGAATTTAAAGTCATTTATTAAGTTAACTATATACTGTGTGTCGTCTGATGATGGGGGAGGTGGATTATTTTTTGGATGTCTGCTCAAATAGTCGGCAAATCCCATGCTTTTCCCCGGGATATGTTCAAGATTAAAATTGAAGGGGAGTAGTCTATCCACCCAACGTGTTAATCTACTTTGGTACGTTTTATTTCCGCGGTTTTCATTGAGGGCTGTTAACAGCGCTCTATGGTCTGTTTGTAAAGTAAATTCGGTTCCGAACAGATAGTGTTTAAAGTGTTCGAGAGACCATACTACAGCTAGTAACTCTAGTTCGTTTGTACTATATCGCGATTCATGTTTGTTTAGGAATCGGCTGGCGAATGCAATGGTATGCCATTCGTTATCGTGTTTTTGTTCGATGCATGCCCCTAGTCCTTTTGCGCTCGCGTCGCATTTGACTCGTGTTTGTTTGGTGGTATCGAAATGTTTGTTTTCGATTATTTGATGTATTTTTGCTTTTATGTTATTAAATGCAATACTGTGTTCATCGTTCCAATCTAGTTTATTGTTTTTGGCGTCGGGATTTTTCTTTAATAATGGGCGCAAGGGTTCTGAGAGTTTAGCGAGATTCGGTATAAATTTTGTGAGGTGGTGGACGCTCCCTAGGAATGACCGTAGTTGTTTTAGTGTCTTAGGGTTGTCGAGTTTTGTGATTGCCTCCGTTTTTGTAATTAGTGGTGTTATTCCACTTGGAGTTATTGTGAAGCCTAGCCATTCTATTACATTTTTGGCAAATTCGCATTTTTGCAAATTTATGGCTAGTCCTTCGTTGTTTAGTCGGTTCAAGATTTTGTCTAATTCAATTTCGTGTTCTCGGATTGATCCCTTGGTGATTACTAGTATGTCATCAAGGAATGCAAATTTGGAGTTTATTCCATCTAATGTTTTATCTATTGTTTTTTGAAACGTTGCTGGCATATCGGTTAGGCCATAGAAGCCATTTAGAAATCTATATGTGCCAGTTGCTTGTCCCCCGAGGATGCTGAAATTGCAGTGTTTGGCTATGGAATTGTCTAATGGAATTTGGCTGTATGCATATTTGAGATCTATTTTTGAGAACCAGAAATTCCCTGGGGATTTCCTTCTTTGTGTGATATAAAGTGCTACAGCGTCTACTAGATGGTCAATACTTTGCATTTGGTATTTGTTTTTGTGTATTGCTTTGTTTAATTTTTTCGAGTCAAGTGCTATTTTGACTGATTTGTCCTTTTTTACTGTTATTACTACAGGGCTGACGAACAGATCGTCGGGACATTTTTCTAGTTTAGTGATTTGTTTATCTTGTATTAGTTTGTCTAATTCGCGTTCTACTTTTTCGAGTAAGTGGAGGGGAACTCGTCGTCCTTTCTGTTGTATGGGGTTGTGGTTTTGTTTGAATATCGATTTTGCTATGTGGTTTTTTGATTTTCCTAATCTGGTACATAAGTGTGGGTATTTTCTGTATATCCATTTGATTATATTTTTCTCTGTTTGGATAGTAGAGATTGAATAAATGTTGTTACCTGGGGAATTGTTGGGTTTTTGTTGGAGTGTAATTCCCAGTTTCTGAAGAACGTCTCTGCCCATTAAGTTGTTAGTCTTATGTCCTACTACTAAGATTCTGCAGTTCTTTGCTGTCCAGGAGCCGGATTGCAGAGTGATGTTGATTTCTCCGTCGATCTTTATGTTGTTGTTGTTGAAACATTTATATTTTGTTGGGCTGGAATATTGTTGTAGCTTTACAGCGGGGTTATGTTTCATGATTTCCGTTGCCTGTTCCGCCGTGATGAAACTCCTTGGGGATCCTGTATCCGCCAACCATCGTACTTTTAGATTGTTTGTAGTTGTCTGCACCCAGACTTCTTTTGTCGAGTTTGCTTGGAGGTGAATGTTCTTTACTTCCGAGAATGATTCTGGTGCGATGTGGTTTATGTCCGCCCAGTCCTCTGATAATTCTTTAATGTATTGTGCGGACTCTGGGTCAACCGATTCTGTTTCTTCTTGCTCGGGTTCTTCCTCCTCGATTAACTGTTCCTGTATCTGTCTTACTCTGAGTTGATTGTTTTGTCCCTGGGGACGTTGTTGTTGAGATCTCTGATTGGGTTTTCTGGTTGGGAGTGGGGGTATCTTAGACCTGCACATCTTGGCGAAATGTCCCGTTTTCTTGCATATGTTGCAGGTAGCTTGTTTGGCTGTGCACTGGTTCATGTGCCCTGCCATAAATATACCCCCGCATCTCCAACATTGCTCGTTTGGTTTGTTTTGTTGTTGGGGACTTTGTTGTTGGGGACGTTGCATCGGGCGTGTGTTTTTGTTTGAGATTGCGTTTACTTGATTGGTCCAGTTTGGAGCTGATGATCTGAGAATTTCTTTTTGATTCTCTTGGCCTCTTTCTCTTGATAGGGCAAAGTTAAGTACTTGTGCAGCGGTGCGCACTTCGGAAAGAAGTTCCATTTGGATTGTCGTATTGTTCATCTTAGCGATAAAGAAATCCTTTATTAAGTCTTCCTCTACGTTCCCCAGGGCTGCCTTTGAGCCCAGTTCGCGTAGTCTGCTCCAAAAGGTTTCCAGTGTTTCGTTTGGATTCTGTTGCACTGTTATGAGCTGGAACCTATCAAAGGTTAGGTTTCTAGGCCGAGTAAAGGTTATACCTAACTCGTATACGAGTTCGTTTGTGGAGCAGCGGTCGATGACAGTGTGGGGGTTTCGCTGGTGGAATATTCTTGTGGCTTCGTTCCCCAGGGATAGGTATGTCAAGCTTTTCACTTTCAGATCAGCCTCGTCCCACGTGTATTTGTCTATCATCGGCCCTCTGCTCCGTATTTGTTTGCACTCGTTTTCCCAGTCTACCTTGCGGCGTTCGTTTCTTATTTCTCTCTTTCGATTTTCTTCCTCGCTTGTGTTTTCGACTCTTTCTTCTAGGGTCGGCATTATTGGATAAAATAAGTCGTTTGCTGTGGGTTTGATTCGTAGAAGTAGGTCCACATGCATATTTTCCTTGGCCATTACGGCCATTTTAAACGTGGAAAACCACGTTGGCCATTCGTTTCACGGATTTGCCCCGCTCTCCCAAAAGAGGGGTACACCAATCGGTGACTTCATTGATGGCTGCGCCATGTTATGACTAATTCAAAACGCAGGGTTCAAGTCGTTAATTTCTTCTCTTCTTTACCGAGGGATTCGGTTGAATATCAATATCAAACTATGTCAGAAATAGTTCAGTTAACACAATGACACGATTTACAGTTGACAGTCAGACGGTACCTGTTGGTACCAGTTAAAGTAGTTCAAGTAACAATGGCTAACAAAAATGGTTACGTAATACAGCTGAACAGTTTAAGAAACACAGTGAACTAGAATGAAAGTTGTATGAGAGTTTTATAGTTTTATCAGTTTAATCCCTAGGGAAGGTGCCATCCGCACCACAGTACCCGTATCACACTCCACCATTATTAGTGCAATAAATCAATACTCTCTCTATTGCAGTACATAGTTAACATTACTTTTGTTCTCTCTCTCAATCGTCCGACGATTGACTCTTTCACTTCAAGGAGAGTTGAGAGTTGTTCTTTTCACGCCTTCAATGTAGCAGGTGGCTTATGTTAATCTCGCGGTGACACATCTGCTTAGTACAGACAAAATAGAACTGTTAACGACAACGGTTGGTTCGTGGCCGATCAAAAGTGTTCAACTTAATTCTTTTCAAAAGACAAAAAGTCAGCTTACGAGAACAAGATTAATGATCCCTCCTTTATGCAACCTGTTAACTTAACGTGGTAAGTTGAAAGTGTCATTGACACCTATGAAATAAGTGCAGACGAAAAAGAGACTTAGTATGATACAGTCGCCTCGTGGCCAATTAAATGTTACTGCACCAATTGGTTTTCCTATTGAGACAGTTGAGACTTATGTGAATCCAGATCCTAATATTACTTCATCACAAACACAAGATACACATAATACAGATCCACCTGACCAACTGGTTTGGTCAAATCCAATACAGACAAATTTACATCCACAAATTCTCAGACAAATAGCATTCTCTGACAATCTTCTTCACATGGCACAGTCAGCGAAATATCCATTAGGAGTCGACCCCTTTTGGGAACAAGGCGCAACACCCCGATAGAGTGGAAACAATGGTTCTCCACGTTGAAAAATGGCGATAATGGCACGCGACAGTATTGAAGTAGATAAACTACTCAAACTGAAACCACAACCCACAGATTTATTTTATCCGACATTACCAACATACGAGGAAGAATTCGAAGGAGAAACAGAGGATGAAGCCAGAAACAGAGAACAAAGAAATGAAAGGAGAAGAGTAGATTTTGAAAAAGAATGCAAGGTGATCGAACGCAAAGGAGCAATGGTTGACAGAATCCCGTGGGACGAGGCGGACACAAAAGTTAAAAGCCTTATTTATTTATCACTCGGAGCCGAAGCCAGAAGAAATTATCATCAGAAAAACCCACACACACAGATAGAAAAATGCACCACCAACGAACTAGTACACGAACTCAACATTACATTCACTATTCCACGCAACACCCATTCGACAGATTCAAATTTTTCAAATCCATGCAACAAACACACAAATCACTAGAAACATTCTATAGTAGAATTAGAGAAGCCGGAGCAATGTGCAAATTCAAAGACCTAGAAGAAGATCTGGTAATAGATCTTTTTATTTCTAACATGACAAACACTTCTATACAAATGGACTTGTTGTCGGAGGTCAGAATCCCACAACAAGTGCTAAATTTCGCAATAAATAGGGAAAGAGGTCCAGCCAACCAACAAGAAATATTAAGAGCACACTCAAGCAGTACCAACTGGTCGAATGTTTCATACATTAGAAACAACACACGGCAACAACAACAACAACAACAACAACAACAACGCCCATTCAAACAACCCATTCTCTCAACACCACCTACAGGCAAAATACAACCATGCTTCAAATGCGGACAACCATTCATAAGAAATCACTTAAACATGTGCAAAGCACAAAACTTCACATGTCAAATTTGTAAGAAAACAGGACATTACACATCAATGTGCAAAGCACCAATGCCAGAAAGAAAGAAACCCACAACACCACGACAAGAAAACAGATACACACCACAGAATCAACCACAAAACACACGAAGAGTTCGCCACATCCAAGAAGAACAAGAACAGGAGTCACCGGAAGAAGAAAGCAAAACAGTTGATGGAGAAGCGGCATTATACATCAAAGAATTAATGGAAGACTGGTCGGCAATAAACATCGTAAGACCAACTGGTTTTAAAGAAGTCAATAATGTATCACTCAATAAGGACACAAGTGGAGAATTCTGGGTGAAGACAAATTTCAGAAAATCAGAAATAGATTGGCTAGCGGATACAGGATCTCCCAGATCGGTCATGCAGGAGTCAGTTGCCAAAGACCTAATAGGCAAACATCAAGATGCAAGTATATCAAAATTTACAGAAAAAACGAAGTACAAATGTTTCAACAACCAGGAAATCCAAATAAAAGGTGTTCTAAACATAACGCTCAGCTCAGGCTCGTGGAAGGCAACAAACTGCAAAATTTTGCTGGTCAACAACCTACCACAAAATGTTATGGGAAGAGACATTCTACGTAAACTGGGAATCCACCTGAGCTCATCCAAACCAATAGGTAAGACAGTTGGTTTAATTTCAGACATCACCATAGAACAAAACATAATTAAATGGATATTCAAAAAATACCCACACCTATGCACTAGAATAAGAAGATCAAAAAACCACATGGCAAAATCAACATTCAAAGAAATTTTTAGTCCCACACAACATAAAGGAAGAAGAGTACCACTACATCTATTAGAACGGGTTGAAAAAGAATTAGAAAATCTAATCGAAGACAAACAAATAAAACGCCTGGAGAAATGTTCAGACGAATACTTCATAAGCCCAGTGGTAATAACAGTAAAAAAGGACAAAAGTGTGAAAATAGCACTAGACTCTAAAGAATTGAATGATGCTATTCATAAAAACAAATATCAAATGCAAAGCATTGACCACCTGATAGATGCGGTAGCAACATACATCTCCGAAAGGAGCAACGAAATTGGCACATTTTACTTTTCAAAAATAGATTTAAAATTCGCTTACAGTCAGATTCCACTAGACCCTGAATTACAAAAACACTGCAACTTTTATATACTCGTTGGAAAAGCAACAGTAACGTATAGATTTCTAATTGGATTCCACGGCCTAACCGTCATGCCAGCAACATTTCAAAAAACAATAGATGTCACACTACAAAATTGCCAAAACAAATTCGCATTTCTAGACGACATATTGGTCATAACGAAGGGAAACATAGCCGACCTTGAAAAAGAAATAGACAAAATATTATACCAACTGGACAAAGAAAACCTAGCAATAAAGTTACAAAAATGTGAATTCGCAAAAAAGAGATAACATGGTTAGAATTTCAGATAACACCAACTGGTATAACTCCAACCAAAAGGAAATGCGAATCAATATACAAGACCAAGATTCCAAAAACGTTGAAACAACTAAGATCATCCATGGCATGCATACACCACTTAATAAAGTTTACACCAAAACTCGCAGAATTATCAGCACCAATACGACCACTACTATCGAAAAATAACACAAAATCAAAGAACAGACTAGATTGGAAAAACCATCACACAATAGCATTTGAGGAAATAAAAAGACAAATAATAAATATAACAGAAAACAAACACTTCGACATCAATAAAGAAACAAGAGTTAAGTGCGATGCCAGCAAAAAAGGCTTAGGCGCAGCGTTAGAAGAAAAACATAACTCCATCTGGAAACCAGTAGCATATGCAAGCAGATTTCTGAATAAACTGGAAGAAAGATACAGCACCAACGAACTAGAACTTTTAGCAATAGTATGGGCACTAGAACACTTTAAATACTATCTGTATGGTAATAAATTTACTTTACAAACGGATCATCAAGCACTACTATCAGCATTAAAAATAATTGCGGAAACAAAACATACCAAAGTAGATTATCTAGATGGGTAGACAGACTACTACCATTCAACTTTAACATAGAGCATATACCGGGAAAAAATATGGGTTTCGCTGACTACTTAAGTAGAAACCCATCAGGCAAAGCATCACCAGAAAGCGAAGACGACGAGAAGTATGTCATAAATACAATTCAAGAAATAAAGCATGCTTGGTTAAAACACACTATAAAACCAAGCGAATTAGTAAAACCAACTGGTAATTACAACCAGTTGGCTGAGAGAAAGCAATTAGAACATAATGACGTCACACACGCTAAAGCAAACACACTAAACGAACAACACGCTTTTTGCCTTAACACAGCTAAGAACAAGTTGCATTCTATTGAACAAAATTTAAACTCACACAACTCAAAATAATTGCTATTACAACAAGAAATAATCCGAACAAAAACACTTTTGATATCGAAATTAGAAAAAGAAAACGTGCCCCCAACAAAAAATTACTCCAAATGAATCCACAAACAACAATTACAAACCTATCCCCTAATAAACAGTTACGTGACAACAGCACCCAGACGGAAGCAAGATCTAACAAAGGGAAAGGAATTACTCCAATACAAAATGATAAGCACGAGGACCTATTCACAGCAATTGACGACGTACCCACGCCGGAGTAACGGGCAAATCTAATGAGAGTGTTCAACGAAGAATTCCTGGCAGAACACTCAAAGAAAGAATTAGGCCATATCATAGATCTGGTTACCAAACAAGACTGGTTAACACTTAAACAAACAAATCCAATTTACCATAAGATCCGACTAGACTTATCGGTTACACCAAATGGCTGCCTACTATTCGACAAAAGAATTGTCATTCCCAATAAGTTACGCCCATTAGTACTCCAAACTATTCACAGTAAGCACCACGTCCAAGCGGGTATGCTTGCACTAGCGCGTCTGATATGGTATCCCCATATCCATAGTGAAATTGTCGCCCAGGCGCAGAGCTGTCGTCACTGCATTGACAAACGTAAAAACCTAAAACCAATTCTCGCAAAAAATAATATAGGTACACTTAGAAAATTAACTGAACCAAATGAAGAAATCCACATGGATTTTGCAGGTCCAATACCATTCAAAAACAATACACAAAACAATTACATGCTAGTAACTGTTGACAGACTCTCTCGGTTTCCTCATGCAGAAACATTCAATAATTGCGACACAAACACATCAATAGAATACTTAGAAAACTACTGTAGACTACACGGAATACCCCGATCAATAAGATGTGATCAAGCACAAGCATTTAAAGCAAAAGAGTTTGAACTATTCTGTAAAAACAGAAACATTAAACTAATACTAGCACCAGCTGGTGATCATAGAGGAACAGGGATGGTAGAAAGATTGATACAAACAATAAAAAGACGCTTAGCAGTGTTAGATATAGACCCCAACTGGTCAACAGTGACACTAGCAAATCGGGTAGCAAACATTATTGAAAACATCAGGTTAATACCAAACTCCACAACAAAAATAACTCCGTTTGAAGCACACTTCGGACGAAAACCTAACACTGAAATTTCCAACATCACAACTAAACCATCAAAACACAACCTCACGTACAAAAACATAACCAATACATGTTTAGACAAGAAGATACTATCTCAAAATGCCCTTACAATGGAGGAAATCTGGAGAAGGGACGGCAACTCAGAGGACGAGTTGGACATAAGGTACAGGGACAATGAAGCAGCACCGGAACCCATCGAGACAACACAAACAACCCAGCCAAGTACTAGCGCACAAAGTAACCAACTGGTTGACATTAACACAGACGGCGACAATTCTGAAAACGTTCCCCTCGCCAGAAACAAAACCATCTCTACTCCAACACGTAAGATAACTCCATCCGAAATGCATTTCACATTAGGCGACAAAACCACAAACTACATCAGAACACGCAAAAACATAGCAAGAAAATCACTCGCAAAAAAAACCAAAGAACCAAGACACACACTTGCAACACAATGGAACATCATTGAAGACGGTACAATCACCGGATACTCACCCCGCACAATCCCTTTAGACACACCATTAAGAAAAAATACAGTAATCAGAAAAAAATGATCCAGCAATCGTTACTGAAAAAAAAACACAACCAACACATAAAATAGTAGAAAAAAAACCACGTCTAATACACATGGTCGCGTGTAAAACAGTAGGTGAATATAAAAGAAACCAAGAGAAAATTAAAAAATTTTGTTTAGAAGAAGCCAAACAAAAGAAGATACAAGAGCGGTCAGCCCCAATGAACGTTGACAACACCAAGTGGACTCCCGAAAAAATAAGAAAAACGGCAACAAAAAACCAGAAACGTCAGCAACCGACAAGAAGGGCACCAAGAACACCAAAGAGAGAAACCATCTGGGGAAAAAAGGAAGTTTCACGTAAACGAACAAGGACCCCAAAAAAGTCCCCTGGTGAAGACTTCAAAGTCGGTTCGAAACAAGCAGCCCTCCAGAGCAGTTCCCAATTTGATGTTAACAGATCATTCTTAACAATCAATGCAGAGCAGATACTCCAATCGGAGAATGCAGAACAAATCACAATCGACTCAGATGTTAACCAAAATTTTAACATCATAACATCTAACGATTCGTCATTATTCAAGCTAACATTATAAGATAGTCCACCAATTGGCCCGGAAAACATCATAATCAATGAAACACAAGCCAAGTACAAATCGTCGCCCAAAAATTGAGAAAGCTATGTCAAAGATCAAAGTAACCAAGAGAGACACACCAACAGTGATATTTTTAGATAACCAAGCGGACAACACAACCAAGAACACACCAGAACAGAGCAAAGAAATAGAGTTGATACAATTAGAGCAAGAACGCGTCAGATTGGAACAAGTGAACATCATCACAATTGTACCAGCACACACTGATTCGAACAACCAACTGGAACAACACAACAAATACTTGACTCAAGAACAAACATCCACACAACAAGACACAGCACAGATTCAAGACACCGCACAACCCCAACTCAAAACTCAACAAGAACCACTCCACCATCAGGACACTACAAAACGACATGACATGGAATCCAAAGACAAGCTATCACCAACATCCGCAACTATACCACAATCACTCAGAAGCAGCACAACTTCACAAGAGTACAAAACCCCACCCGTGTCGCCAATCAGAGACGACATTTCAGAATTGAATTCAGAGGACATTAGAGATTTAGATGAAACACTTTAAAAAAGATTTTCATATAGCGGAGGGAGTGAGATACAGGAAGCAAAAGGACTTCAGCATTTGCAACCAAGATCTGTCATATCTATGTATAAACACTTTATCTCTTATGTTATCTATTTATTGTCTATGTACATACGTAAACCTACTGGAGCGAACTGCTCAGTTTATGCAACCTGTTAACTTAACGTGGTAAGTTGAAAGTGTCATTGACACCTATGAAATAAGTGCAGACGAAAAAGAGACTTAGTATGATACAGTCGCCTCGTGGCCAATTAAATGTTACTGCACCAATTGGTTTTCCTATTGAGACAGTTGAGACTTATATGAATCCAGATCCTAATATTACTTCATCACAAACACAAGATACACATAATACAGATCCACCTGACCAACTGGTTTGGTCAAATCCAATACAGACAAATTTGCATCCACAAATTCTCAGACAAACAGCATTCTCTGACAATCTTCTTCACAATAATAATAATAATAGAGATAACAATAAAAATAATATTTCTCATTATAATAATATTAATATTAAGAATAACAATAATAATATAAATAATAATAATAATAATAATAATAAAAATAATAATAATAATAATAATAATAATAATAATAATAATAATAATAATAATAATAATAATAATAGTAATAATAATAATAAAAATAATAATAATAAGAATAATAATAATAATAATAATAATAATAATAATAATAATAATAAGAATAATAATAATAAGAATAATAATAATAATAATAATAATAATAATAATAAAAATAATAATAATAATAATTATAATAATAATAATAATAATAGTAATAATAGAAAAAAAATAGTAATCGAAATAACAATAAAAATGATTTCTCTCATAAAAATATGAATAATAATAATAATAATAATAATAATAATAATAATAATAATAATAATAAGAATATTATTAATAATAACAATAATAATAATATTAATAATAATAATAAGAATAATAATAATAATAATAATAATAATAATAATAATAATAAGTATAATAATAATTCTGGTACCCGTATCACACTCCACCATCATTAGTGCAATAAATCAATGCCCTCTCTATTGCAGTACATAGTTAACATTACTTTTGTTCTCTCTCTCAATCGTCCGACGATTAACTCTTTCACTTCAGTGACAGGTAGTTGTGACCTTTTTCACAACTAATACATAGACTGCGAATTGGCTAAGCGCAGTTCTGCCTTAGTGTTTAAATTGAATGGTTGTCACTGACTCTCTTTCTTCCGTAACGCATTACAACATTGTAATAGACCCCAGTCTAGAACGGACAATATCATCATCGTACCGGCGTCACCAACGCGACACTAGTACGACATGGCGCAGTCAGATTCAAAAGGACGTACAGTATTCGGTCTCGAACCATTCTGGGATAAACCCCGCAGCAACCCGCCCATCCCATGGTAGAAGTGGAGAAGCCAAATTAAAATGGCTCTGGTCGCAAAGACAAATATCGAACTGGACGAACTACTCCAGAGAGACCGACAGCAGTCATTTACCCTCAAGAACCAGTAGAAGAACAACCAGTCCAGAACACAAAACAAACAATGGAAAGAGAAAGACAAACAAGATACCACCAGGCGATAGCCAAATGGACGAATGATTGTAACCAAATAGACAGAATAGGCGTACTATGCGGAGATAAGCCATGGGATATGGCAGACAGGAAAGCCAAATCACTCATTTATCTGAGCCTCGGTATCGAAGGACAAAAAATGCATGCTAGAATGTTCCCCCACATAAAAGTAGAGAATAAAACAACACAAGAAATACGGGAAGAACTCGAATTAACATTCATACGTCCGAGAAACGTAACGTTCCACCGTTAGTTACTATTAACTCGCAAACAACAACGCGGAGAGACAATGGAATAGTTCCACTCAGCCCTAAGATCTTTAGCAGAACATTGCCAGCTAGCCCACCTGGAGGACGAACTATTACGTGACATATTCACAGCGAACATAATCGACCATGAAAAACAACGAAGGAACTGCTAAAAAACGACACTCACCCCAGAAAAAGCCCTGGAACTAGCTGTCAGCTTCGAGCTAGGAATTAGAAGCCAACTAGCTATACAATTAAAACAACTTCCCGACCTGCACCAAAACGCCCTCACCGGACGCGATGAAACAGACTCAGAAATATCAAGAGCAAGGTATTTCGGATCCAACAGGGCACCAAAATCACGCGGACCCTACAAAGGAAACAACAAGCTAACAACTTTCAACAAAAGATGCACACCCCACAACTGCAGAAACTGTGGACAAGTATGGGACATGAACCACAAAGAAAAATGCCAGGCGATAGGACAAAGCTGCTGTAGATGCAACAAACCTAATCATTTCACAAAAGTTTGCAGATCAAACTTAAATAGACCACCAACACAACGGTCAAAAAATGAAGTCGACATTCAATGTATGGAACAATTGTCCGACAGAATCAACATGATATCCCTACAAGCAGAAATCCACTCAAAGTATGGAGACTCAAGCGACGATTATTACGTAAACATGATGGACTCCACAGACGATCCCACTACTCCATCAAAGCTGCACATACAATACGGCCACAGTAAGTTTTGGGTAACGATGAATTCAGGAAGCTCAACCAGCATAGTTACGGAACAAATCGCGAAGGACATCGAGGCAAGAGACAGCAACACCTGGTGGAGCCGAATGACAAATCCAGTCAAAATAAAGAGCTATACCAACACCCCCATCAAGAATCTAGGCACACTCTACTGTGACATTGAATGCAACTGATGGCGTGCAGGACGGGCAGGCATCATCGTGGTCCCCAACAAACATAGAGCTATAGTGGGGAGAGACCTATTCAAACCCTTAGGCATACACCTCAAACAACAAGACTCCCCAAACGCAGAAGGTAAGAACGTAGATTCAATAGAAATAACGCCAACTTGCCCAATTAAAAGGGAGGTAGCAACAAAATATAAAAATCTATCAACACGATTGGGACGGTCAAAAAACCATAAGGTAAAATCCAAATTTAGAAGTAAGTTCATCCCCGTCCACCAAAGGGGAAGACGCGTACCTTTACACCTAGAAAATCATGTCGAATAAGAATTTAAAAACTTACAGAACAACGGTCCTATCACAAAATTAGAAAAATGCAGCGACGAATTCTACATATCAACAATAGTCTTTACAGTCAAAAAAGAGAAATCGATAAAACTAGCAATGGATTCAAAAACGATAAACAAGGCAATACACCAAAAAACTACCAAATGCACAATATTGATTGCCTCATGGATAATATAGCACAGGCAAGGTTAGGACATGAAATAACAGAAAAAGGAAGAAAACCAATCGTCTCAAAAACACTGGCAATACTAAACCTAAAACCACCCACAACGCACAAAACGCTTAAATCCTCCCTTGGCAGCGTCCACCATCTCACTAAATTCATACCAAATCTAGCAACGCTGTGCCGAGGATTCAGAGACCTAATTCGCAAAGACAAAAATACGTATGGACAGAAAATCACCAATCAAATTTCGAAACAATAAAACACAACATTAGTAACCTAACAGAAAACACACATTACGACAGCACAAGAAATACAAGGGTCAAAACAAACGCCTCACGATCGGGCCTAGGAGCAATACTAGACCAAGAAATATGCAACGGATGGGAGACCATATCATACGCATCCCGATTCCTGAATAAAACGGAAAAAATATAGCATCAACGAACTAGAACTACTAGGAGTCGTATGGCGCCGCGAACATTTCAAACACTACCTACTTGGACATCGCTTCACAGTACAAACCGACCATCGAGCACTTTTATGCATCCTCAAAGAAAGAACGAGCAAAATCCAACAAAGCCGCCTAACCCGATGGTATGAGAGATTAATCCAATTTAACGTTAACATTTAACATATAGCAGGCATCAAAATGGGAATTGCCGACTACATATCCCGAAACCCCTCAGAACCAGCGAAACCGCCAAATGAAAACGATGAAAACTTCATAATAGCTACTATAGATATTATACGGGAAACAATAAACATAATACGAAATAAGGGTAGACCCAGAAAGCAACAAATCCAGCAACCAACAAACACTCATGTGGAAACGTCCAACAATTCCACCACAAGAAAAAACAATACCCTGGAACCCCCCCGACGATTCCAAAAACATTACAACAAACAAAAAATACAAGCGACAAAGAGGCCGACCTAGAAAAACTACAAAAGAAATACAGCTCGATTACAAGAAGTCACAAGACATAATCCAAAAACGAGTCACAAAGACAATTAAACCATCTAGGGAGAGTAACAATAACCTACGCAGCGCTCAAAACGCAAACAAGACAGAAATTAACACAACGAAACAGGACGTCAGAGAAAATGGACTATTCGCACACAACACAATAACACAAGCGCATTTGCCATTTAATACGCTTAGCACACAGCAGCCTAATTCAAGTAATTACGAAATTTCCAAACAACAAATGGACAATTCAAATATGGACCAACCTAGCCGAACTACAGGATCACCATCCCCCAGAAAAGCCTTCTCCATGAGTAACTACCTCAGCCCAACCCATAAGCATCCAGCATCAGAAAAAGACGAAAGAGACGACCAATTGCCAAAACCCCTAGAGGACATATTCAATACCCAGCTCATAGCTGCTCTGACCAATCGTGACACTATACTGCGTGAAGAAGGTGACTGCATTCTAACTGGGGACGAACATAGATCACAGGAAGTTGAGCAAGCAAATCCATGCCAAGTGGAGGAACCTGAGCGTACATAACGGATGTATCCTTCTAGACAACATGCTTGCAATTCCTAATGCCCTCTAAGAATCGGTCATTGATGTACTACACTCTACACATCCGGGATAATGGGGCATAACAGAATTAGGACTACGCTTATCAATCGTGGCCTCATTAACAAGTCGAAAACATGCCGACCCTGCACAGAATTTGGTAAGAACCTAAAAAGTATAATACCAAAAACTCGCTGGGCACCTTTGCCACCATGCTCAGATCCAAACGAAGAAATACAACTAGACTTCGGGGGACCAATAATGGATGGCCAAGGGAGAGAAGTATACTTCCTAGCATGTATAGACCGGTTCTCAAAATTCCTCACTCTGAAACTAGTCGCAAACGCAAGCGGCCCTAACATAGAAAAATTCTTAAACAAACACATCGCCCAACAAGGGCTACCACGAAATATTAGACTTGACCAAGCCCGCTGCTTAAAGGGTAATAAAGTACAACACCTATGTGCAAGGCACAATATTAACCTAATATACGCGCCGGCCAATGACCACCGTCCCATCGGCCTAGTAGAACATCTGGTACAAACCCTCAAACGACGATTAGGCTGCATTAAACTCGATCCCAATCAACGACCGTTCAATATTAAAAACGCCTTAAGAAAAATATCATTCGAATTACGAACATGTAGGAAGAAATATTCTAAATTATCACCCTTCGAAGCTTATTATGGCAGACAACCAAACACGGCCTCAACAAACATAACAACAAAACCTAACAGGACTAACTTAAGTCGGTCAAACACTTTTAAATATTTAGACGACAACATCATAGTCGACGAGGAGTTGATACCATAAGAAAAATGGTACAACAAGGACTTGGACAGAAATGCAGAGTTACAAGAAGGCAAGAGGAAGAAACTTGAAGACGCCAAGAGCGATAGCAGTGAGATAACACGAACATTCAAGCTTCCATCATCCAACATCGAACAGCCTCTCTCACGACATAGCCCACGACTCCAACTCGCCCGTCGAATCCTAGCTGCCCAAAGAAATAAGAAGCAATTACAAGGCATATAGAAGCCATACAAGAAGGAGCCGCCCTGGTAAAGACAACTGACTCAACCCTCACCATCAAAGTGCAGGGACAACAGGACACAGTACTCAACAAGTCGGATGTGGCAAAATTTGGGACAGCAGATCAAAGGAGAATCCCCCTCATTAACTTCGCCGCACGCAAAACGGTATGTAACCCCCACAAGAAACTGATCGAAAACATGGAAAAACACGCTAGGGAACAAAAATAGAAGATACTCGGACAACAGCAAAAGAGAGATTCAAGCTACAAAAGCAGACAGACACATCAAGTCAAATCTGTCAAAAGTAAACAGATAAAAGATCCCGAAGAAGAAAACTTACCAACACTCACCTTGAAAGAGCTCCCCCAAGAAAAGGAAAGACTCAACGGCCTCATCAAAGGACTCCAATCAAGAAGACAACAACTACCAGGAAATGGAAGACAGCCAAGAATTGCACATGACCAAAAACATTGGCACACTTCAGTCACCAGCAGATCACAACGTCAACACCCTTACCGAAGAGCTAACGCAAGTTACTAAGACAAACAAGGCCAACACTTGCAAAAGCACCAGACCCAAGAAGGAGACCAAACACTACGGGGACACCAGCAACCTCGATTTCCTCGACTCATCAGACGACGATGATCCACCACACAAAAGGCACACAGCAAGCGTAGCATCATACTCTCCCCCAAAATCAACTACAAAGGACACCCCAGCCTCACCAGCACGCAGTACGATACCCGTCGCCTCGACCAGCTACCGCAACATCGACATGGTACAACCACCACAGTCGCAGGACGAACAACACACAGATTATCCTGACATCACCGACGTAGGCCAAGGCGAGGATGATAGTGCACGGTACCTCCAGCCCCACGAGTTCTAATCATTCCACATTACAACATTGAGAAGAACAAATCCTTAAAACTAAATACGTCGGCACTCAAAACTCTGAGCAATCAAAAATTGTTGTATACACATTGTCAAAACTACTTAAACTGTCATATATTGCTTTAACGTTAACGAGCTCATACTAGTTAACAAAAACCTTTCTGTTATTCATTCGTAATTTTTCTCTAAAGGGGGAAATGTGGTACCCGTATCACACTCCACCAACATTCGTGCAATAAATCAATACTCTCTCTATTGCAGTACATAGTTAACATTACTTTTGTTCTCTCTCTCAATCGTCCGACGGTTGACTCTTTCACTTCAATGACAGGTAGTTGTGACCTTGATCACAACTAATACATAGACTGCAATTTGGCTAAGCGCCGTTCTGCCTTGGTGTTTAAATTGAATGGTTGTCACTGACTCGCTTTCTTTCGTAACGCATTACAACATAGTAATAGATCCAAGTCTAGAACGGACAATATCATCATCGTACCGGCGTCACCAACGCGACACTAGTACGACAATAAAATTAATAATAATATTAATGATATTAATAATAAGAATAATAATAATTATAAAAATAACAATAATATTAATAATAATAATTATTATTATTACTATTGTTATTATTATCATTATTATTATTATTATTATTATTATTATTATTATTATTATTTTTATTATCATAAAAATAATAATAATAAAAGTAATAATAAAAAAAATTAAATAGAAATAAAAGAAATAACATTTCTCACAACACTATAAAAATAATAATAACAATAAAAAAAAATAATATTAATAATAATAATAATGATAATAATAATAATAATAACAGAAATAAAAAAGAAAATTATAATTATAAAAATAACACTAATAATAAAAATAATAATAAAATTTAAAAATAATAATATTAATAATAATATTGAAAATAATAATAATAATGAAAACTACAATAAAAATCATAATAGTAATAATAATAATAATAATAATAATAATAATAATAATAATAATAAAAATAATAATAATCATAATGATAATATTAAAATTAAAAATAATAATAATAATAATAATAATAATAATAATAATACTAATAATAATAATAGTAACAGAAATAACAATAAAAATAATAACTATAATAATAATGATAATGAAAATAATAATAACAATATAATTAATATTAATAATAATAAAAATAATAAAAATAATAATAATAATAATAATAATAATAATAATAATAATAATAATAATAATAATAATAATAGTTTTAATAACAATAATAATAAAAACAATAATAGAAATAACATTAAAAAAACAATTTTAATAATAATAATAATAATGTTAATAATAATAATAATAATAATAATAATAATAATAATAATAATAATAATAAAATAATAATAAAAATAAAAATAATAATAATAAAGAAACAACACTAATAATAATAATAATAATAATAATAATAATAATAATAATAATAATAATAATAATAAGAATAATAATAATAATAATAATAATATCAAAAATAATAATAATAATGATACTAATAATAATAATAATAGTAATTAAAAATTAATAATAAAAAACAATAATTATGATAATAATAATAATAATAATAATAATAATAATAAAAATAATAATAATTATTATAATAGTAATAATAATAATAATAAGAATGATAATAATAATAATACTAATAGTAGTAAAAATAATAATCATAATAAAAACAGTAATAGTAACAAGAATAATGATGTAAAGCCGGCTCGGAGCAATCAATTTTCTGGGGTGCCAGATGCTCTAAATTAATAGGTACCATCAGTTCCAGCGATCAAGATTCCGAAAAAATGTTGAAGAAACAGAAAAAAAGAAGGGACAAAAACGCTTTTTAATGAAGTTTGACAAACATGGTCAAATTTGCGAGGCCATAGGTTGTCTTCTCTATATCAGCTTGGCTTGGGATATAAATTTATATGAGGTATTGAGTTGGCGTATCAAAAACATGTCACACAGGTAAGAAAAAAATAGAATCGATGTGATTCGGTAGACACCTGGTACTAACAGCAGCTGTGCAGACAAGTTCTCATAACACTGAAAATTATAATAACAATTAAAAAAATAATATTAATATTAATAATAAAAATAATAAAGCAATAATAATAATAATAATAATATTAATAATAATAATAAAAGAAATAAAATTGAAAATAATAATTATAAAAATAACACTAATATTAAAAATAATAATAAAATTTAATAATAAGAATATTAATAATAAAAATAATATTGAAAAAAATAATAATAATGAAAACCACAATAATAATAATAATAACAATAATAAAAATAATAATAAAAATAAAGATAGAAATAACAATAAAAATAATAACTATAATAATAATAATAATAATGATAATAATAATAATAAAAATAATAATAATATTAATAATATTGATGATAATAATAATAATATTAATATTAATTGTGGTGATGCGCTTTTCTCGGTTTGTCTATTCTCTCAGAAGCCTGAAGGTCAGAAGCCTGAAGGTCAAAAAGATAAAGGCTCAGAAGCCTGAAGCTCAAAAAGATAAAGGCTGAAACACTTTTTAATGCTGCTGCTTTATACTCGCGTTGGACACTGTGTGCGCCTTTTCTCTCGGTTCCGTTCGGAACTAACAACTGAAGTGGCTGGTATGCCCTGCCGTATTACATCTTTTCAAGTACGTATTTACAGAAGTTGATAGATAGATATATATAAACATAATGAGTTAGTAGCAGTGTTTATAATAATACGTTTAGAGTCTTTGTTGCTAGAGAGGAGGCACGTCCTCACCACATTCCCCCCGGGGAAAAAAATTCGGGTGTTACACTCGTAATTTTATTCTTTGTTGTCTAACTCGTGTTCCATGTTGCTCTCGTGGTCCGTATGGGCCTTTGGATCTTGTTCTGTGGGTACGATGAACGGTGCTGCTGTATGGAAGCTCATTACCGAGTCCCGAGAGTCGGAATACAATATAATGCAGGACTGGCCGAAGTCGGTTGAGGGTGGCTGGATCGATATATCAGGGCGGGTTGGGTTGTCGGAGGATTCGGTCAGGTCAACGATTTCGGGCTCGTCGTTGGTTGGTGTTATGGGCAGGTTGGATAACATGTTTTCCACGTGGAGCTTTCGTACCGTGTGGTCTGCTGAGCGTTTTCTGGGATTAGGGCTACTTGGGCTCTTGCTTATAGTGATGATGGTGGGGTTATTCCGAGTAGCGGGCGAGTTCATGAAGTCCGTGGGAGACGACCAAGTTACAATAATGTGGTCTTTTTTGTAGGGTGTTTTCGCTTTTACTTTAAATTTCCTCACTTTGGGGCTCTTGATTTGGCTTAGATTCAAATTTGTTCGTTGCTTAGTTGCAAATACTTGGGACTGCCTTAGGGTTGCTAGTTTCGCTTTGGTCAGTTTCTTTTGTGCTGTGACTTGCTTGGTTTGTTTTGGTTGCCTTCTGGGGCTGTTCTTTGTTGCGGTTTTCTTTGGAGTCCGTGGTAACAATTTCTTTGGCAGTTGTTTGATGTGTGAAATCGTGTGCTTGGATGGGGCCCGAGAGGGTCCAGGGTTGTCTATTGGTGTTGACTGTGCTGTGGGGGCTCGGGAAAAGTACGACATTTGCACTGTTGATGCAGGTGCCGGGTGGTTGTGTCCGGGATTTTTTGGCATTTCGTCTGCCTTCCGTTTACGTTTTTCTTCTAAACAGATTTTTTCAATTTTCTTTTTGTTTCGGTTACACTCTCCTATCGATTTACAGGCAACAAAGTTAATTAGTCTCAATTTGGGTTCTTCTGGTTTTTCAATTATGTTTGTTTTATGTGTTTTGTTGGCTGTTGCCTTTGATATTGCTATATCGTTTTTTCTTATTACTGTTTTTTTCCTATTATGACTGTCTATGGTTATAGTGTGGGGGGTGTAGTTCGTAATTGTACCGTCGGGGATTATTGACCAGAGTGGTGTAAGTGTACCCCGGGGTTCTGGTACTCGTCTTCTGATCGTTTTACGAGCTAGGTTTTTTCTAGATTGATCAATGGTTGTTGTTTTGTCACCCAGTTGGAATGAAATTTTAGAAGGTATTATCGTACCTCTTTGTGCAAGGTTCCCCAGTGGGGTGTTGTCTGATCCCGTCTCTGACCCAGATTCGGCTCCAGAGGATTCTCGTCTCTCTTGGTATTGAATGTTTAAATTCGCTTCACTGTTGGCAACGTTGTCCCAGATGTCGCTCGGCGTCAGTGCGGCGTGTTGGAGTAACTTCTTGTCTAGATAAAAAGATTTGATTTTGTTGTATGTTAAATTGTTTTTGTTTGGTTTAGTTACTATGTTAGATATTTCGCTGTTTGGGGGGCGGCCGAAATGCGCTTTGAAAGGTGTTATTTTAGTCACCCGATTGGGTATTAGTTTAATCGCTTCGATTATACCCGATATTTTTTCTGCTATGGTTGTGTTAGACCATATTGGGTCAGATATCATCGAGGCCAGTCTACGTTTTAGAGTCTGTATTAATCTTTCAACCATGCCTGTGGCTCTATGGTCGTGTGTCGGGGAGAATATTAGTTTGATATTTTTATTCTTACAGTAAACGTCGAATGATTTAGACTTAAATGCTTGCGCTTGGTCGCAGCGTATACTGCGTGGGATGCCGTGGAATTCGCAATATTTTTGTAAAAAGTCTATAGCGGTTGACTCGTCGCAATTGGGGTGAACTACGGCTGACGGATAGCGGGAAAAGCGGTCGATTGCTACTAGTATGTATATTTCTTTGTTGGACTCATTTGGTAATGGTCCTGCGAAGTCTAGTTGTATTTCTTGGTTGGGTTCGAGTAGTTTGCCTACATTGGGGAGTTTGCGGTTTTTGGGATTATGGGTTTAAGGTTTTTACCTTGGTCTGTACATTGTTTACAATTCTCCGCACGGAGTTTGATTGTGCGGTGGATGTGGGGGAACCATATTAGGTTGCCGAGTCTTATCATTCCTACTTGTCCCGGGTGGGTTCGATGCACTGTGTTGATGATGGTGTTTTGTAGTTGGTACGGGATTACGAGTTTTCCGTCGCACAAGAGGCATCTAGAAGGAGAGATTCCTAAGTCGCGTCTGATGTTGTAGTAGTACTTGCTCACTTGATTGAGCTCGTCCCAATCTTGCTTCTCTACGATACGTATTATGTTTAGTAAATTTTTGTCTTTTGCGGTTGCTTCTGCTAAGAAAGCTTCTCCCAATACTTGTTGTAGCTTGTGGCGGTATTCTGGGGTTGGCTGTTCGGTGAATTGGAACAATGGTTGGTGTTTCTCTTCTAAAATTGGTTCTCTTCCCCTTCCGATGTTAGAGGCTTCTTGGTTGTCTGTTTGTGTGCTTTTTGAGTTCATGTCTGTTGTGTCCATTTTGTTTTTGTTTGGGGCTCTGTGTCTTCTTTGGATTGTTATATCTGATGTATTCCGGTTGGGGTTCTGTCTGGTGATTGCGTTTATGTTTCGTTTGTTTGTTTGAATGTTTTTTGTGATGCTATATGAGCTAGAGGAATTAATTTTTAAAGAATGTAATTGGCTTAAAGTTGGAATTGTTTTGCTGGAGGAATTTGAATTAGAAATTGAGTGTGTAAGAGGTAACTGAACGCTGTTAGAATTAAGGCAAAATGCGCTTTGTTTAGTGCGCGAGTTTTGAGCGTGGTTAATTACGTAATCCGGTTGGAGTGGTTTTTATGTTGCGATGTTATTGGCCGAAAGTGCGTGGCGGCGAAGTTCGTCGTTTAATGTAAAGTTAAAATCATTTATGCGGTTAACTACGAAAAGTTCATCATCTTTACTTATTTTGGAGGCAGGGGAGCTGGGATGACGACTCAAGTAGTCGGTGAAACCCATCTGGGTAACGGGGATATGTTGAATTTTGAATGTGAACGGTAGTAGGCGGTCGACCATCTGGTTAGGCGGCTGAAATTAGACTTATTTCCTCGATTTGATTTTAGGGCGGAAAGTAGGGCTTGGTGGTCCGTGGCGATTGTAAATTCAGAGCCGTAAAGATAGTAGCGAAAGTGTTCTCTTGCCCAAACGACCGCTAGGAGTTCAAATTCGTTGGTACTGTATTTTTGTTCCGCTGTATTTAGGAACCTGCTGGCGTAGGCGATAGGGAACCATCCGTTGTGGTCTCATTGTTCTAATGTTGCGCCTATGCCTTTATGGCTGGCGTCGCATTTGACCCGAGTAGGCTTTTCTTTATCAAAGTGTTTTTGTTCGGTGATTTCGGATATTTTGTTTTTTATATTGTTTAGCGCATCTTTGTGTTCGTTTGACCATTTTATCTTGTTATTGACAATATTTTCTTTTTTTAAGAGTGGTCTGATCGGGTCGAGGAGGCATGCCAGATTAGGTATGAATTTTATCAGTTGATGGATTGATCCCATTAGGGATCTTAGTTGTTCTAATGTCTTTGGGGGTTCTAGGCTTTTTATTGAGTCTGTTTTCTTGTCGTCAGGGGAAATGCCCGATTGTGTGATATTGTAGCCGAGCCATGTTATATTTTGTTTTGTGAACTCGCATTTCTCTAGTTCAATTGCTAAATTTTCTTTGTCTAGGCGTTTGAGTATTAGCTTGATGTCTGATACATGGTCTGCTATGGTGCCTTTTGTTATTATTAGGATATCGTCGAGGAAGTTGAATTTGTTTGGTATGTTTTCGAGAGTTTTGTCGATTATTTTTTGGAAAATTGCGGGCATGTCTGATAGACCATAAAAGCCGTTTATAAATCTGTAAGTGCCTGTAGATTTACCCCCGAAGATGTTAAAGTAACAATGTTTTTGGATAGTGGGGTGGAGTGGTATTTGGCTATGGGCGTACTTTAGGTCTATTTTGCTAAAAAGGAATTCCCCAGGGATTTGTTTGCTGTCGGATAAGTATTTTGCTACCGCGTCCATTAGATTGTCTATTGATTGCATTTGGTATTTGTTTTTGTTAATTGCATCGTTTAGGAGTTGAGAGTCGAGCGCTAGTTTTATGGATTTGTCTTGTTTTACTGTTATTACGATTGGACTGATGAATACGTCGTCTGAACATTTGTCGAGCTTGATTAATTGGTTCGTATCCAATAGGTGTTTAATTTTTTTATCTACTTTATCGGTTAGGTGGAGTGGGACGCGTCTGCCTTTGTGTTGGGTTGGGATGATGTTATCTTTAATATCTGATTTAGCTATATGGTTCTTTGATTTTCCTATTCGTGTGCATAGGTGGGGGAATTGTTCCAATATTTTCTTTTTGAACGAAAGTTCTGTACTAATGTGATTTATTTGTTTTTCTTTTGTCTGTGTTAGTGAGAATCCGAGTTTGGATAGTACATCTCTTCCAAGTAGATTCACTGTTTGGGTTTGTACGATGAGGATTTTGTTGTCCCTCGATGTCCAATCGCCTGACGTGAGGTCCAGTTGGAGTATTCCAGTAATAGGAATGGATACGTTGTTAAAGCATCTGTATTTTTCTGGGTCTTGGTTGTATGGGAGTCTTTTTGCTTTGTTACATTTTTGTAGTATGGCGGTTGCTGTTGCTTCGTTAATGAAGCTTTTTGGGCTTCCTGTGTCGGCAATCCACTCTATGTCGATGTTGTTTGATCTTGTTTTTATCCAGATCTCGTTATTAAGGGATGCGTCGATTCCAGAGGGATTCCTCTTCATAAAAGTGATTGGTTTCACGTGATTGACTTGGTTCCAGCTATCTATTATTTCTTGGATGTAGTATGTACTTTCGGGGTCCAAGGTTTCTTGTGCTTGCTCTATGGTAGTGTTGTGTTCTCCCGTGATCGATGATGTCGAATCTTGTTGTCTAATGTTCCGTATACGTCTTGCTGGCGAGTTGTTTTGTATGGGTTGCTGATGGTTCATGTTCCAAGAGGGTCTAGGGGAGCGGCAAACTTTTGCAAAATGGCCCACTCGTTTGCAATTGTTGCACTGAGCCTTTTTGGCGGGGCAGATCTGCAGGTGTTCGAGTGAGAATGGGGCTCCACATCGTCGGCATGGGTTGTGTTGTCCTTGGTTTCTTTGTTGTTGTGGGCGTCTTTGTTGATTCGTTGTGTTGCGTATATTTTGAGGCTGTGTGCGTCGTTGTTGTGGATATTGGTTGGGGCCAATATGTACAATTTGATTGTCCATGATGTTTGTTGCTCTTAGTCTGCCTGCTATTGCCCGCTGATTCTCTTGGCCTCTTTCCTTATTCAGGGCGTATTGTAACACTTGGGCGGGTGTCCTTGTCTCCGTGAGGAGTTCGCTTTGGATCTCCGTGTTGTTCATGAAGGCTAAGAATAGATGCTTGATTAGATCGTCTTTTGCGGTGCCCAATCGGCATTGAGCTCCTAAGGCTTTCAGCCTGCAGTGGAATATTTCTAATTTCTCGTTCTCTTGTTGCTTGCAAGTGAACAGGAGAAATCGGTCATATGTTGTGTTCCTCGGGCGGGTAAAGGATAGTGACAGTTCGTGAAAGAGTTCGAACGCAGATAGTGTGTTAATATTGGAGTGGGGGAGGCGTTGATGGTATATGCGTTGTACTTCCGTTCCAATACACAAGTAGATAAGGCTTTTGACTTTTGTGTCAGCCTCGTTCCATGGGATGCCATCTACAAGTGGTCCTTTAAATTCAATTCCCTTGCACTCATTCTCCCAGTCTACTTTTCTCTTTACATTGATCTCTCTCTCTCTCTCTCTCTCTCTCTTTTGAAATTGGGTTTCGTTCTGGACTTGGGGTTCGTAAGTTGGTTCCGCTGGGTAGAACAGGTTTTTGGGTTCTGGTTTGTAGCGGAGTAGTGTGTCGACGTTCAAGGACTCTTTAGCGATTATTGCTATTTTGAGAGTCGCTGCCCATTTGGGCCAATCTGTTGGCGGGTCGATACCTCTTTCCCAGTAGAATGGTATTCCTACGCGGGTTCGTTGCAAGTTTGCTGACTGCGCCATGTGGTGATGCGCTTTTCTCGGTTTGTCTATTCTCTCTAAGTAAGCTCAGAAGCCTGAAGGTCAAAAAGATAATGGCTGAAACACTTTTTAATGCTGCTGTTTTATACTCGCGTTAGACACTGTGTGCGCCTTTTCTCTCGGTTCCGTTCGGAACTAACAACTGAAGTGTCTGGTATGGCCGGCCGTATTACATCTTTTAAAGTACGTATTTACAGAAGTTGATAGATAGATATATATAAACATAATGAGTTAGTAGCAGTGTTTATAATAATACGTTTAGAGTCTTTGTTGCTAGAGAGGAGGCACGTCCTCACCACATTAATAATAATAATAATAATAATAATAATAATAATAATAATAATAATAATAATAATAATAATAATAAAAATATTAATAATATTAATAATTAAAAAAATAATAGTATTAATAACAATAATAATATTACTAATAGAAATAACAATAAAAAAAATAACTATAATAATAATAATAACAATAATAATAATAATGATAATAATAATAATAATAAAAATAATAATAATAATAATAAAAATAATAATAATAATAATAATAATAATAGTATTAATATTAATAATGATAGTAATAATAATAATAATAACAATAATAATAATAATAAAAAAAATAATAATAATAGTATTAATAACAATAATAATAATTGTAATAATAATAGAATTAACATTAATAAAAACAATTCTAATATTAATAATAATAATGTTAATAATAATAATAATAATAATAATAATAATAATAATAATAATAATAATAATAATAATACTAATAGTAATAAAAATAATAATCATAATAATAACAGTAATAGTAACAAGAATAATGATGTAAAGCCTGCTCGGAGAAATTATTTTTCTGAGGTACCAGACGCTCTAAACTAATAGATACCATCAGTTCCAGCGATCAAAACGCAAAAAAAATGCTGAAGAATCAGAAAAAAAGAAGGTACTTGGAGGAAGACTCCTCAATACCAAAAACGCTTTTTAATGAAGTTTGAAAAACATGTTCAAGTTTGCCAGGCCATAGGTTGTCTTCTCTATATCAGCTTGGCTTTGGATATAAATTTATATGAGGTATTGAGTTTGCTTATCAAAAACTATGTCACACATGTAAGAAAAAAATAGAATCGATGTGATTCGGTAGACACCTGGTACTAACAGCAGCTGTGCAGAGAAATTCACATAATACTAAAAATTATAATAACAATAAAAAAAAATAATAATATTAATAATAAAAATAATAAAACAACAATAATAATAATATTAATAATAATAATAATAATAATAATAATAATAATAGTAATAATAATAATAATAAAAATAATAATAATAATAATAATAATAATAATAATAAAAGTATTAATAACAATAATAATAATAGTAATAATAATGGAAATAACATTAATAAAAACAATTCTAATATTAATAATAATAATGTTAATAACAATAATAATAATAATACTAATGGTAATAAAAATAATAATCATATTAATAACAGTAATAGTAACAAGAATAATGATGTAAAGCCGGCTCG
>NC_134473.1:60652642-60665142 GCF_964194025.1 Convolutriloba macropyga
CAAAGTTTTAACTACAAGGCACTCTCTGCGGACTCTGAAGTAGAAATAGCCCCCCTCTGAGTCTACAAAGATTGTATGAGTGTTGTTTGGGGGTGTACTGTAGGCAAATTTAATCAAAGTGGACTAAAGTAGCTTATTTCGTGCTGTTGTTGATGAAAAAGGCTAAATTTTGAAATGTTTATCCAGATTTTTTGACCAAAAAATTAAATCAAAACTATCAAAAATGCTTGTTCGTCTTCAAAAATGAAATCAACGACACTATTCTTAAAAATTATAACAAATTTTAGCAAAATTGACGAAAATTTAGGCAAAAATTCCGGAAAATGTGAATAAAAACAACGTGAATTCACTCTTCTTTTCTCAGAAGTTTAAGCCTCGATAACTCCCTGTAGAAAACGAAAATTAAAAAAATCTTTTTAATTCCATATTCTACGCTGGACGAGCTTTCTAATGATACCAGTCTCAACTCTCTACGATGAATATATCGAGCGGCGAAAATTCACTGAACAAAAAAAAAAAACCCAGTTGAGTATATAGTTCCTCCCCCCTCAAGAGGGTCGGAACAATAAAAATAACAATACTAAGTGTTAAGGCTGATGTCAAATTATTTTTTGTTACTTGTATTTTCACTTCTGTACCGAGAGATCTGGTTCACTTAACTCTCAATAACCTTCACTTTTCTCTCTTGTTCTCTAACGCGTAGTTAAGATTGGTTAACAACACACAGTACCTGTTAGTCAACTCAATACAAAATAATTTCACTCACGCAGGAGTAGTAAAAGAGCATTTAACAATAAATGAGTTCATAACAGACAACGTTTAATTACAGAACAACGTTTAATTACGAAGATAAAGAAGTTTTGAGTAGTCCATTTTTACTGATAATGATTATTCTCTGGGGAATTCTATGCGCTGCATCAAAGAACCCCGTGAGCAAAAACATATTAGCGCAGCTCAAAAATCCTGTGGATTACAAAAGTAGCTTGTTCTTTGTCCTTTTCTTCATTGTTTTTTTCGTAATCGTTGGCGAAAGGGATTTTTTTGTTGTTCTTGATACCCGGTACTATCTAGGTCTATGACTTGTTCTTGCTCTCGGTCATAAGTGGTTCTTCTTGTTTTTTCCTGTTTGCCCGTGCTGTCACCAGTGCTGTCGAGGAATAAAATTTCTACTTTCTTATTATCTTTTCGCTGCTTAACTTCTGATGTGCTTGGTTCTTCCGATATTGAACATGCATGTAGTCCTGGAGGTTGTTCATGGTTTACCTTAGAGACTTTGCCCACTATGATATCTGACATCGGAGTGGATTTCATCATTCCCTTGGGAGGCGGGCAAATTGTTGTGCTGATAGGTTGATAAGAACAGGATGGGCCATCAATTGCGGCAAAGCTCTGATGGAATGTTGAATGAGATATCGGTTCATTGACGAGTAAGAATCGTTGTTGTTTGATGATGCATAAATTTCTATGGGGGAGTTTCCTTGTGAGTTAGAGTCGATGTTTAAGACGTTAAACGGTAGGTAAGACTTTTAGCTTGTATTCGTCGATTTTAAAATATGATTTGTTTTTGAAAGAACTCAAGTAAAAAACTTTCGGCTTTTGGCTGGTTGCTTGTTTACTTCACAGGGATGTTTTAGTTCGGCCTCCATAGAATTTCACGCAAGTTCGTCGGCTGGCTTTGATCATTGATTTCGTGCCTTAGCTTACTTCAAATTTTTCGGCCGTTTCTGTTTCCCTGGGGAAGTTGTTGCTTTTGATTTAGGAATTTGCTTGGATACTCTTGGTTATTTGTTGGGGCGATGTCTTTTTTGGTTTCGTTTTTTCATTCCCGAGCTACCACATCTGCTTGGCCCATTGGTTCCGTTTTCAGCAGTTTTTGCTTTGATGTGGATTTTGATTGTTGAAGAGGCTGGTTTTTCGCTTGCTCGGTTTTTCTTCTAAACCAATTTTTTAGCTTTTTGTTGATTTTGTTTGTACTTGTCAACCGTTTTACATGCTATCATATTAATTAAGCGAGTTTTTGTTTCAGTTATTATTGCTAGATCGTTCTCTCTAATTACCGTCTTTCTTCTATCGTCGGTGTCTAACGTTATAGTGTGAGGGAAGCAATTTTTTATTCTAAGGTCTTTTATTATGTTCCATTGTGGTTTTAGATTTCCAGGTTTTTCCGGTAATTTACGTGCAGGTGTTTTGCTTGCCACATTTCTCTCTTTTAAATATAACGGTTCAAGCTTTATTTGAATATTACTTCAAAATGGTCAGGGATAATCTTACCAGGAACGCGCGTGTGTCTAAGCCGCGGCGCGTTCTCTGAGACTTCAGAAATTTTGGGGGACCGCAATGTTGGTTGAGACTGATATTTGTATTGTATGTTAAAAGCCAGCTCAGAGTCAATGTTCAGTCCCATATGATTTCCTTGGGGAGCACTGGGCGGCGCAGGGTTGTTTGATCTGAAGTAAAATTTTTCAATTAATAATATGAAAGATTTTTGTCTGACGGTTTATTTATAATATTGGACAGTTCAGTATTTGATGGTCGGCCTAAATGTGCTTCAAAGGGTTTAATTTTGTTTGTAGCATCAGGTATTACTTTAATTGATTTCAAAGTTTTGTTTACTATTAAAGCGAGATCCCCAGACGTCCAGAGGGGATCATGTTCCCTTACAGAAAATCTACGATTAAGCGTTTCCACTAGTCGTTCCACCGTCCTGGTTGCTATATGGTTGCCTGCAGGTGAGAGAATTAGATTAATATTTTTGTTTCAGGAAAAAATTTTAAATTCACTCGCTTTGACAGCTCGTGCTTGATTGCATCGAAGGGACCTTGGGATGCCGTGGAATAGGCTGTATTCCTCGGGGCGATTTAGGACTGTTTGTACATCACAGTCCTTGATTACTTGGGCTTGGGGGAAGCGCGTTAATAGATCAACGGATACTAGGACAAAGTAATTTTGTTTAAGTTCTCTAATTGGTATAGGTTCATTTGAAACTCTTCATTGGATTTGTTAGTTTTGGTAGGATCCCTGGGGATTGTTTACATAATAGTGGTTTAAGGTTTTGTTTGGTTTGATGCAATGTCCGCAAGATTGTACCTTAGTGATTACGTCCATATGGATCCGGGAAAACCAGATTAGGTTAGCGAGGTGTAACATGCATGTCTGCCCTGGATGTGTTTGGTGGAGGGAGTCAATTACAAGTTTTTTTTAAAAACTGGGAACCACAAGGCGGTTTTCGTAGAGAATGCATTCCTAGGTCGTTATTGAGAGGTCCCTTTTTATTGAATAAAAATATGGGTTGACTCGTTTTAGAGTTTCCCAATCGCCTTCCTTGATGGGTTTGATAACAGGGGCTAGTTGCTCATCGTTTGCTGTTGCTTCTTCTAAGACTTCCAATCCAAATACTTGCCAAAGACTTTTTCTAAACTGAGGCAAATCTCTGTCATTGCTCAAAAGATAGATTTTTTTAATCAGTCATTCCTTAGTGGGTGTCGTCCCTGGCCCTTGTTGGTCTTTCCTTAGTCTGGGTTGAACTTGTTACTGTTTTTTTGGAAGAGTTCCTTATAGTATTTTTTTGTGTATTCTAGGCTCGTTTTCGTTTGAGAATTTTTGTAAGTATTTAATTTTAGGCAATTTTTAGTGGTAACGTTGATGGTTAATTTTTGGCCCTGAGGAATTTTGGATAGAGATTGATTGTAAATTATTGGAGTTTAATTGAAATTTCGAACTTGAAGAGTTGTAGAATGAAGATGAGCTAACTAAAGTAGAATTGATTGAAAAAAAATTGAATGAATTTTAGTCTGAATTAGATTGTAATTTTTGTTTCAAATATAATTGCCTTAAATCAGAGAGTTGGAGTTAACAGAGAGCAACTGGATTGAAATCAGACAACGGCAAAAAGCGTTCTTATTAATATGTGTTAGCTTACTTGTATTTTGCTTCGCATTTTGAATGGTATCTGTCTGCTTGCGTGCAATGGGCCGAATTGTTTTCGATCGAATTTTTGTTCACCATGAAGTTGATTATCCTTAATTGAGTTTACTGTATTCTTTTTTCTTCATCTGATTGTGGGGGTGGTGGGTCTTATGGGTGGAGGCTTAGTTAACCTGCAAACCCATTTTTCCCCGGATACGTTTTAAATTGAAGTTAAAAGATGAAAGTCTAAGCCTTCATCTTGTTAACCGACTTTGACATGTTTTGTTTTCACAATTCTCGCTGAGTGCGGTAAGTACGGCCCGGTGGTTGGCTTGGAGTGTGAAATCAGTGCTAAATAAATAGTTTTTAAAGTGTTTCAGTGCACAAACAAATGCAAGGAGCTCCAGTTAATTTGTGCTATATCGTCATATATTTAGGAATCTACTCGCAAATGCAATTGTATGCTAATTGTTGTTATATTTTTTCGATGCTAGCCCCGAGTCCCTGGGAACATCGCGTTTTACATGTGTTTGTTTTGATGTATCGAAATGTTTGTTTTCCATTATTTGTTTTGTTTGGTGTTTTATGTTGGTGAACGCAATAGTGTGTTCTTCTTTCCAATTAAATCTGTTGTTTTTTGTTTCTGGATTTTTCGTATTTAATGGTCGAGTAGGTCGGAAAAATCGACTAGGTTTGGGATGAATTTTATAAGATGGTGTACGCTCCTAGGAATGAGCTTAAATGTTTGTGTGCTATAGAATGGTCCAGTTTCATTATCGCTTCTGTTTTTGGAACAAGTGGCGTTATTTCACTTTGGGATAATTGGGAAACCGAGCCGTTTTTTTTTATTTTTTGGCGAGTTCACATTTTGCCAAGGTCTAGATTTGCATCATTTTATCGAAGTCTTTTTCGTAATCTCGTATTTTTTTGATAACTAGAATATCAACCAGAAATGCAAATTTCGATATTATTGGTTCCAATGTTTTGTCAACAATCGTATCGGTTAGGCCGCAAACCCTGTTTAGGAAGCAATATGTTCTTGTAGTTTTTCCGCCAATCTTAGTGAATTTGCAGTGTTGTGCTATTGACGCATGTGAAGAGAAGTGGCTATGAGTGTGAACAGTAATTACTACAGGGCTTACAAATAATTCGTTTGGACATTTTCCTAGTTTATAGATTTGTATGTCTTGTAAGAAATTATCTTATTCATATTCTACCTTCCCGAGTAGGTGAAGTGGGACTCTTTGTCTTTTTTGATGGTTTGGAGTGTGTTTTTGTTTGAAAATTGATTTGGCAATATGGTTTTCTGATTTTCCGAGTCAAGTGTAGAGATGGGGATATTTCTTAAATATTGAATTAATAATGTTTTTCTCAGTCTCAAAATTGGAAATTACCTAGGGAAGGTTTCTCCCTCTGTTGTAGTGATCTTCCTAATTTGTGGAAAAATATTCCGACCCATTAGGTTGTTCGTCTCATGTGCAACTACCAATACTTGGCAGTTTTATGCTGTCCAGGACCCTGAATGAAGATCGAGGTTTATAAATCCTTCGATTTATATGTTGTTATTGTTGAAGCTTTTGTTCCGTGCCCGACTTGTGTATGGTTTGATGCTGATTGAAGAGTTGTTTTTCGTTATAGTTTTCGCTTTGTCCCGTTCATGAAGCTCCTTGGTGATCCAGTGTTGGCCAGCCAAGTTATTTTTTGATCACTGCAAAGTGTTGTTTCTCTCCGCACTCCGCATATTTCTAGTGTGTTCAGATATATGTTTTTCACAGTTGTGAATTGTTTGGGGGCGATTATATTTACCTTTGCCCATTCTTCTGTGTGCTATCTTATATAGCGCGCTGATTGTGTGTCGATTGATTCGGTTTTTTTAGATTCGTTTGGTTCTTGTTCCTGTCAGATCTCCAGGAATTGGCAAACACTTAGTTGAATTTTTATTTTGTGCCTCATATCTTTGCTGATATTGTACCCTCTTTTGTTGTCTTTTAGGTGGTATTGGAGAATTTTTGAAGTACAAATTTTTGCAAAATGACCCTTTGTCTTGCATATACTGCATTATGCCTGTTTGGCCCCACATTGGTTTGTATGACCTGAAGAAATTATACCACATCCAACATAGTTTTGTTTGTGGTTGATTGTGATGGAGATTTATTTGGTTTTTGATTGTTTCTAGGAGCGTTGTTTGAGATAGCTTCAATTTGTGTGTTCCAGCTTGGTGCGGATGATTTGAGAATCTTCTGTTGCTTTTCTTGTCCACGCTTGCGAGAAGGAGCGAAATTTAGTACCTGGACTGGAGTTCATACTTCTTAGAGTAGCTCCATTCTTATCACGTTATTGTTCATTTGGCGATAAAAAGAAGTCTTTTATGAGATCTTCTTCCACATTCCCAAGGGCTGCTTTTGAGTCTAGTTCTCTTAGGATACTGAAGAATGTCTCCAAGCTTTCGATTGCATTTTGCTAGACACTGCTGAGCTTGAACCTGTCAAATGTCAGGTTCCGGGGTCTTATAGTTGTGAATCCCAGTTCATACGCAAGTTCGAGCAGCAATCTGTTCTATTATGAGGTTTTTGCTGATGGAAAATGCAATTTGCCTCTGTCCCTATAATAAGTAAAGAAGACTTTTGAACTTTATATTGGCTTCTCTTATGTGTATCCATCTATGGGGCTTATGTTTTGAATGTGTTTACAAACGTTCTCCCAGTCAACATTTCGGCGTTCGTTTCCTATTTCTCGTTCTCTCTCTTCTTCCCGTTTGAGTTTTCTATGCGTTCCTCGTAAGTTAATTCAGGGAGGTAGAGCAAGTCCCTTGCTGTTGGATTGTTTCTAATAAATTGCTCCACGTGCATGTTCTCTTCCGCCATGACTCCATTTTTAAACGTAGAAAACCACGTTTGCCATTTTATTTATGGGTTGACTAGATTTTTCAGTATAATGGTACACCAAGTGGGGATTTCATTGACTGTGCCATGTTAAAGCTTATGTAAAAATTTTTTTTGGTAACTGTAAATTCGCTTCTGTATCGAGGGAATCGGTTCACCTAACATCAATAACGTTCACTTTGCTCTCGTGTTCTCTAACGATTGAGTAGTTAACATTAGTTGACACCGCACAGTACCGGTTAGTCAACTCAACATAAGATAAATTCACTCTCGCAGGAGGACTAAAAGAGCAGTTAAAAATTAACGAGATCTTACTGGACAACAATTAAGTACAACATAAAGGAGTTTTGAGTAGCCAAGTTTTACTGAGAATGAGCATTCCCTGGAGAACTGCATGCGCTCCATAATAATAATAATAATAATAATAATAATAATAATAATAATAATAATAATAATAACAATAATAATATTAATAATATTAATTATAACAATATTATTAATAATAATAATAGTAATAATAATAATAATAAATGAAAATAATAATAATAAAAAAAATAATAATAATAATAATAATATTAAAAATAATAATAATAATAATAATAATAATAATAATAATAATAATAATAATAACAATAATAATAATAATAATAAAAATATTTATAATAATAATGATAAAAATAATAATAATCATAGCAAAAAAATATTAAAAACAAAAAAAACTAAAAGTACAACAAAACAACTAGTAATAATATTAAAAATAACAATAACTTTATTACCATTACTAATAGTAATAATAATAATAATAATAATAATAATAATTATAATAATAATAATAATGATAATAATAATTGAAATACCTGTTCTTCATTATCATCTCTCGAATAAACTTCGAACGGTTACAATAATAAATAATAATAATAATAATAATAATAATAATAATAATAAAAATAATAATAATAATAATAATAATAATAATTATAATAATAATAATAATAATAATAATAATAATTGAAATACCTGTTCTTCATTATCATCTCTCGAATAAACTTCGAACGGTTACAATCTAGTCACTTTAACAGCGCGGGATTACATGGCGCAGTCTCTCAAAAACTCTGGACTACATGATTTGGTACATTAAAGATGGCCATAATGGCAAGAGACAACTTACAAGTCGATCAACTCCTTCGACTCATTTTGACGAGAGCAAAACTACTTTTCCCGACCCTCCCAACTTACGAAAAACCATTTGAAGGAGAAACAGACGACAAAGAAAGACCGAGAGAACAGAGAAATGAAAGAAGAACTGTGGACTGGGACAATGAATGTAAACAAATAGAACAAAGAGGGCCCGTGATCGACAGAATCCCCCTTGGACGAGGCGGACCTAAAGGTCAAGAGCCTGATTTATCTCTCCCTAGGATCAGAAGGCAGTAGGACTTACCATCAGAAACCCGCATGTAAAGAGAGAACGATGCTCAACAAAAGAGCTAGTCCACGAGTTAGCTTTGACATTCACCCGTCCAGGCAATACAACATTCGATAGATTCCAGTGCTTCAAAGCAATGCAACAACCAAACGAATCAATCAAAACCTTTTACAGTCACCTTCGGGAATTGGGTTCCCACTGCAGAATTGAAATTCTAGAAGAAGATCTAGTAAAAAAAGATATATTTATATCCAAAATGAGAAGCTCCAACATATAAAAGTAACTGCTCTCGGAGATGCCTACGCCCCAACAAGCATTAAACTACGTAGTTAACAAAGAAAGAGGGCAAACCAACAAACAACAAATCTTAAGGGCCAATATTACAAACTGGAACGCAGTTTCGTACGTTCGCCAAAACAAAACACGAATGTCACTACTCAGTACACAACAAGAACCCACGTCCTGCGGGAACTCTGGCAGTACATTTTCCATGGCCCATCTACAAACATGCCCCGAAAAAACAATGCAAACAAAATTTGCAAAAAGCTTTGACATTACACATCACTGTGTACAGCTAAAATGTCAGAAAGAAGTCAACCTCGGGTCACACAAAACAACCAAACACAAAATTATAAACCCCAACAAACCCCACAAACCCCACAAAATTATAAACCCCAAGGGTCAGACACATAAAACAAGAAGTGGCAGTAAGCGAACAAACTGACAAAAGCGTGGACGCCGAAGCCGCATTGTATATTAAAGAACTCCACGAGGATTGGGCAAATGTCAACCTCATTCGCCTAACACATTTTGTCACAAAGAAAAACGACACAGTCAACAAAGAGCCAAACGGAGAATTCTGGGTGGAGACAACGACACACACACGTAAACTGCAATGGCTTGCGGACAGAGGCTCACCCCGATCATTTATAAATTTCCAAAAACAAAAAAGAATACACGGAAAACACAACAAACAGATACTTCAACAACAACAACATTGTTATCAAAGGTGTACTTATGATAGGCATAAAGTCTGGTTCTTGGACAGCAAATGCCTGCAGAGTGTTGATAGTAAACAACAAGACAAACAACATTATGGGCAGAGTTCTAGTGTCAAACTGGGCATCACACTAAACGCCACAAAAATTACTGGTTAGAAAACAAATTTAATATCACAACTCTAGACGGAAAAAGATATCTTAAAATGGGTATTCCAAAAAAAACCACACTTATGCACAAGACTTATGCCACTCCAAAAACCATATCGCACAATTAGTTTTCAAAAAGGAGTACACCCCTTCCCAGCACAAAGAACGACGAGTCCCGTTACACCTCCTAGAAAAACTGGAAAACGAACTACAAAAACTTATAGAAGATAAACAAATAATAAAACTAGACAAATGATCCGACGAACTATCCATATGAACGGTAGTAATAACTGTAAAGAAAGAAAAAGCAGTTAAAATAGCGCTCGATTCCAAAAAACTCAATGACGCTATACATAAAAAACAAATTCCAAATGCAAAAACTTGGCCACCTCATAGACTCCGTAGCAGTATATATATATATTCGAGAAAAAAAATATGCCAGGCCAATGTTGGTTCTCAAAAATTGATCCCAAATACGCATATAGCCAAATCAGACCAGACGAGAACATCAAAAAACACTTCAATTTCAATATCCTAGATGGAAAAGCCACAGGCACATATAGGTTCATAAACGGATTCTTCAGACTTAAAGATATGCCAACAATATTTCAAAAAACGATAGAAAAATCATTAAATGATATAAAATCAAAATGCGTATATCTGGACGACATAATAATAATAACGAAAGGTACTCTAGAGGAACACGAAAAAGAGCTAGACAAAATCTTACATAGACTAAACGAAAAAAATCTAGCAATTAGTTTACAGAAATGTGAATTCGAGAATAAAGAAACCATATGGCTCGGATTTATCATTACTCCACATGGAGTAACCCCCACAAAACACAAATGTGACGCGATCATAAGTTTAGAGAACCCAAAAATGTTAAAACAACAACGTTCATTTATGGGCTGCATTCATCATTTGTTAAAAATCCTTCCCAATCTAGCTGAACTATCAGAACCTCTACGTCCCTTGCTATAAAAAGAAAACACAAACCCGCAACATAAAATAGATTGGAAGGAAACACATACAAAAGCATTCAATCAAATTTAATTTTAGATACAGAAAATAGCGTAACATAAACACTTCGACACATCAAAATAGTCCAGAGTACGATGTGACGATAGCCACATGAGAACCAGTAGCATTCGCTAGTCGATTCTTAAATAGCTTAGAATCACGTTATAGCACTAACGAACTTGAACTTCTAGCAGTAGTATGGGCTCTAGAACACTTCAAATATTACCTATATGGGTCTTAAATCATTCTCCAAACGGATCATCAAGCACTACTTACAGAACTCAAAGAGAATAGGGGAAACAAAACTCATCAAAGTAGGCCAACACGGTGGGTAGACCGACTTTTATCATTTCACTTTACGGTAGAACACGTCCCAGGGAAAAACATGGGCTTTGCCGACTACCTAAGCAGAAACCCAACTGGAGATGCAAAACCAACCTCAGACGAAGACAAAAACTTCGAAATAAATACAATATATGAAAAAATTTTTACGCTTTTGCGTAACCCATTGACTCGAAATGGAGCAAATAACGCAACGAATCAGATTGCAGACAGAAAACAAGTAGCAAATGACGCAATTTATCCAATTCAAACAAGAGATACAGCAAACAACGCTTTCTGCCTTAACCTTTTTCAAAACTAGTTACACTCCTTTAAACATTCTATTCATTTAAACAATAACATCTCTGAAAACATATTTGCAATTAACAACAATACTTCAGTGGCCATTACTACAAGGAGAACTCCACTTAGTGACCCAATTTAAATACCTATTATCAAAAGACCCAGAGCTCTCAATGGACCTAAAAAACTCCAAATGGAACAAAAATCACCCTTTAAAACACACAAATCGTCGAGCACCCAAACGGAATTTACATCCAACAAAGGAAGAGGACTCGAACCAGTTGATCCCTCAAAACATGTAGAATTATTTAATGCTTATCAGGACACCCCCCTCTCATATCGCGAAAGTCTAACAAAAGTGTTCACAGAACAATTCATTGCTGAAGCCTCACAAAAGGTGCTCAAAGTTATCATAGGTTACGTAATAACACAAAAGGAGGACGACTTAAAAAAAGTAAACCCCCTTTATTATGGCATTCGAGGTGACCGTTCGGTAACACCAACAAATTGTCTCCTTTATGGCAATCGATTAGTCATTCCTTCTTGCTTAAAAAATTAGTCCTGGACCCAATACATTACAAACATCCAGGACAAGTAGGGATGCTCGCCCTAGTTAAATTGTTATGGTGGCCCCACAAGCACAAATAGATAGTGTCCAAAGAAAAATCATACAGACAGTGCATAGACAAGGTAAAAACCTTAAAGTTTTAATTCCGAAAACCCAATTAGGAAAGCTACCTAGCTTAGATGAACCAAACCAGGAAATCCAAATGGATTTCGCCGGGCCAATACCATACAAAAATGGTACAAAAAAACCATATTCTTGTAACAGTAGATAGGCTATCCAGATATCCCCACGCAGAAAGCTTCCATAATTGTGACACAGACACAGCAATCGACTATTTAGAACGTTATTGCAAAACACAAGGTATACCACGGGCAAAAAGATACAATCAAGCACAAGCCTTTAATGCAAAAGAACATGAAAATTTTTGCAAAAATAGAAATATAAAACTGATACTCGCACCAGTTGGAGACCAGAGAGGAACAGACATGGTATTAAGGCTTATACAAACTATAAAGGTATTTGGCAGTACTTGATGTCAACCCCAATTGGAGTTCAGAGACGCTAAGCTTCAGAACATCAAACATTATTGAAAACATACGTCTCATCCCTGATAGAACTACTAGAGTGACTCCGTTTGAGGCACATTTTCGTAGAACCGAACAACGAGCTAACTAATAGGCTAACCAAGCAATCCAAAAAAATTCTATCGTACCACAAACTAAAAACTAGATGTTTAGACAAGCGAATACTCCGGAATGATGTACTGACACCAGAAGAAATGTGGAAAATAGACGGCAGTTCAGAAGACGAACTGGACATCCAGTACCGAAGAGATATTGCCCCAACCACCCCACCCACACAATTTGTTTCTGACTACTCCGAAAACGTCCCGCTTGTTACAAAATACCCAAGTAAGATAACGC
>NC_134473.1:60670142-60672642 GCF_964194025.1 Convolutriloba macropyga
TTGACTCGTTGTCTGTTTGGTACTGGATGTCCACTTCGTCTTCTGAACTACCGTCTTTTTACCACATTTCTTCTTGTGTCAGTTCATCATGACGGAGTATTCGCTAGTCTAAACATCTAGTTTTTCGTTTGTGGTATGATAGATTTTTTGTGGATGGCTTGGTTAGCATATTAGTTAGTTCTGTATTTGGTTTTCTACCAAAATGTGCCTCAAACGGAGTTACTCTAGTAGTTCTATTAGGGATGAGACGTATGTTTTCAATTATGTTTGATATTCTAGAGCTTAGAGTCTCTGAACTTCAATTGGGGTCAACATCAAGTACTGCCAAACGAAGTTTTATTGTTTGTATAAGCCTTACTACCATCCCTGTTCCTCTATGATCTCCAGCTGAAGCGAGTATCAGTTCATTATTTCCATTTTTGCAAAATGTTTCAAATTCTTTTTGCCTTAAAGGCTTATGCTTGATCGCATCTTATTGACCGTGGTATACCGTGTATTTTGCAATAACGTTCTAAATATTCGATTGCAGTATCTGTGCCAAAATTATGGAAACTTTCTGCGTTTGGGTATCTGGAGTCTATCAACTTTTACTAGAAAATAGTTAATTTGTGTTCTTTTTCTGTATGGTATCTGCCCGTCGAAAACGATTTGAATTTCCTGATTTGGTTCTTCTAAACTAGGTAGCTTTCCTAATTGGGTATTAGAAATTAAAGCTTTAAAGTTTTTACCTTTGTCTATGCACATTCTGCATGATTTTGCTTTGGAAACTATCTCTGATTGTATGTGGGGCCACCATACCAATTTAGCTAGCGCGAGCATCCCTATTTGTCCAGGATGTTTGTGATTTATTGTGTCCAGGATTAATTGTTTTAAGCAAAAAGGAATGACTAATCGGTTGTCATAAAGGAGACAATTTATTGGTGTTACCGAAAAGTCACTTCGAATGCGATAATAAAGGGGGTTTACCTTTTCCAAGTCGTCCCAATTTTGTGCAGTTACGCAATCTATGATAACTTTGAGCACTTTTTGGGAGGCTTCAGCAATGAATTTTTCACTGAACACTTTTGTTAGATTTTCGCGATATAAAGGGGTTGGGGTTTCTTGGAAAGCATTGAATAATTCTAATTGTTTTGAGGGATCAACTGGTTCGAGTCCGTTTCCTTTGTTGGATGTAAATTCCGTTTAGCTGTTTGACGATTTGTATGGTTTAGAGGCTGATTTCTGTTCCATTTGGGGTTTTTTATGTCTACTGGGAGCTCTGGGTCTTTTGATAATAGGTATTTTAATTGTGTCACGAATTGGATTTCTCCTTGTAGTAATGGCCGCTAAATTATTGTTCTTAACTGGAAATATGTTTTCAGAGTTGTTTTTGTTTCAAAAAATAGAATGTGTTAAGGAGTGTAACTGTTTTGAAACGTGTTAAGGCAAAAAGCGTTGTTTGCTGTATCTCTCGTTTGAATTGGATTAATTGCGTCATTTGCGATTTGTTTTCTGTCTGCAATCTGATTGGTTGGGTTAATTTCTCCAATTGGCGTCATTGAGTTACGCAAAAGCTTAAAATTTATTGAATCTATTGTATTAATCACTAAGTTTTTTTGTCTGAGGTTGGTATTGCAAATCCAGTTGGATTTCTGCTTAGGCAGTCTTAAAGCCCATGCTTTTCCCTGGGACGTGTTCTACCGTAAACTGAAATGCTAAAAGTCGGTCCGCCCACCGTGTTAGCCAACTTTGATACGTTTTGTTTGCCCTATTTTCTTTCAATGCTGTAAGTAGTGATTGATGATCCGTTGGAGTATGAATTGCGACCCATATAGGTAATACTTGAAGTGTTCTAGAGCCGACACTGCTGCTAGGAGTTCGAGTTCGTTAGTGCTATAACGTGATTCTAAGTTATTTAAGAATCGACTAGGGAATGTTACTGGTTCCCATTTGTTGGATGATTTTTGTTCTTGGCATGCACCTAGGCCTATTTTGCTAGCGTCGCATTGTACTCTGGCTTGTTTTTTTGTGTCGAAGTGTTTATTTTCCATTATTTTCTGTATCTGTAATTTAATTTGAATGAATGCTTTTGTATGTTTTTCCTTCCAATCTAATTTATTTTGCGAGTTTGTGAGTTTGTGTTTGCTTTTGAGAACAAGGGACGTAGAGGTTCTGATAGTTCAGCTAGATTGGGAAGGAATTTTAACAAATGGTGAATGCACCCCATAAACAAACGTAGTTGTTTTAACGCTTTTGGGTTCTTTAAACTGATGATTCCATCGCAATTTTGTTTTGTGGGGGTTACTCCATGTGGAGTAATGATAAATCCGAGCCATATGATTTCTTCCTTCGCGATTTCACATTTCTGTAAACTAATTGCTAGATTTTTTTCGTTTAGTCTATGTAAGATTTTGTCTGGCTCCTTTTCGTGTTCCTCTAGGGTACTTTTCGTTATTATTAGTATGTCGTCCAGATATGCGAATTTTGATTTTATATCATGTAATGTTTTATCTATCGTTTT
>NC_134473.1:60680456-60802956 GCF_964194025.1 Convolutriloba macropyga
CAACTTGTTCAAGCACCTGAGTATAGTTTTCATGCGCTTGACTTGATTGTTTCACAACAGTTGCAAATACGATTTCAATCAAGGTTTAGTTGAGCAGTTTTTTTCCGAGAGAAAAAAAATGAAATGTTTCTACAATTAATTCGTCTTTTTCGGGGCTTTTCAACAATACTTATTCTGTCAATCTCCGCAAAAGATATGAATCGATCAAATTTGGTTTTAAGAAAAAGTAACCAAAAAAAGTTGTAAATAAATGAATCTGAGCTCTATGCTCATAAGCAAAGCTGAGAGACAAGTCGAAGACATGATTAATTTTTTGGAAAGTTGCTGGTAAATATAACAGAAATCAGGCTGCAAAAATTGCAATCTTGTACATTTTTCAGGCAGAATAAGTTTTAAAAATTAGCCAAATGAGTTATAGTTTTTTACAACCGCAACTGCGTTAGACTGTTTAGTTGAGTTCTTGTGGAACAGATAGTTTGTTTGATTACTTTGTCACAATATATTTTATATAGAACGCATAGTTATTTTTCGCAGTAAAGAGTAGAATATTAAATTAATTATACCAATTACAGCAGAGCTCGACCGGAAAAAAACTCGCAAGAATCTTGCAAGATATCTGATCATCTCGTAAGATCTCTTCTCATCTTGACTGGGGAAGAGGCATCTTAACTTCTTTGCTTTTCTCAATATTATAAGCTTGCATGCATCGTAAAAAGGCCTTGAATTGGAACCGGAGTTCAATACTTTATTGCCAAAAGCTTTAAGGCTCACAGATTTAGGAACATTGTAAGCATAGCGATCAAATTTCAAGTCAACAAACAATTAATAATCGGCAAAAAGCTAATTGAGCGAAAATGCATCACGAGAAATGAAAAAGAGTAAATCTCTGAGACTAGTCAATGCTATAGGAAGTTTCTCGTGAACACAAAGTTGTCGTTAATAGAGAGTTTGCATAGATGGCAGGGACATTTAATATCCTAAAAATATATCGAGAAATTCAGGTTCAACAGATTTAAATGCTTTTTTAAAAGTGAGAAATAGAAAAGAGAAATAATGATGCTGAAAGTTCTCGCGAATCCAAAAAAACGCTCTAAAATTGGCGTTTTTAACAAAAATATTAAAACATTAAACTGTTTGCTAATTCTAATAAGACAAGTTTTTATTGTAAAAGGTGACGATTTAAGAGGTCATCGTTTTCATTTTAGGTTGTTTCGAACGGCAGGTTATCGTAACGAGAGACGAAGAGGAAATCCATCCGACAAAGACGGATTCGTGCAATCTGAAGAGAACAAACGGTGTTGATTGATAGCAGAGAATAGACTGCAAAATGAAACAAGATATCTGTCTGCCACAATTTCACTGAACAAAAATGAATAGACAGGATTTGGTCGACTAATTTTTATCTCAATTTATTGTTGTAGTAAAAAAAAAACAAGATTTCTGTGCCACAATTTCATTGCACGAAAATGAATAGAAAGGATTTGACCGACTAATTTTTATCTGAATTTATTGTTGTAGTCGAAATTAAGCTGGTCTCTTGTATAGTTTCTAAACATTCCATCTAGCAAAACCAATTAAGAAAAATCCGTTGATAGATTTGGGATTTATAATTTTTGTATTTGGATTTCTCACTAAACTGGGAAAATAAAAAGGGTGAGATCTTGGCTCACTTTTAAGCAATTTAAATTCTTATCCCAGATTTCCAAGCTCAAGAGGGACTCCAGCTATCTGGATTTCGGAAATCATTCCTCTGTAATTATGATGTCTTCTGTTTACTCTAATGAAATAACAGCCTTGTTTGTTGACAAATTTTCCTTCGGCAATGTCAGCCATACGACCTGTCAGTCACCTCGTAATTGTCATCCATTGTCATTTATGATGCCATGATGAGAAGAGCTCAGTGGAATCATTATATTTTCACAGAAATTATATGAGATCCTTTTAGGAGCTTAACAAGATCATATATAATAATTTTTACAATTGATGGTAAACAGAATGCAAGAACCCATAGTTGGGTAACTGAAAACTGCAGGTGGATCTGTTACCTGCATGACTGCTAACAAACTACCTGTATGGCTACAAAGAGATTATAAGTATTTCATGTTAAAAAAAATCTGATTTGAAAAATCAACACGATCTTTATGGGAAAATTATTGCTGCAACTCTAGCTGCTTAAAACTCTATTTGTCTCTAGAACACCAGCAAAAAAAATGCAAAGTTTAGATTAAATAACTTTCTTACAATTTGCTTAACAACTTCAGGTCCAACTATGAAAAGTATGAGTTTTGATGAGAAGTTCGTAGTTTCTTTCTCTTTTTTAGCTCCATCAACATTTTTTTTATGAATTACTTATACCATTTCTGTCATATGCTTACATATATTATTATTTATTATTCCCAATAGAGAAGGAAAAACAGATAAAAATGGAATAAATAAAGAATGACGATAACAATTCCTGTCGGCCGAGAAAGAAACAGAGAACTGATTGACTTTTACATTTTGGTAGACAATAAATATGCTACTACAGAAGAAGACAGGCACGACTAAAGAATTAGAGAAGGATATTACTCAATATCGCCTTCAGCATAATTTCACACTTTTCATTTTTAAAACTGACAAAACTTTTTGATAACTTATTCTCTCTTTGTAATTGCTAAACACTGTAAAAGGAACTATCCCTTTTATTCCTTTGAATATATTGTTTTGTCCCATCTTAACATCTCTAAACTTATAGTATGAAGAAATAAAAGAAGCACGATCGCAGGCCCATGCATCCAATTCCACGTCTTATTTATTATTGTGTTAACATAATGCTCTCAACAATAAATTGCTTCCTTACGACTGCAAAATGATAGTCCATACATATGATGCCTATATGGATTATGCCTGATAACAGCAATAAAAACTAACAACTAGTAATTACCAAAACTAAACAGAAAAGGCACAATACACACAAACCTATGACATGGTGACAGTCGTTGAAATCATAAGACAATTGAAGAGATTGACCAATGAGAACATAATTCAACAAAGACGGGTCTCTCTATACCAAAAACAGCTCACATTCTTCGATACATCAGACAGCCGAGCAGACAAGCCATTCCCGAGAATGATTGGCCAGACACTGATAGAGGTGGAGACACATTTTGTTTCAAACAATCAGACACGGGAATGTTTGTATGTTTTTTTATTTACTGGAGCTAAGTAAAGGGTACTAAAAACACGGCAGATGCTATTCAGGCAGTCCCTCCAGTTATTGTTCAAAAGAATGCCCTTAGAATACCAACTAACACTGCCCAAATTTTCTCTAGCCCCCAATGAGGATATTGTTAAATTTTCAAGACAATTAGCTTCATCTCTAGAAATAGGTAACGTCCCTGCAGAAACGAGGCATCACTGACTTCATTTGAAGTTATCGGGAGGAGCCTTAGCTTTTTATCAACAGCTGCGGGAATAGATACATGAAAACTTTGAAAGGACAGTTGAAAGCAGTACCAGAGATATAAACCGGCAAATCATACTCAATTGTGCAAGATTCAATTCTATACCCTTAATTTTCAGCAAGACACTGAACAATCATCCATTTTTCTAACTGAATTACAACGCTTAGCTCTCTATGCATTCCTGCATTCCTGGCATCAAAGCTAGCCCCGAACACCATGTACAGCAAGCAAATCGAAACGTTGAACGAACAAAACTAGTAAGATATGCCTTCATAAAAGGCGTACCACAGAAACACCAATGTGAATTACTTCAAGAACAAGAAACAACAACAGGTGAAGATCTCAGTGAAAAAAATACACCACAACTGATGCCCGAAAATCTCTTCCTGAAAATGTTGATGTCAGAGCGTTCAACCAAATTGAGCATCCAGCACTAAGCAATTCAGAGAGACATACATCATAAACTCTTCAGAAATTGCAGGAAATGAAAAACAAATTGCAAATGAAAAAGTCAAATCAGATCAGCAAGGACGCAGCAAAAACCCTGATTTTCAGAAACAAAATCATCTCAGTAAATTGAATCAACAAAACCTAAACCAAAATTTTGGATAACGCAATCAGAGCCACGCACCTGCGCCAGCACTATTCGGTCAAACCCGTTCTGCAAATCAAGGACAATTTTACCGCAATAGACCAGTATGCAAGGGCTGCAACAAGACTGGAAACTCGATCTCCAAAAGTTGGCATATAAACACATATCTCAGACCACAATTCCTCCCATACAATAGCCTTAATAACAAAAGCCAACAGAATAAACAAGCTAGTTTTAACACGGTCGAGTATATTCCGAACAGTGTGAAAAATTTCAGTGACTACTTTGCAACCAGCAGTCTCAAATGAGGAGTATTTATTGAACCTTGGGCAACCAGGCGTACATAATAAAGGACTAAAGCAACGTCATTCAGTTTTTATAAAACAACAAATTACAATTAAAAAAGAAACTTTTCTTCTACATAACATCTGTGACGTTAGAAAAAACAAACAAGTTGCCGTTCCTTAAAAAATCACTTCTTTTCTATGTTTCATTTATGACACAAAATTACACATACGGTGCTTGTCTGCAAACTTGAGCTGTCCATAGCGCAATGGGAAAAATATTACAAAGAAAAAGCAAAAAAGCCCCGATAACATTGTGTCGATGAAATAGGAACAACAGATGTTTGTATCAGTGTCGAAAGAGTCTCCCATGGAAATATTGAGCACAGTCGTAAACAAATTACCGTTTCAAATATCGAATGCGTGGAATTGTTCTTGACTAAAACAACATTCTCATGGATGCAAAACACAAAATTCTGATAACACAAGGTCTAATTCGACATTTAAACATGACCCAGAACAAAGCACCTGAAAAAAACAATGCCGAACACCAAAAAACCTCTGGCTCTATACACAGCGGAGAAAATTACATTTTCACCAGACTGTCAAGAGTTGATACAATGCGACTTAACTGATCACCCAGAAATTAGAATCAAAACTGAAGTTCTTGAGAAAGACAGGAATGTGTATCAAATCATAACTTAGCCGTATTGATAACAAATGGACTAACAACATTCGCAGCAATCAAAGTGTAACCCTATATGTAACCATACCTGCAAAAGCAATAGTGGCAACGTTTAAATTACCCACTTGTGAACAACCGGAATACCTAGTTCCACTTGAACCAGCTAATTTACAGTCAGAAGAACTACAGAACAACTTACTGAACTTAATTGAAATCAAAAACAAAACCAGCACAAGTAAGTCTCAACACCCGATAAATTTTGGTTTCCAACTGCAGAAACGTGTAAAGACACATCGTGATTAAGCAAAATTGATTGCCAAATTTACGATTCTCCTTGTGACTTTCAACTGAAACAGGAACTGGCCCCTCACGTTCTGAATAGGAACCACTAGAATTTTTAACAAAATTTAATTGGAGCCAGAGTATTTTCAGTGAAAACGAAAAACACATGATGGAAATTCGCCTTCTAGAATTCCACGACATCTTTGCCAGACGTCGTTTTGACGTCGGCTGAACACCAGCTTCAAGGCAAAATCAACTATTATGACATTTTATGCTCCCAATCCACAGAAACCAATTCACATGCGAGAGGGTTTATCTGTAGAGTTAACCCTCACGCAATACTTGGATATTGTAAGAACGCTGCCCTACTCAGTATACTCTAGCCCAATATTTGCCTAGAGAAAACTAAACAGAAAAATAAAATTTTTAATTGCCATGAGAAAATTCAACTTCTTTTTAAGACACGGTTATAGTATCAACAATTTCCCCGTCATTACGATGCCTGATGCTGGACAGCGCATAGCAAATAAGAGTATTTTTGAAAATGTTATTGTAGTCAATCCTATTTTTCTATTGGAAGGGCCGATGAATTAAGTGTTCAAGTTCTTGCATTTGATTTTGGCTCAGGAACCTGGACACTTAAACGCCTAGCACAAGGCACAAGCTGCTCACCCACAATTTTCAGCTCCTGCATTTGACGCCATCTGGAAAGGTCTATTGCTACGGATAAGTGATTTTCAGTTTTTGATGACATCGGAGCAGGAGCTAGCAGCGAGGAAGAGCTGATAAAAAACTTGAGAGAGATATTTAAATGCGTTCGCAAGGCCGGATTACAATTATCAATGAACAAATGCCAATTTTGCGTAAAAATTATCAACTTCCAGGGCCACACAATAAACCAGCAAGGCTCCATTCCCAGTAACAAAAATAAAACTGTTTTTTTTTTTAAAAAAACTGAAGACTACAAAAACTCATAAGCAAATCCGCCGACTAATCGGATTTGTACACTTCTTTAAGAGTTCAAAAATGAACTTAACAAATCAGCTTTGCCCATCTTATCCATTGCTCAGGAATGATAACTCAATCATTTTAACACAGGAGCATGAAAAAGCATTAGAAGAAGTTACCTATTCGCCCAAAAAGGCTTGTGAACGTACACTCAGGATAGCCCAAAAAGATCTACAGTATATTATTGTGAGTGACGCAAGTCACTATGCTGCAGGATGTGTACTACTTATTGAAGACTATTCTGAGAACCAAGCAGGATCAAAAGCAATAAATTATGCCCCCGTGTTTTACGGATCAAGACTCTTCACCCCAAATCAGTTGAAAATATCCGAGTAATGCAAAGAACTGCTTGCAGCAGTGTACGCACTAGTAACCTTTGGCAAATATCTGGGGCGCAACAAATTATCCAGTTATTTTGCTAGCAGACAACAAAAGCTTAAAAAGTTTCCTCCAGTCAAACACCCTTCCCCATAGCTTACGGTCAAAAACGGAATATTTTATGATTGTTAAACTCATCTTTGGCCATAAACCAGTACGAGCGAATGAAGTGGCAGATTATCTTACACGAAAGTACATCAATCCCGGCACTAAATTCGAATCCCAGTTGAAAGACCGACTGCTCGTTCATGACGTCGAAATTGAAATCACACCCAAACCACCAGATAAAACACTCTTCTCAATAGCAAACGTTAACTCGGAACACCATGAAGAAAAACAGTGCAGAGAAGAGCCATTAAAACCAGAAATATTTTTAAAAACGTTAGAAAATCTTCTCACAGACGAGAACATTCTTACAGAAGCAACTAATTTTGCATAAAAAGAAAAAGAACTCATAACGCACTTTATCTCAGCAACCCGTTGGACTCTCCACATCTTTCGGAGAAACATTCAACGCTCAATATGCAGGAGGAACAACGAAAAGACAAAGATATCACAGAGACACTAACATTGTTGCGAATAAATCGCACACCAACTTCAATCTACCTCAATTTTGACTAACAAAAAAAATCGTAAGCAATTTAAAAGGTATTTAAATAAAATAATTAACGTTCTTTATCGACAGTTCTTTAATTACACTGGCAACATCTTACACTTACAACTATGTATACTCAAGCACTTGAGGACTGAGCTAACATATAACCTCAATAATTCAAAACAAAAAGGCCATCAAGGAATTTCAAATGTTCTTTTAGAATTACGCAAAAGAAAAAACGGCATCAGTAAATGCACTTCGTTTCTCACCAGGCCAAAAATTCCAAACTTACACCACAGAGACCATCTCTTCACTTTGTTTCGGCGCTACAATTCTATTCTGTGGACATGATGCAAGTTGACATGGAAGGAAAACTTCCTGAATGCAAGGGGTAAAAACACATCTTTAAGGCAGTGGATGTGTTCTCTAAGTACTTTTTTGCAATCCTGTTCAGCACTGACGCGAGCACTGTAGCCACACACTTAACAGAATTAAGTCTTCAACTTTCCTACATTACCCAAAACATACTCTGTGAAAAAGGTTCTGTCTTTACAAGTATACTAATCAAAGAGCTTGCAAAGATGTAGGAAATCAGAATTGAGAATGCTTCTGTTAAACACGCACAATTATTTGGACTGTTAGAAAGAGCACAGGAGCTTTGAAAAAGTATCTTTGAAATTACGATAACATAAATTCAAAACAGTGGCCACAGTTAGCAGCACCTACGGCTTACGCTCACAATATTAGGTACCATGCTTCATTAGGATGCACGCCATTTTTAATTTTTCTGGAAAGAGAGCCATTTGATGCCTTAGAGCTTTGATTCATCACACAGAACCTACAAAACAAACAACCAAACTACAACGTCAACGTAGAACTACACAACAAAATACAAATTTTATTTCAACAACAGCTCGAAAACTCACTTTCATCGTATTCCAAGTATTGTGAATGTTATTATAGGAAAACAAGGGCACAACCACTACGACCTAAAAGTTATTGATCACTTCTACGCCCACTTTCGAAAACACAACCAGAACATATGAAGGGATTACAATGCAAATTTCAGTCATTATATCGAGTTGAGATGGTAAATATCCGCAACGTTAGAACAGACCATACACAAATTGCACACCTTATTCAATTACGTTCGATCAAACAACAGCATCAAATAAACGGCTTTTAAATAAAAAATCCAAAAAATTTCAGCTGTGATCCATCAATTGCGAACATTGCTAAAGAACCTAAACTGATAGACCAACAAATTGAAAAGCGTGGGTTTTTTCCCATTGCGCGAATGCCCCTTGCTGAGCAGATGCCTACAGTTAACTTCCAACTTCCATTTGCACGGCAAAGAAAAGTTGAGCAGTTGCCATCCGCACAACCGACTAATGAAAATTCCCTCATTTTGACTCCTAGCACATCTTTTAGCAACCCAAACAGAGGAAGCTCCCTAGGTAGTTCAACGTCACTAAGTAGCCCGACAATACCAAGGCCCCAATTACCAATCAAAAAGAGTTACAACTCGGAAGACAGCTATTAATTCACTCCTCCAACTGCATCAATTCCCCAATTAACACAAAGAATCATGACTCCGTCAGCGAATGTATCACCAACGCAAACAAAGAATTTGGAAGCGTTCAAAGTTGAAAACAATTGACCATTTAAAACACCATTTAGGCCAACCGAAGTAATCAGAGTTCCAGAACACCTCGGCACAAGACCTAATTACCAAAATAACCCTGGCCCAGCAACATTATTCCAAAACAATTCCTAAACATCCATTCTAACAGTGGAGAGCAGTGGAAGCAACCCCGAAGCTCAAAACTTTACTAAAAACCCAAAAACTAGCGACAATACCGAAAAATCGAATCAGAAACATGCTAAAATCTTGCAATAATGTCACAATATCAAAAAATTGACACCCTAGATGCCTTTGCAGGGCTCAAACTGACTCAACGTTTTCTGGAGAACATTCAAATACCAATTCTCACACTTCAACAGAAAAATATATAAAAACTTGTACTGTCGAGATTACTTAGGGCAAAACAAATAAAGCAAGTAGTCAAAAGAAAACTGTCAACTGTTTGGCATATCGTCAACATCAGAAACAAAATTGGAGCCACCAAGGACGGCAACAACAACAACAAAACTGACACCAGATCATTCAGAACACAGCATTTTAATACAAAATGTTAGTAAAAACTACGATTTACTTCCAACATTAGACAACCAGTACGAGATTCCAATTGAAAACAGAACATATCTCCGAAACCGATATCTTCATTAGCCTCAAAGTATGATATCAAACCAGCAACAACATGTCAATACAGCCTAGCGACACGTCTTGATGAAAACCGAACACTCTCAGATCATAATTTTCTCACCGTGGCCCGTGACAATTATTCGCAAGAAAGTTTGAAGATTACCGTTCATTTTTCTTTTACCGTCTAGATGAGAACTCTTCAACAAAAAAAACACTGCTCTGCACCATTAAACAGCGACATAAATGTTACCCAATAGTACATCATCATCACATCAACAAAGTTATTGAATAATTTGAAAAAAAATTCGTAACGCAGCCTCAATCAATGGCCGCCGAAGGAAAAACTGTTCTATGTCGAAAAACCTTACGCCAAACAAACCCAAATTCTAACTTTTGTAACAACTCTAGATATCCAATAGATTAACGAAACTCAAATCTAACAAATTTTTTACATCATAATTTTTTCACCGTAGAGAGTTTATAGTGAATATCAAATGAAACAGGAGCTATTCACAACTACGCAAAGAAATTCACGAAGACTGCTCCGATTACAGCAAAAATCCTATACAATACCTAGAACAACCGAGTATTTCACTTCAGATAGTGAAAAAGCCATTGACAAAATTTTACGTCAGAAATTTTTTGCCGTTACCCCCCACACTCGACAAAATTAGAGACAAACTCCGTTTTTGAATAATTATAATTTTTCAACAAATATGAACCCAATGTGTCTCAAAACTCGATATGAATCCCAGAACAACCTATTCTTCCCATCTAATCCTACCAGGAACACTTATTCGATATGAGACGCTAAAACGAAAAACTTAACAAAAAGCCTTTAACGACCTCAATCAATATTTGGAAGAAGTGGTTGGAGTCAAGAAAATCGTTATTACTGTTCCAGATTTACCATATGGATACAAAATAGCCGGATCTCGAGGTCTAAGTGAGAAATTTTTGTCGCACAACCGTCGCTAATTTATCCGCCCAAGTGCTGAACACCCAAAAACTGCCAATTTTTAGAACACCTACAAGTCAAATATGGTCAATGGCCCACCAAAAGCAATTTGCCTCTGTTTGGACGTCATTAACAACCAGAGGGACACACCTAGCATTGAAAAGCAGGCACACACACTGAAAAATTGCACGCAAAAGAGCAGAAAATTGAGCGAAAATCAAGACGGAGACATAAACTATCCAATATAAAGTGTCATAAAGCAAAAACCATATATAAATCTACTTCTCTTGGCACTGCAATAGTAATTACCAGTAGGCTTTGCCATCGATCCCATAAAAAGCAGTAGAACCTCAATCCTACTCGAAAACAATACCTAGCAGCGACTGATCCTAGAATAAAGCTATCCTCTCCCGAACAACCTCAACTCCGAACATATGGTTCGGCTTTTTCGAGTTTTTTGATCAGTTGTCAAAAATACCAAAAAACTCCCACTTTTCACGTGCCACAAGGCGTTAATCAGATAACAATCAGAGTAACTCACTTTAACACAAATACTGAACCAGACAGCTCTATATCGTCTAGAACATCACGAGGCCAGCCCGCCGCTTCTTTTTCAGTGAGATCAGAGAGCAGAGATACATGCTCTCGCTCCGAAGTAGTAAGATTACTAGTTCTTTTTCTCTTACAGCTCCTCTCATGACCTCGGTTAGATGCAAAATCGCCTTTTAGTTCAAAGCCAGCCTTAACCAGCACTATTACATGAGTTGTGAAATTTCACTCCGAGTTGAGAAATTGACGGTACTTCCTAATCTTTAAAAGTTGGAGCAGGTTTTGGTTTGTCATTGCCTCTAACGCAAGCTCATTTGGTAAAACTGTTCGATCCAGTCCAATCTCATAATGGTTGATTATGTTGCGCCCCTTGCCGGTCACACGAATGTCAATTTGGAGTCACGTCGTTCATCAGACTTGGTGAGAAAATCTATCAAATCAGCGAAGTGATGAATTCTGTACAGCTCTTTCGCTGCAACGGCGTTATTTGCAAATATCCATAGCTTATTGCCAGATATGTAGCTTTGAAATTGATTCTCTTCCCCTTTCAAATTTGGAGCCGTGTAGCAGCCACTGAGGGACGCTATCGAAGCTAGGCACTCATAATCTGCAAATAAGAAGGCCTTTTGAATGACATTTTCACTGCAGGCAATTCAAATGATTCGGTTTTTCCGGCAATAAAACCCATTCAATTTTCCGACATTCGTCATCCTGTTAAAACAGCTATGCTTTGCAATCAAGTTCTCTACGTTGCAGTCAACATCATTCCAGTCCTTATGCAAAGCTTCGTTCCAAGAGAAAACGTTCAAACGTTCTTTGCATTTTCTGCACGCAAAACGAAGGCCTCTTTTGAAAATTCGTCCCCAAAGTCCATCCAACCGGCCCCGTATTGGCAACTTTTTCAATCACATATTCTACAGGCTACCATTACGAGCCAAATCCAGCACTTTGCTTGTAACCTCCATTATAATTTCCGAACTAAAAGTTGGATTAATGGATGTGCAAAAAACAAAAACCGTGAGAATAAATACATCGATGCCAACAGTCCCTACAAACAAAATCCTCATATCTCATGTCCGCAGTTGCTAACTCGGAGCAATTGCGCAAATAACCCCCCTTCAATTGACCAATAATGGCAAAATACAAATCAGGGTCCAATTGATCTGAAAATAATTTTTCCACTGAAAAATCACTTTAAGAAAAGAAGATTACTTCCAACTTTAAGACCAATGAATCTCTCTTTAAAAGCCGTTAAAACAAAATACACCCGTTGTTACTCATAACCTGTGAAGGAGAAAAATTTTTCTCAATTCAATCAAGATAATATCAAACTTTCCCCGCAAGTTATTGCATCAGACTCCACCCAGGGTAGACAACAAGACTCCTACAGTCCTAAAAACAACAAAACAGGGCAAATATTTCCCTCGCCGAAGAGACGATTTTCCCAAGCGGACCGAGGAAAGTCTGGTGAAAGATAAGAAAAAGATTGCTGATTTTTAATTAAATCATGGAAAATAGAGCTGTCAATCAAAGCTAAAACAAGGGGAAATTTTCAAAGTATTGACAACTAAAAGCAATTTAGTTAACTATCGCTCTTCACTTCCCCCTCCTAATTATGGAGCAAGCAGGGAAATAATCCCGGAACAAAAAGAGAATTTATTGACCAACAGGTAGGCTGGGATTACATTACTACCCTGACCGCAATATCGTCAGAGCTAAATTTAACAGAACTCAATTACGCCCTTCAACCCTATTGGCCGCTAAGTCAAATACTCTTTCAAGAGCCAAAAAAATGATATGTAAAATTTAAACAAATAAATCATTTATCGGGAAACACTTGTGAAAAACTAAATTCCCATTAGAAATCATCGTTATTTTTGCGTAGAGCACAATAATTTTACACCCGATCTCTTCCATCGCAAACTCCAATCAGTTCCTTCCTTTCTTCAGTCAATTTATCATTTTTTTGAGTATATACACTACACTCGCCATCTACCATATACTCAAATTTGGTCGTATCTGGCCTACAATCCACAAGCAACATCTGAGAGGGCTGAATATTGTACTTACTTTGGAGACGAATTTTTCTTCCGCATCTACTCAATTGGCTTTGTTCTAGCAAAACAACTTGCTAGTATTCCTAGACGACGACAAAGACGGCGAGTTAGAAAATAACAAACCACATACTACAGTCAATTGTCGATCCAAGCTTTTTTGCGCCAGACTCCACACCTATGCAGCGGCCTTGCGAAGTTTTTAATCCCGAATCAACATCAACACATTCAGCGTCCTCAGAATAGGAAGAGCATATGTCAGAATAAACAAACAGGTAAAAAGAGTGTAATTTTTTACCTAAATTCTCAATGAATTGACTCCTGGGCTCCCAGTTCATCAGAAAAAACACAAAGAGCAACAAAAGATTACTTTAAAATTAGAAAAAGTCTTAATATTGACATTGTTTTTCTTCCTTATTGGAGACCTTCGTCCAACCTCTATCGAGTAAGAGGAAACCAGAACTGTTCGGCCAGAACACGAAATAGATTGTTCAGGAATATATTTTTTACCCCAGTCAAACAAGCATTAACGGCAAGGCCGATACTTATATTAACGTCAATTTTGTAGTTCCATTTCCCAGTTACAACACTACATTAAATTGGAAAAATATACCAGAACAAAAAGAACAAATTTCAGCTATGCTGTATCAGCTATGGACAAGAACAGGTTATAAATGTTTTCTGCAATCTGCTTCAAATGACACAGATCATTTCGAATACGAAACATTGTTAGATTTGGTCCGAGCAGAACATCAAAAAGCCATGGATGAGGTCATTAACATACGAGACGATATCCACGAGGTTCTCTAATCGAGAGTGATCCCTATAGATCCATACGGAGCAACTTCAGGCCAAAGCAGGAGAGCAAATGGTATCGGAGCAATTGCTGCGCTCACTTTCGGATCTTTAGCAGCAGGCCTAGGAACATGATCCGCACTCGGGCGCACTTTTAAGTCCTTTCGTGGTATTGTGGAAAACAAGCAAAAGAAAACAAAGAAAATCTAAACATACCTGCCCCGAACTTCGAATGATTGAAGGGCGCTTGAGCTTAAAACAACTCTGCAAAATCAACAGAAATTTTATTTATTTGAATCTGAATTTCAAGAGCTTAAGAAGACGGAACAAGAAATTTCGAATACGGTCAACTTGAACTTCGAATTTATTGAAACCCAGCACTAATCGAGAGTGATCCCTATAGATCCATACGGAGCAACTTCAGGCCAAAGCAGGAGAGCAAATGGTATCGGAGCAATTGCTGCGCTCACTTTCGGATCTTTAGCAGCAGGCCTAGGAACATGATCCGCACTCGGGCGCACTTTTAAGTCCTTTCGTGGTATTGTGGAAAACAAGCAAAAGAAAACAAAGAAAATCTAAACATACCTGCCCCGAACTTCGAATGATTGAAGGGCGCTTGAGCTTAAAACAACTCTGCAAAATCAACAGAAATTTTATTTATTTGAATCTGAATTTCAAGAGCTTAAGAAGACGGAACAAGAAATTTCGAATACGGTCAACTTGAACTTCGAATTTATTGAAACCCAGCACTAATCGAGAGTGATCCCTATAGATCCATACGGAGCAACTTCAGGCCAAAGCAGGAGAGCAAATGGTATCGGAGCAATTGCTGCGCTCACTTTCGGATCTTTAGCAGCAGGCCTAGGAACATGATCCGCACTCGGGCGCACTTTTAAGTCCTTTCGTGGTATTGTGGAAAACAAGCAAAAGAAAACAAAGAAAATCTAAACATACCTGCCCCGAACTTCGAATGATTGAAGGGCGCTTGAGCTTAAAACAACTCTGCAAAATCAACAGAAATTTTATTTATTTGAATCTGAATTTCAAGAGCTTAAGAAGACGGAACAAGAAATTTCGAATACGGTCAACTTGAACTTCGAATTTATTGAAACCCATATTTAAGCACTTATAAACAGAACAAGACCGGTAGAACGATGTCAAAAATTTCTTTAGGTTTGTGACCAACGTCTTCATATTGAAACAAACTTGGTCTTAATGTTATTAAATCATTACAACAACATTAAAACCTAAAGATCGGCAGCATATGCGTGTCGCATTACATTCCTTAACAGAATAACAACAACGACAACCAAAAGAATCCCAATGGCGCTATTAACAAGAAAAGCAATTGAGAGTATCTTGCTAGATGTATCTGATGAACTCGTGACCAACAGACAGAAGTTAACTTTACCGGTTTCGCCGAAGCAAAAAGGAAACCCAACTTCGGCAAAGGGTCGAAACAACCAACATTGGCCTGGTTTTCCAAGTTTCAATACCACTCGCCTGAGTCGAAACAGAAACGACAGCTTTTAAGGCTACGGCAATTAAAGTGCTAGATAAAAGCAACCAAGGTATGACAATTATCTAGGATATTAAAACAGAATTTTTAATTCAACAAAGCCACAGTCAAATTCTCTTGACGAAAGAGCAACTTGATATTTGTGTTGGATCACCGGCCATAGATATCTGTGCAAATGGCTTCCTCGTGGAGAAAAACCGCAAACCATGTCTCAGCTCACTTACATACCGCGACACCCATGCAGTTGTGAAAAACAGCAACCCCCGATTAGAGTGTTATTTAGAAAAAAGAAAACCCAAAAGTTTTCCAGAAAAAAGACGCTTATCCAAAAGCAATACACAAATGACGATGAGTGGCTTAAACGAATGAAACTATACTTTGTATACAAAATTTTCCAAAATCCGGTAGTGTCATATGCTTTCACATATTATTATTAATTATTCACAAAAAAGAAGGAATAACAGATAAAAATTAGAATAACGTTAGAATGACGATAGCAATTCCTATGGGCCGAGAAAGAAAATGGGAACTAATTGACTTTTATATTTCAGGAGACAATAATTATGCTACAACAGAAGAAGACAGGCACGGATAACGAAGTAGAGAAGGATATTAGTCAATATCGCCCTCAACATAACTGCACACTTTTCATTTTTAACAATGACAAAATTACCGGATTACTTAGCCTCTCCTTGTAATTGCTAAACGCTGTAAAGGGAACTATCCCTTATATTCCTTTGAGTAATTTGTTTTGTCCCATCTTAACACCTCTTTTATTATATTATGAAGAAATAAGAGAAGCACAATCGCCGGCCCATACATCTAATTCCACGTTTTTCTTATTATTGTGCTAACATAACGCTCCAAACAATAAATTGCATCTTAACGATTTCAAATTGATAACCCATACATATGATGCTTGTACGGAATATTCCTAACAACAGCAATAGAAATTAACAACGAATAATTACCAAAAGTAGATAGAATAGGCGCCCTACTCATAAAGTTATCACAACTTCCTAAAATTGAACTTCCAACACAAGTTTTAGGACTGAAAAAACACGGGATTTTGAAAGATTACATAAAACCTTTAAAATCAAATGAATAATTCAAAACTTGGTCGGAGAGTTGAGATAAAGTTTCTAAGCAACAGCTGCAGATTTTGAAAGCCATTGCATTTTACAGTGTTTTGTGGATGATTACCGCAGCAGAATCGATATATATTTTCCTATGGTTCAACGTGGAAACAGAATTTTTTTAAAACTTTTTTAACAGAATTTTTAACAGAATTTAACAGAATTTTTTTAAAGTTGAAACTAATTATTGATCAATAAAAACTTTTCTTCTGCCAAGTTTAGGATTACCTGTATAGTTGGAACTGCCGTAATGAGCAATCTCTCCAATATCGTCTGTTTCTTAACTACGTTTCCAAATAGCTCCCTATCTAATTTCTTAGAACAAATTCACAATCAGCAACCAGGCAAAACAAACAAAATTTTAACCGAACAGTTTTTCTGTTCAAAGCAAAAATGAAATTGTGTTTCACAAGACTACATATAATATAACAACATATGAAATGACACGCGAATTAACTTCAATTTTAAAAAATCTGCAAAAAAACTGGGTTACTGTTTGGAAAAATTTAACAGGACGAGACAGTTTGATCAATTTTTTTGCTCTAGTGGATGGTTTTTAGAAGCTTTTCACAACAAAAAAAGCTTATTTTAGTTCAACATTTCGATTAAAAAAGCAATAGCTGAAATATTGAACTTGAAGCAAGTTTTAAACTTATATTTTCAAATTCGAATTTTTTGAATAGTGATTAACCATCGGCCGAGTTCTCGAAATTTAATTTATCAAAGGCCTATAATGCATCTTTGAGAAACTAGTAAACAGTCACAAGCTGAAACTGATTTGAATTCAGAAACAGCCACAAGGCAAAACAAAATAAATTATCCGCCCTAAATACAGTTGACTAGTCAAGGTCCACGACTTCAACTATGGCATCAATTCAAAACATGAAAACACGTTTTTGAACTGTTTGGAAATATCTAAATTTTGAGTAGACAAAAATTTCTCATGCAGAATGAAAATAAGTTGGTGTGCTGTTACAATTCTGCGGCAGAATTTTCCTCGTGATTGCCTTATTAATCACAGCTCGCGGAAAGTAACCAGCAGTCGAATTGTGCTTTTTAATGAAAAGGTAAATTTTGCAAAAGTTTTACCCGGTTAAAAATTAATTGTAATTCATCGTTTTTGTTAAATAACAATTGAATAAATTTTCTAATATTTTGCCCAATTTTAAAAGAAATAAACCATGTTAAGGAAGAGCAGATTATCCTATATAGGCAACTGAATTTTTACAAAAACCTCTTTTTTTATCAACTTATCTGATTGAATCCTTAGGTTTCTGTAATCAGTAGTAAATCTCTACTTAGCAAAAATTCTGCTGATCAAAATTGCACAGATTCTTTTCCCTTTGCAATTTGGATCAAAAAGAAAAATTTTGCTCACACTCTCTAAAGGGAAATGACGATGAGCTCGAAGCTCTCATTTGCTAATTGGAAGTTTTGAGAACAGATGAAAATAAAATTGCGAAGCCAGTCTGACAGAAAAATTGGACATGGTCTATTTTTTCAGTCAACAGAAATTTTCATCGATGACATTTGTATTGTTTTAACCGGTAGTATCTTGGTCTTTAGTGTTTCCATAAAAATCACCTTATAGTCAGATAATGTACATCCCCACCCAAGAATGGTAAATATAGCATAATAGGGGGCTAAAATTTTGTGATTGGAGGGGGGCTGTACTGAGAATATATAAAAGGTGCGCTAATGCGTAAAGACTCCATCAATATTTGTGTTAGCAGTAAACGTGGTCCGCTCGCTATAAATAAAGAGCAAACTGGACCCTAGTGCCATAGTAAATCCGTACTGAAAAATTGTATTTAAATTGTATGTAGACGGCCCAGAACTGTATCTATTTGGAGCTGTATCTATTTGGAACTGTATCGTTGGAGCTAAAACTAAGACATTCATACAAAATTGCATTGCAATCTGAAATAAAAACCATAAAAATCTGCTATTTCGTCCCAAATTTGTGAGGTTCCAGGCACTCGGCTTGTACTTTCCAGTTTTGCCTTGTATTTATTGCTTTTGGTGGGTTTTTTTTATCATAATACGTTTCTTGCAACGCTTTACGGTTGTAAGTAAACGTCATGCTTAAAAAGTGCATCTTCCAAAATTTCAAATTTTTTTCAAAAATTTTACAAATTTATGACGATAATGGGAATCAAAACCAAGAATGCTCAGTCTATTTTTTAAAAAAGAGTATCTATGTGAAACGACTGCACATATTGAGGTAACAATATACTCTTAGGATACATTGATACAGCACAATTCTTGCAAAAATTTCTCATGAAAATCCTCTCACTATGGTTAAATGAATTAACATCGAAAATTCGAATGATGAACAGAGAAATTGCACACAAGAATCACGGCAAGAGAAAAAAAACGGAAAAATGACAGAATGAAAAATCGAGACTTATTTATGAAACAATGAATGGTTCTCAAAACCAGAATGATGAAAAACTCCAGAAAAAATCCAGGCAAAGAAAACGGTCAACTACTTTTTCAAAATCTTCTATCAAAGTCTTAAATTGGCTAATTTTCAATGAACTCAACTGTTATTTATTACGAATGTTTGGAAGAGAATGGGTACCAAACTTTTAGATGAATACTAAATCAACTTAATTGCAGAATTGTCAGAAATAACATTTATTTGCACTTAATTCTCAGAAATAATTTCCTAGCTTATGTTTTCAATTCAACAAAGCACACTGTATAGTCAAAAAAACAAAACAACAGAAGTGATGAAAAGCGCTGAAAGAAAATGGAAGAAATTGAAATCCTACAATACAGACCAATTCCAATATTTTTAAGTTTATCAGTTTTCTTTCACATTTCTTAGTGTGGGCTTCATTTGATACCCCTTTTTTTTCTACCCCTCATACAATTTGAGTTCTCCCCTTTTAAGTAATTGTCCCTCCTTTTGTTGAGCGCATCTCTCGCTGGTGGATTTCACTAATAATATGGATGTTATCTGGCTCAGCAAAGCTTATCATAAAGAATCTCCCCATGACATTGCATTCAGCTAACAACAAACCAACACCTATTGGTATAGATGTTTTTTGGAACAAACCAACAGTAGATTCCCCGTTTCCTGGGATATTGAGAACTCAGTTAAAACTCGCTATGCTAGATAGAAACATTATAATCAAGGGTACATTGCTCGGCCCAAAACCTGAACAACTTCAAATTCTACAAAAAATTTTTCATGAGGAAACCATCCAAGGATCAACTGCAGAGTCAGAAAGGTGAGCGCAATGGGCAAAATACACAGCAAAAGATGAACATGCAGAACAAATTTCCATGCATAACTGAGGTGCGAAATCTGTCTGCAGACAAACCGTGGGAACTCGCGGACCAAAAGACAGTGTCTCTGCTCTACCTGTTGAGCATCCGGATCAAATGACGACGAACTTTCAAACGGATAAATGGCATCTATCCAATCAAAATATTTAACATTTGATAGACACGTTTTTTCTAGTAAACAAACAACAAAAAACGAGACGGCGAAACACTTCTTAGGGAAGCTAAGTGATCTAACCAAAAACTGTAATCTCGAAATGAAAGGGGAAACGGTACGCAGTTACGTATTTTCCACGAACCACATCGACGCGGATTTTCAAAGAGAACTCCTGAAGGAGACCATAAAACTCCGAAACACTTATCAAACAACAAACGATTTCTCGCAAACAAATGCAGCAATTTTTATTATAGTTATTGCCTAATTAAATGCTTAAAAACAGTGTCTCAACAAAAATTTTACAAAAAGCACAATTAGAACAATCATAGCTTCTCGAACTATTACCGTGCAGTTATCTTAATCCCATTCTTCAGATTTTTGAAGCGCAAAAAGTCTTTAGCAATAGATTTTAGGTGTAACTGATTATCAATTGAGAGATAGAACTACAAAAAATTTGGCGACTACAATAGAAATCTCATCTGTAAATTGCAATGAATTACAATGATGGTTAGATGTAGTGAACACAAGATAGGCAACACGGATATAGAAGAAGCATAGAAAAGAAGTCACAAGGAGCTTTGAGAGATTTTTAGTTGTCGAAGTTATATTCTCGATTATGCTAATACGACTGACCCAAAATGGCTATTAAATTTTCCAGCATCTTTCAATGTGACATTTCTCATTTAACATCAGTTGGCTTTAATTGTTGTTGTCCTTGGATCAACTGAGATAGTAAAAGCTATCGAAATATTCAACGGACTATAAAATAAATAGATTTAACAAAAATCTGGAATTAATTAAGAAAAGGCAAAGAAAGTTATGAATTATGAAAGGTGTCTTCCGATGCTATTATAAGTTTATTATGTAAGTTATTAGTGTGCTGTTTTAGATTGTCTAAATTACCACTAAATCTCCTATGAAACGTGAGCAATCAGTATAAAGTTTTGTGATAAATTTCGTAATAATTGCAATTTATGTAGCCAACAGTTTGGAATTTGAAATTTCTAGCAGTAACTCTTTCCATAATCTTTTGATTTGAAGCACAATTGTTGCAAAAATTTGACATGAAAAACCTGTCACTATGGTTAAATGAATTCAAATTGAAAACACGAATGGTGAACAGAGATATTGCACACAAAAACCGCGGCAAGAGAAAAAAAACAGAAAAAGGACAGAATGAGAAATCGAGAGCTCTTATGAAACATTCAAAGGTTCTCAAATCCAGAATGATGAAAAACTTGTGGCAAAGAATTAGGTCAACTAGTTTTTTCAAAATCTTCGACCAATTTGTCGATTTGCTAATTTTCAATGAACTCATCTGTTATTTATTACAAACTTATCGAAGAGAATGGGTACCAAACCTTTAAATTGAATACTAAATCGATTTTTTTGCCATTATTCTCAAAAATAACTTTCTAGCTTGATTTTCAATTCATCAAAAGACAATGTATAGTGAAAAAAAAGCAACAGAAGGAGAGATGAAATTGATGAAAAGCGCTGAAAAAAATTGGAAGAAATTGAAATCCTACAGTACAGACCAAACCCAATAATCTTTATTTTTTATCAGTTTTGATTCGCATTTCATAATATGGGCTTCATTTGTACCCCTCATACAATTTGAGTTCTCCCCGTTTCGTTAATTGTCCCTCCTTCTGTTAAGCGCATCTCTCGCTGGCTGATTCCACAAATAATTTGGAGGTTATCTGGCTCAGCCAAGCTTATCATAAAGAGTTTCCCCCATGACATTGCAGTCAGCTAATACCAAACAAACACTTTTTGTTAGAGATGTTTTTTGGGACAAACCAACAGTAGACTCCCCGCTTCCTGGGAAAATGAGATTTAAGATAAAACTCGCTATATCAGACAGAAACAGTATAATCCAGAACAACTTTAATTTCTACTACAAATTTTTTATGAGGAAACCATCCAAGGATCAACTGCTGATTCAGAAAGGTGAGCACAATGGGCGAAATGCACAGCGAAAGATTAACGGGCAGAAGAAGTTTGCACGCATAACTGAGGTGCGAAATCTGTGTGCAGACAAGCTGTGGGCACTCGTGGACCAAAATACAGTTTCTCTGCTCTACTTGTTGAGCATCCATATCAAATGATGACGAACTTTCAACCAGAAAACTTGCTTTTATCCAATCAATAAACTTAACATTTGTAAGAAACGTTTTTTCTAGTAAACAAACAACAAAAAAAGAGACGGCGAAAGACTTCTTAGGGAAACTAAGTGATCTAACCAAAAACTGTGATCTCGAAATCAAAGGGGAAACGGTACGCAGTTACGTATTTTTCACGAAACAGATCAACGTGGATTTTCAAAGAGAACTCCTGAAGGAGATTATGATACTCCGAAACACTCATGAAGCAACAGACGATTTCTCCCAAACAAATGCAGCAGTTTTTATTATAGTTATTGCATAAATGATTGCTTAAACTAAAATTCAATAAAAAAAAATTTTAAAAAGCACGATTAGACCAATTATAACCAACTCTCCAACTATTACCGCGCAGTTACTTGAATCCCATTCCTCTGAGTTTCGAAGCGCAATAAAACTTTTGCAACAGATTAAAGGTGTTATTGATTATCAATGGAGAGACAGAACTAAAAAAATATGGTGACTACAATAGAAACCTCATCTATAAATTGCAAAAAATTACATTGATGGTTAGATGTAGTGAGCACAGGAAAGTCAACACGGATATAGAAGAAGCTTAGAAAAGAAGTCACAAGGAGTTTTGAGAGATTTTCAATTGCCGAAGCACTGTTCTCGATTATGCTCATACAACTGGCACAAAAATGGCTATTAAAATTTCTAGCATCTTTCAACGCAATATTTCTCATTTAACATCAGTTGTCTTTAATTGTTGTTGTCAGTGAATCAATTGAGAAAGTAAAACATATCAAAACATACAACGGACCATAGAATCAACAGATTTAACAAAAATCTGGAATCAATTAAAAATCAAATGCGAAGAAAGTTATGAAATTTGAAACGTGTGTTCCGATGCTATTATAGGTTTATTATGTCAGTTATTAGTTTTCTGTTTTAGATTGTCCACATTACCATTAAATCTCTATATGAAAGTTTAACAATCGTTCCGTTTCAGGGTATCAAAAATGAAATTTTTGGCCTTTAAGCAGTTGTCACCTATAAAACGTGAGCAATCAGTATAAAGTTTTGTGACAAATTTCGTAATAATTGCAATATATGTAGCCAACAGTTTGGAATTTGAAATTACTAGCAGTAAAACTTTCAATAATTTGAAAGCACAACTCTTGCAAAAATTTGTCATGAAAATAATCTCACTATGGATATATGAATTAACATTGAAAAGTCCAATAGAGAAATTGCACACAAAAACCGCAGCAAGAGAAAAAACAGAACGAAATGTCGAGATTTTTTATGAACCAATGAAAGGTTCCCAAAACAAGAATGGTAAAAAATACGAGGCAAAGAAAAAGGTCAACTACTCTTTCAAAATCTTCACTCAAAGTTTTCAATTGACTAATTTTCAATGAAATCATCAGTTTGTTAATACGTAATTTTGGAAGAGAATGGCTACCAAACTTTTAGATTGAATGCTAACTCAACTTATTTCCCATATTTCTCAGAAATAGTTTCCTAGTTTCTGTTTTTAATTCAACAAAGCACACTCTATAGTTGAACAACAAAAAAAAACAGAAAGACAGCTACAAAAGATTAAAAAATACGCTGAAAAAACTGGAAGAAAAAAAAGGAATTCCTACAGTACATACAAAACCCAATATATTTGTTTTTTATAATATATTTGCTTAATATATTTGCCCTAATTTTTTTGTTTATATCGGTTTTGCTTCAAATTACATAGTGTGGACTCCAATTGCAAACCTCATTTATTTTGAGTTATCCCCGTTTCGGTAAATTTCTGTCTTTTAGTTAAGCACTTCTCTCGCCCAGTGCATTCCACTAAAAAATTTGAAGTGATCTGGCTCGACGCAGCTTACCACAAGTAATCTCCCCATGACATTGCACAGTCAGCTAACGACAAACGATCACTATTGATATAGATGCTTTTTGGGACAAACCAGAAGTAGACTCTCCACTTCACTGAGAGAATTGAGAACTCAGTTCAACATCGCTATACTAGAAAGAAACAGTATAATGAAAGGCTTGTTGCTCAGCCTAAACCCTGAACAACTGCATTTGCTACTCGATTTCTTTTATGAGGAAACTATCCAAGAACCATCTGCACATCCAGAAGGTGAGCGCAGTGCGCAAAATAATCAGGAAAAGATGAACTGCCAGAGCAGGTTTCAAGGCATAACCGAGGTAGGAAGTCTTCGTGCACACAAACCGTGGGCACTTGCGGAACAAAAGACAGTTTCTCATCTCTACTTAATGAGCATTCCGGTCGAAGGACAACAAATTTTCAAATAGAAAAATGGCATTTATCCGACCATGAAAACTAAAATGTGATAGACAAGATTTTCTGATATAAAAACAACAAAAGAGCGAGATGGCTAAATACTTCTAAGGGAAGCTAAGAGATCTAACCGAAAGCTGTTATCTGGGAAACAATGGAGAAACGGTACCCAGAGAAGGATTTTTCACAACCTTATAAACAGCAATATTCGAAGACAACTCCTGAAGGAGGCCATAAAACACCGAAACGCTCCCGAATTGGTAATCAATATGGAGATGAGAATGAGAACCAACCTGAAATTTAGTTCGATAAAAAGCTTGAGCTTCGAGAAGAGTGAAGGCCATCAATTTCAAATTAAGAGCCCGGCCATCAGGTTGCGTATCCAAAAATTTCATGCCAAAATCGTTCTCCCAAACACCCGGATCTATCTGTCAGAACTGTGGATTAACATGAGTCCAGGACATTAAATATGTGTTGCGAGACCAAAAACAGTGCTACATTTGTGGGCTAGAAAATCACTTAGTTAAAACTTGTCGGAAATTCAGAATTACCAAACCTACAAAACGCAATTAGTCGAAAATCGGTAAATTCAGTTGGTGAGGAGAGTACGACTTATAATTTCGTAAGTTTTGGCAAAGTTGAAGACCTTAATCCCAAGTTCTATATTTCGGAAGACAGTTTTTTTTAGACATTTTGGCAAAAGTTTAGCGGTTAACAAAAAATTTCAACTCCTCAACATGCCGCTGACAACTTGAAACATCACGATACCAATTTCTGTAGACTTCGGAAGTGCTTGTATTTTACTTAACGAATCACTTGCAACTTAGATTGAGAATTCTTCTTATCAGTCTCACTCACTAACAAAAGATATTAAACCTCCACTACGGACATTTTCAAATGACTTGATGACGATCATGAGACAGGTCCGAGCATAAGGTTCAGTTAATGGTTCTTGCAGCCCAAACGCCGATTTTATTGTAGTTGCAGACTGTCTAAAGCCACTGTTTGGGAGAAACTAGTTTGAGAAGCTTGGCCCCTGCAACACACAACCACCCTCTCAATTGTCAGCTAAAACTACAAACACTATAATTAAACAGTGACATAACGAAGTTTGCCTTGCGAAGTGTCGCGCTGAGCTCATAATCCGAATTGGATGTTCAAAGAAACAAATAGTTAGATCGGACGAAAAACAATTTGAAAATTATCAAACTACCCTAGTCATTGACCATTGCAGTTCTTATAAGATCTTACAAGATTCTTACCAATACTACATATCTTGTAATTGCTTATAAGATGGAGCATATCTTGTAAGATCTTGTAAGACATTGCATATCTTGTAAGATCTTACAAGACAGAGTGAATCTTGTAAGAGGTAAGTATCGTCTTATAAGATCTTACAAGATTTGCTCTACGGAAGAAAATTGCAAAACTTATAAGATGTAAGATTATTTACGTAAGATCTTGTAAGATTTGGTTTGCATATGAACATTGTAAATCTTATAAGATTGCTTGCCAAGTGAGTGGTTTTTATAACTGGGACGGTAAAAAAGTGATTCAAATTAAATTAAAAAAAAAACGTTGGAACATAAGGTCATGTTGGTATCACCTGAAATTCGGAACCCAAAATAACGAATTAATCCTACATATATGAGTAACTTAGATTTGTTGGATAGTGGTGAGTATCCCTATACATATTTCTGTATAGTTTTGTGGCGTTAAAACGGCCATTTTTGTCCTGTAAGAGCCGAACCAAGCAGAAATAAAAATTTTTTCTCAAATTTAATGGCTGAGTGGTGTTTTGCCCAATTGAACCACCTTTCTGGTGTGCTTTTTGTGTTTTCTAGGCACTATTTAAGTTCCTGAAGCTCATTGTATGTTTTAAGGGGGTTAACTCAACAATTTTTCATTTTTCATGATATCGGCAAATTTCGGGGAGTGTTGTTTTGTGTCAAAACACACAAAACATCATAGCCTTCATGGTGAGGTGGGAAATTTTTTCCCACCTCCCCATGAAGGTTTTCCGTGACCCAGAATGTCGATGTGGACCAGAATTACAACCACAAATACTCCGGCAACCCTGTTTCACGTTGTTTTACGTCAGTTACGGAGATTTTGGGCTTCGATTTTAGCCAAAAAAATGGGGTACAGAACAGTATTCTGGTAACATCTCCTAAAGTACTGGACAAAATTAAACGGGAGTGGTCGCGTTTTGTTAGCACTGAACCCCTCTTGCTTGCAGTGTTTGGTTGGTTTCCCAAATCGGCCTTAGCAGAAAGTTATTAATGTTTAAAATTCAAAAAAGTCGAATTTTTGGGCTGTTCTGGGTGACCCAAATTTCGGTACAACAAAACACGCGATTTACCCAACAAGTGTTAGTGTTTTAGAATCCCCAGTTAGTCAGTACTTTTCAGTACTTTTTTGGGACTGATAAAAATACAGAGTTCTAGTAAAAGTGTTGATCAAACGTTTTGACTTGCGATAACATAACATTTTTCACTGATTCATGGTGTATTTGGCTAAAATCGTAAATGGTCAGATATATCAACCTTCTAATCCGTTCTAAAGACAACCTATGGCAGATCAAAACTCCTACGGAAGTTTTCACACAGTTTAAAGACAAACAAGGGGTTCCAATATTTTTTGCCTTAAGAAAATTTTTCTCAGGCATTTAAGGAAAGTTTCATATAACTTTGCCGTGGACAACGTATTTGAAAAAATCGTTTCCACAAAAATAGTTCAATGATCAGTTCAATGGTTTATTCTGTTCACACAAAACTTGAATGACGTAGTAAGCACTAAAAAAGTTCAAACAAAAGCATCCAGTACGTTCCACCGTTTGATAAATAATGATTTAATCCAAATTTTTCTCTGTAAATCAGAGTTTTCTATGAGTCCCTTAACTTTGAATCATTATTATGTTGTAAGTACCGCAAATAACTATTTTCAATATGATATTGATACTGATAAAAGACATACTTCGAGTAAAAATGTCGATCAAACGTTTTGACTTGCGATAACGTAACATTTTTCACTGATTCAAGGTGTACTTGGCGAAATATGTAAATGGTCAAAAAAATCACCCTTCTAATCCGTTCTAAACTAAACCTATAGCAGAACAGCACTCCCACTGAAAGTTTCACACAGCTGAACGACAAAAAAGGGGTCCATTTTATGCCTTAAGATAATTTTTCTCTCAGGCCTTTACGGAAAGTTTCTTATATAATTTTGCCGTGGATAACGCATTTGAAATACTCGTTTCCAGAAAAAATAGTTCAATGATCAGTTCAATGATTTATTCTGTTCACACCAAGCGTGAATGACGTGGTAAGTACTAAAAATATCATACAAAAAAGCATCCAGTACGCTCTAGCATATGATATATAATGATTTAATCTAATTTTTTCTCTGAAAAACCCTGACTTCTATGGCGAGGTGGGAATATTTTTTCACTTCGCGGTAGAGATTTCCGGTGTCCAGTAGCTACCAATTGAACTTATATTGCTCCCAAAATTACGTCGGAGCCCCAGATTTAAGTAGTTTTCCAACAATTTGCTAAAAAGTTATGTGTATCAGGAAAACAAAAAATGGGGTATGTCGCAAATGTTTGATCATTTCTTCCAAACTACTGAACCAAATTGAACAATCCAGAGCGCGTTTTGTTGCTACTGATCCGTTCTTGCTTGCCAAGTGAGTGGTTTTTATAACCGGGACGGTAAAAAAGTGATTCAAGTTCAATTAAAAAAAAAACGTTTGAACATGAGGTCATGTTGGTTTCACCTAAAATTCGGAACCCAAAATAACGAATTAATCCTACATATATGAGTAACTTAGATTTGTTAGATTTGTTGGATGGTGGTGAGTATCCTTGTACATATTTCTGTATAGTTTTGTGGCGTTGAAACGGCCATTTTTGTCCTGTAAGAGCCGAACCAAGCGGAAATAAAAATTTTTTCTCAAATTTAATGGCTGAGTGGTGTTTTGCCCAATTGAACCACCTTTCTGGTGTGCTTTTTGTGTTTTCTAGGCACTATTTAAGTTCCTGAATCTAATTGTATGTTTTAATGGGGTCAACTCAAAAATTTTTCTTTTTTCACGATTTCATCAAATTTCTGTGGATGTTGTTTTATGTCAAAACACACAAAACATCATAGCCTTCATGGTGAGGTGGGAAATTTTTTCCCACCTCACCATGAAGGTTTGCCGTGACCTAGAACGTGCAAGTGCACCAGAATTACACCCACAAATACGCCGGGAACGCTGTTTCACGTTGTTTTACGTCGGTTCCAGAGATCTTGGGCTTCGATTTTAGCCCAAAAAATGGGGTACAGAACAGTATTTTGTTAATATCTGCTGAAGTACTGGACCAAATTAAACGGGAGTGGTCGCATTTTGTTGGCACTGAACCCCTCTTGCTTGCAGTATTTGGTTGGTTTCCCAAATCGGCCTAATCAAAAAGTTATTAATGTTCAAATTTGAAATAGTTCGAATTTTCGGGCTATTCTGGGTGACCCAAATTTCGGTACAACAAAACACGCGATTTACCCAACAAGTGTTAGTGTTTTAGAATCCTCAGTTAGTGGGGAGTATCGCCATATATATTTTATATGGTATTTTATGTAGTTGACCTTGTCAATTTTGGCTCTGAATGGCTGTCACCTCGCTTTTTTGACCATTTGGTACGGTACCTTATAATTGCTATAACTCCTCGAAGAATGTACCGATTGGGCTCATTTTTGAATATGATGCGTATCTTAAGCAGTGCTACAAGCTGTACTAAGGGCGTTTGTTTTTGTTCAGCCGTTTCAGAGAAATTGGCCAGTACACTTGCCCACCGTTTTAGCCCCAGAAGCGATTGACACCATCCGGCACCAGTTTTGAATCTCTGAATTTTGTGAGTTCAGGTTACAAAATTAGTGTTCTGAATAGCCCGTCTAATGGTGATTCTGAATATGTATACTTTATATAGCATTTTTGCAGGTTTAGAAGTTCAATTTTGGCTCTGCAGACCGAGTACTCTGCTTCTTTGGCCATTTGGTACGGTACATTTATGTTGGAATATCTCCATGTAGAGTGAACCGATTTTTGATCTGTTTGTTGATTTGAACTCAGCTTGAGCCGTACTTGAATCCCTGTAAATAGCGTTTTGTTTCTTTCAGCCGTTTTCGAGAAATTGGCCAGGACACATACCTCCATTTTGGCCAATTCGTGTCCGGTACCTTTGCTGTATGTACATGTTAAACCATCAAAACTCGCTGTTTTAGACTCCATAGTTAGTTCGTTAGATTGCTCTGATAATGGGGATTGTCCCCAGATATATTTCACAGGTGGTTATAACGAGTGGTTATTGGTTATAGTAGAGAAACAGGACCCGAAATGGGTCATTTTGGTCATTTGGTACGGTACCTTGATGTTGGAATATCTCCTCGTAGAGTAAACCGATTTTTGATCTGTTTGTTGATTTGAACTCAGCTTGAGCCGTACTTGAATCCCTGTAAATAGCGTTTTGTTTCTTTCAGCCGTTTTCGAGAAATTGGCCAAGAAACATACGGTCATTTTCACCAGTAAGTGACTGGTACGTTTCACGTTTCTACATGTGAAATGTTGAAATTCATTACTTTGACTCCACGAATAGGCTCGTTGAACTCCGTTTGTAATGGCAAATCTCCCCATATATATTTTTTACCTCATTTTATGAAGTTCTGAAGGTCAATTTTAGCTCTGAATGTGGGGTATCTCTCTTCTGGGGTCAGTTGGTACGGTACCTTATTTTTGCTATAACTCCTTGAAGAGTGCACCGATTGGGCTCATTTTTTAATATGATGCATATCTCAAGCAGTGCTACAAACTGTACTAAGGGGGTTTGTTTTTGTTCCGCCGTTTTAGAGAAATTGTCCAGTAAACTTGCCCTCGATTTAAGCACCAGAAGCGGTTGACACCAGCGACCTTTTTGACCTTGACAAATTTTATCAGATCAAGGAGTTGTCCAAATCTAACCAAACTCGGTATGGAGTATCCCCTGTGTACCTAGAGTCTAAAACAAAAAGAATTTTTGGTATAGCTTGCCTAGGAAAAAAGTTAGTTTTTCATACGGAAATTTGCGAATTTCGCAAATAACGAATTTTAAAAATAGGTCTTTTTCGTCGGGTCAAGGAGTTGTCCAAATCGAACCAAACTCGGTATGGAGTATCCCCAGTGTACCTAGAGCGTAAAATAAAAAGAATTTTTGCTATAGCTTGCCTAGGAAAAAAGTTAGTTTTTCATACGGAAATTTGCGAATTTCGCAAATAAAGAATTTTAAAAATAGGTCTTTTTCGTCGGGTCAAGGAGTTGTCCAAATCGAACCAAACTCGGTATGGAGTATCCCCTGTGTACCTAGAGCGTAAAATAAAAAGAATTTTTGCTATAGCTTGCCTAGGAAAAAAGTTAGTTTTTCATACGGAAATTTGCGAATTTCGCAAATAACGAATTTTAAAAATAGGTCTTTTTCTTCGGGTCAAGGAGTTGTCCAAATCAAACCAAACTCGGTATGGAGTATCCCCTGTGTACCTAGAGCGTAAAATAAAAAGAAATTTTGCTATAGCTTGCCTAGGAAAAAAGTTAGTTTTTCATACGGAAATTTGCGAATTTCGCAAATAAAGAATTTTAAAAATAGGTCTTTTTCGTCGGGTCAAGGAGTTGTCCAAATCGAACCAAACTCGGTATGGAGTATCTCCTGTGTACCTAGAGTCTAAAACAAAAAGAATTTTTGCTATAGCTTGCCTAGGAAAAAAATTAGTTTTTCATACGGAAATATCGAATAATTCGCTTATTATTCTCTTATTCTATTTTCAAAAATATAGAAATTTTATCGGGTCAAGGAGTTGTCCAAATCTAACCAAACTCGGTGTGGAGTATCCCATGTGTACCTAGAGCGTAAAACAAAAAGAATTTTTGCTATAGCTTGCCTAGGAAAAAAGTTAGTTTTTCATACGGAAATTTCGACTTATTCGCTTATTATTCGCTTATTCTATTTTCAAAAATATAGAAATTTTATCGGGTCAAGGAGTTGTCCAAACCTAACCAAACTTGGTATGGAGTATCCCCAGTATATGTAGAGTGAGTGACAAAAAGAATTTTTGCTATAGTTTGCCTAGGAAAAAAATTAGTTTTTCATACGGAAATATCGAATAATTCGCTTATTATTCTCTTATTCTATTTTCAAAAATATAGAAATTTTATCGGGTCAAGGAGTTGTCCAAATCTAACCAAACTCGGTGTGGAGTATCCCATGTGTACCTAGAGCGTAAAACAAAAAGAATTTTTGCTATAGCTTGCCTAGGAAAAAAGTTAGTTTTTCATACGGAAATTTCGACTTATTCGCTTATTATTCGCTTATTCTATTTTCAAAAATATAGAAATTTTATCGGGTCAAGGAGTTGTCCAAACCTAACCAAACTTGGTATGGAGTATCCCCAGTATATGTAGAGTGAGTGACAAAAAGAATTTTTGCTATAGTTTGCCTAGGAAAAAAGTTAGTTTTCCATACGGAAATTTCGAATAATTCGCTTATTATTCGCTTATTCTATTTTCAAAAATATAGAAATTTTATCGGGTCAAGGAGTTGTCCAAATCTAACCAAACTCAGTGTGGAGTATCCCATGTGTACCTAGAGCGTAAAACAAAAAGAATTTTTGCTATAGCTTGCCTAGGAAAAAAGTTAGTTTTTCATACGGAAATTTGCGAATTTCGCAAATAACGAGTTTTAAAAATAGGTCTTTTTCGTCGGGTCAAGGAGTTGTCCAAATCGAACCAAACTCGGTATGGAGTATCCCCTGTGTACCTAGAGCGTAAAACAAAAAGAATTTTTGCTATAGCTTGCCTAGGAAAAAAGTTAGTTTTTCATACGGAAATTTGCGAATTTAGCAAATAACGAATTTTAAAAATAGGTCTTTTTCGTCGGGTCAAGGAGTTGTCCAAATCGAACCAAACTCGGTATGGAGTATCCTCTGTGTACCTAGAGTCTAAAACAAAAAGAATTTTTGCTATAGCTTGCCTAGGAAAAAAGTTAGTTTTTCATACGGAAATATCGAATAATTCGCTTATTATTCGCTTATTCTATTTTGAAAAATATAGAAATTTCATCGGGTCAAGGAGTTGTTCAAATCTAACCAAACTTGGTATGGAGTATCCCCAGTATATGTAGAGTGAGTGACAAAAAGAATTTTTGCTATAGCTTGCCTAGGAAAAAAGTTAGTTTTTCATACGGAAATATCGAATAATTCGCTTATTATTCGCTTATTCTATTTTCAAAAATATAGAAATTTTATCGGGTCAAGGAGTTGTCCAAATCTAACCAAACTCGGTGTGGAGTATCCCATGTGTACCTAGAGCGTAAAACAAAAAAAGTTTTTGCTATAGCTTGCCTAGGAAAAAAGTTAGTTTTTCATACGGAAATTTGCGAATTTCGCAAATAACGAATTTTAAAAATAGGTCTTTTTCGTCGGGTCAAGGAGTTGTCCAAATCGAACCAAACTCGGTATGGAGTATCTCCTGTGTACCTAGAGTCTAAAACAAAAAGAATTTTTGCTATAGCTTGCCTAGGAAAAAAATTAGTTTTTCATACGGAAATATCGAATAATTCGCTTATTATTCTCTTATTCTATTTTCAAAAATATAGAAATTTTATCGGGTCAAGGAGTTGTCCAAATCTAACCAAACTCGGTGTGGAGTATCCCATGTGTACCTAGAGCGTAAAACAAAAAGAATTTTTGCTATAGCTTGCCTAGGAAAAAAGTTAGTTTTTCATACGGAAATTTGCGAATTTCGCAAATAACGAATTTTAAAAATAGGTCTTCTTCGTCGGGTCAAGGAGTTGTCCAAATCGAACCAAACTCGGTATGGAGTATCTCCTGTGTACCTAGAGTCTAAAACAAAAAGAATTTTTGCTATAGCTTGCCTAGGAAAAAAGTTAGTTTTTCATACGGAAATATCGATTAATTCGCTTATTATTCGCTTATTCTATTTGCAAAAATATAGAAATTTCATCGGGTCAAGGAGTTGTTCAAATCTAACCAAACTTGGTATGGAGTATCCCCAGTATATGTAGAGTGAGTGACAAAAAGAATTTTTGCTATAGCTTGCCTAGGAAAAAAGTTAGTTTTTCATACGGAAATTTGCGAATTTCGCAAATAACGAATTTTAAAAATAGGTCTTTTTCGTCGGGTCAAGGAGTTGTCCAAATCGAACCAAACTCGGTATGGAGTTTCCCCTGTGTACCTGGAGTCTAAAACAAAAAGATTTTTTGCTATAGCTTGCCTACAAAATTATTTAGTATTTCATACGGAAATATCGAATAATTCGCTTATTATTCGCTTATTCTATTTTCAAAAATATAGAAATTTCATCGGGTCAAGGAGTTGTTCAAATCTAACCAAACTTGGTATGGAGTATCCCATGTGTACCTAGAGCGTAAAACAAAAAGAATTTTTGGTATAGCTTGTCTAGAAAAAAAGTTCGTTTTTCAATCGGAAATTTCGACTCATTCGCTTGCTATACGCTTATTCTGTTTTCAAAAACATAGAAATTTTATCGGGTCAAGTTGTCCAAATCGAACCAAACTCGGTATGGAGTATCCCCTGTGTACCTAGAGTCTAAAACAAAAAGAATTTTTGGTATAGCTTGTCTAGGAAAAAAGTTCGTATTTCAATCGGAAATTTCGACTCATTCGCTTATTCTATTCTCAAAAATAGAGAAATTTTATCGGATCAAGGACTTTTTCAAAGTGAACCAAATTGATATCCCAGACTACCAGTAACATTTAGGTTGTAATGAAAAAGAATGGTCCGCCTAACGTTCCTAGAAAAAAAGTTTGTATCTCAATCGGAAATCTCGACTTATTCGCTTATTCTATTTTCAAAAATAGAGAAATTTTATCGAATCAAGGACTTTCGACGAGAAATAAGTTGATATTTGAGTTTTCATTGGTGTTTCCCATGTTAAAAATACATATAGAGGCGATTGTTTTTAGTATGAAAGAAAGTTTGCTTCTTTTTCATGATATCATATATATAAGAGTTTGGTCAACTTTTTCTTCCAAAATATAGGTTCTTTTTTTCTATTTTTTTGGACTTCTGACAATCAGGATTAATTAGTTATCACTACTAGACGTCTCCAATAGTAAAAAGAACCAGAGTTTTGGTGTATCTGCATTGTGAATCGCTTGTTGCGCTTAATCCGTACCATCGGTAAACATGGGACCACCCATCCCCGGGTATCAGGGGACGCCACCAAGTGTGAACTGGGACCACCACCACGGGTCAATGTGGGACCACTCAGCCCCGGGTATCAGGGGTACTAAGCTATAGGGGTTAATTTATGCTGTAATTTTTTAAGATGTTCTCTGCTGTAAATAGGTGATTTGTGTAACGTCTTCGCAAAAGTTACGTTTCTGGTACGGTTCACGTTTCTAGTTGTCAAACTGGGATGACTAGTGACTTTAGTCACCAGTATAGGTCTGATAGACCCAATATATGTTGCTTGTTGTATTGGTCCCATAACTTTTGCTTGTTGTGGTTATATATTTAATACTATTATTTCTTAAGGTGAGGGCCTCGGGGCCCCATGAGGTGCACACCCCCTCCTGCCCCGTTGAGACGCCGGTTAGTCGGTTCCCCCCCCGCTGGTTTTTGTGCACCTCATGCTGGGGATAAGCGCTGCGATCAATGACAAATTTCCAGTAGAATCGGAAAATAGCAGTTGATAAATTGATGTGTTTATAGCAAAACGTTCCGCCATAGGTCATTTTGTTGGTATGTTGTCTTTAGTCAGTAGATTGCTCTTGTGTGTGATCATGACTTTCATGTATGTTTAGAGCGGCTAAAATATGGTTGAACGTCCGTTTGCTTTTGAGCGTATAGTGTGCAACTAGGTGACAAAGGGTGCTGCCTGACTTGTTTGAGTGGACTTCATGCATGATTTTTATCATGCATGATTTCCATGCATTCAAGTCTGGTGGTGTTCTCTGTCACCTAGTAGCTACACTTGCGGTTAAAAGCAAACTGCCGGGATACTCGAAAGTGCCTACCTAACTGCGCGGATTTTCGCAGAGCTCGCACAATTTGCGAGCCTTAAGATAAGTCTAAAAATGAACAATAAATATACGCAATTTTAATTTCAGATTTGCTTGTTTGAAAGTTTGAAATATGAGTTCCCGTCAACTCCCGTCTCCAGATTTACAAGCCAGAAGTCAAGAGGTAAATCTGCGTTTTCTGCTAAGCGTATTACCTATATGTTTCATTTTTGTCTTTTATTTTTAGTCTTTTATTGTGCGCAACGGTTGTACGCACATTCTGAAAACAATTTTTTCAATGAATTCCGGCTGTGCAATTTCATTAGTGAAAAGCTTGTGCGCAACGGTGGTACGCACAAGCATATTTCACTCAATAGCACTCAATAGTTGTTTTTCGTTTAGAAGAAACCGGTGAAAGTTCTGGTAATTGGAGATAGTAACCTTGTGAGGCTGGAAAGTGACATCCAATGTGACGAGTTTATACAACAATATGATGTTACCATTGACGCCAAGCCAGGCTTTCGGGCCGCTTTTTTTGTTTTTTTGACGGAGAGTGGTCCGCTAAAACCAGAAGAGGGGGTTACACCCATGTTATTGTTGTCTGCGGAAATAACGATCTAAGTGTGCATCCCAGACGAAAATTCGAGAGGTCAACTCCAGTCGAAACAGCCTTAAACCTCGTGGCCTTCCATCATGTCCTCAGAGACAATGGAATCAAATGTTTTGTAGTAGGCATGTTGCAGCGCGGTGACTTGATGCAAGAGAAACACTTGGTGCTTGAGACCAATGAAATTTTGAAGAGTTATCTAATGAGTAACAAGGATTCGAGTTATATCGGCCCGAGGCATATTCAGTCGAAACATTTCAGACAAAACGATCTTGCACACCTAACCGAAGAGGGTAAATTCCTTATGAGAGCGATGCTATTGAAGGTTCTAAACAGCCGGCTATGAGTAAGTTGATGACTTGAGTCACTTGTGAATTGAATTGTTTAATGCTTGCGTTGTATATTTTTGCATTATTTTCATTTGAGCAGTTGACCATTCATTGTTCCTGCTAATCTTTTCTGAAACCAAAAGGAAACAGAAATAATTTCTGATAGGTTCCCTAAGAGAACGATTTTTTGATCTGGTTGATCTACGGAAGAAAGTACTTAGGTGGTTGTCAGATTTCGAGCTCAAAAATTAAATTTAGGCAATTTAACGAAAAGTGTTTTCCAATCTAGTCTTGGACTTATTCGACTAAACTGAGGTGTGGTGGAGGAGTGTATCCCTCCTAATAGAATCTACAGGAGAAGGAGTTTTTGATCTGGTTGTTCTACGAAAAAAGTACTTAGGTGGTTGTCAGATTTCGAGCTCAAAAATTAAATTTAGGCATTTTAACGAAAAGTGGTTTCCAATCTAGTCTTGGACTTATTCTACTGAACTGAGGGCTGGCGGATGAGTGTATCCCCCCTAATAGGTTCTGCAGGAGAAGGAATTTTGGATCTGGTTGTTCTACGAAAAAAGTACTTAGGTGGTTTTCAGATTTCGAGCTCAAAAATTAAATTTAGGCATTTTAACGAAAAGTGGTTTCCAATCTAGTCTTGGACTTATTCTACTGAACTGAGGGCTGACGGAGGAGTGTATCCCTCCTAAAAGGTTCTCCAGGAGAAGGAATTTTTGATTTGGTTGTTCTACGAAAAAAGTACTAAGGTGGTTGTCAGATTTCGAGCTCAAAAATTAAATTTAGGCAATTTATTGAAAAGTGGTTTCCAATCTAGTCTTGGACTTATTCTACTGAACTGAGGGCTGGCGGAGGAGTGTATCCCTCCTAATAGGTTCTAAAGGAGAAGGAATTTTTGATCAGGTTGTTCTACGAAAAAATTACTTAGGTGGTTGTCAGATTTCGAGCTCAAAAATTAAATTTAGGCATTTTAACGAAAAGTGTTTTCCAATCTAGTCTTGGACTTATTCTACTGAACTGAGGGCTGGCTGAGGAGTGTATCCCTCCTAATAGGTTCTAAAGGAGAAGGAATTTTTGATCTGGTTGTTCTACGAAAAAAGTACTTAGGTGGTTGTCAGATTTCGAGCTCAAAAATTAGATTTAGGCAATTCAACGAAAAGTGTTTTCCAATTTAGTCTTGGACTTATTCTATTGAACTGAGGTCTGGCGGAGGAGTGTATCCCTCCTAATAGGTTCTGCAGGAGAAGGAATTTTTGATTTGGTTGTTCTACGAAAAAAGTACTTAGGTGGTTGTCAGATTTCGAGCTCAAAAATTAAATTTAGGCAATTTAACGAAAAGTGTTTTCCAATCTAGTCTTGGACTTATTCTACTGAACTGAGGGCTGGCCGAGGAGTGTATCCCTCCTAATAGGTTCTACAGGAGAAGGAATTTTTTTATCTGGTTGTTCTACGAAAAAAGTACTTAGGTGGTTGTCAGATTTTGAGCTCAAAATTTAGATTTAGGCATTTTAACGAAAAGTGTTTTCCAATCTAGTCTTGGACTTATTCGACTAAACTGAGGTGTGGCGGAGGAGTGTATCCCTCCTAATAGGTTTTACAGGGGAAGGAATTTTTGATCTGGTTGTTCTACGAAAAAAGTACTTAGGTGGTTGTCAGATTTCGAGCTCAAAAATTAAATTTAGGCATTTAAACGAAAAGTGGTTTCCAATCTAGTCTTGGACTTATTCGATTAAACTGAGGTGTGGTGGAGGAGTGTATCTCTCCTATTAGGTTCTACAGGAGAAGGAATTTTTTATCTGGTTGTTCTACGAAAAAAGTACTTTGGTGGTTGTCAGATTTCGAGCTCAAAAATTAAATTTAGGCATTTTAACGAAAAGTGGTTTCCAATCTAGTCTTGGACTTATTCGATTAAACTGAGGTGTGGTGGAGGAGTGTATCCCTCCTAATAGATTCTACAGGAGAAGGAATTTTTGATCTGGTTGTTCTACGAAAAAAGTACTTAGGTGGTTGTCAGATTTCGAGCTCAAAAATTAAATTTAGGCATTTTAACGAAAAGTGGTTTCCAATCTAGTCTTGGACTTATTCTACTGAACTGAGGGCTGGCGGAGGAGTGTATCCCTCCTAATAGGTTCTACAGGAGAAGGAATTTTGGATCTGGTTGTTCTACGAAAAAAGTACTTAGGTGGTTGTCAGATTTCGAGCTCAAAAATTAGATTTAGGCAATTTAACGAAAAGTGTTTTCCAATTTAGTCTTGGACTTATTCTATTGAACTGAGGTCTGGCGGAGGAGTGTATCCCTACTAATAGGCTCTGCAGGAGAAGGAATTTTTGATTTGGTTGTTCTACGAAAAAAGTACTTAGGTGGTTGTCAGATTTCGAGCTCAAAAATTAAATTTAGGCAATTTAACGAAAAGTGGTTTCCAATCTAGTCTTGGATTTATTCTACTGAACTGAAGGCTGGCGGAGGAGTGTATCCTTTCTAATAGGTTCTGCAGGAGAAGGAATTTTTGATCTGGTTGTTCTACGAAAAAAGTACTTAGGTGGTTGTCAGATTTCGAGCTCAAAAATTAAATTTAGGCATTTTAACGAAAAGTGTTTTCCAATCTAGTCTTGGACTTATTCTACTGAACTGAGGTCTGGGGGAGGAGTGTATCTCTCCTAATAGGTTCTGCAGGAGAAGGAATTTTTGATTTGGTTGTTCTACGAAAAAAGTACTTAGGTGGTTGTCAGATTTCGAGCTCAAAAATTAAATTTAGGCATTTTAACGAAAAGTGTTTTCCAATCTAGTCTTGGACTTATTCTACTGAACTGAGGTCTGGCGGAGGAGTGTATCCCTCCTAATAGGTTCTGCAGGAGAAGGAATTTTTGATTTGGTTGTTCTACGAAAAAAGTACTTAGGTGGTTGTCAGATTTCGAGCTCAAAAATTAAAGTTAGGCAATTTAACGAAAAGTGTTTTCCAATCTAGTCTTGGACTTATTCTACTGAACTGAGGTCTGGCAGAGGAGTGTATACCTCCTAATAGGTTCTGCAGGAGAAGGAATTTTTGATCTGGTTGTTCTACGAAAAAAGTACTTAGGTGGTTGTCAGATTTTGAGCTCAAAATTTAGATTTAGGCATTTTAATGAAAAGTGTTTTCCAATCTAGTCTTGGACTTATTCTACTGAACTGAGGTCTGGCGGAGGAGTGTATCCCTCCTAATAGGTTCTGCAGGAGAAGGAATTTTTGATTTGGTTGTTCTACGAAAAAAGTACTTAGGTGGTTGTCAGATTTCGAGCTCAAAAATTAAAGTTAGGCAATTTAACGAAAAGTGGTTTCCAATCTAGTCTTGGACTTATTCTACTGAACTGAGGTCTGGCAGAGGAGTGTATACCTCCTAATAGGTTCTGCAGGAGAAGGAATTTTTGATCTGGTTGTTCTACGAAAAAAGTACTTAGGTGGTTGTCAGATTTCGAGCTCAAAAATTAAATTTAGGCATTTTAACGAAAAGTGTTTTCCAATCTAGTCTTGGACTTATTCTACTGAACTGAGGTCTGGCGGAGGAGTGTATCCTTCCTAATAGGTTCTACAGGAGAAGGAATTTTTGATCTGGTTGTTCTACGAAAAAAGTACTTAGGTGGTTGTCAGATTTCGAGCTCAAAAATTAAATTTAGGCATTTTAACGAAAAGTGTTTTCCAATCTAGTCTTGGACTTATTCTACTGAACTGAGGTCTGGCGGAGGAGTGTATCCCTCCTAATAGGTTCTGCAGGAGAAGGAATTTTTGATTTGGTTGTTCTACGAAAAAAGTACTTAGGTGGTTGTCAGATTTCGAGCTCAAAAATTAAATTTAGGCAATTTAACGAAAAGTGGTTTCCAATCTAGTCTTGGACTTATTCTACTGAACTGAGGTCTGGCGGAGGAGTGTATACCTCCTAATAGGTTCTGCAGGAGAAGGAATTTTTGATCTGGTTGTTCTACGAAAAAAGTACTTAGGTGGTTGTCAGATTTCGAGCTCAAAAATTAAATTTAGGCATTTTAACGAAAAGTGTTTTCCAATCCAGTCTTGGACTTATTCTACTGAACTGAGGTCTGGCGGAGGAGTGTATCCCTCCTAATAGGTTCTACAGGAGAAAGAATTTTTGATCTGGTTGTTCTACGAAAAAAGTACTTAGGTGGTTGTCAGATTTCGAGCTCAAAAATTAAATTTAGGCATTTTAACGAAAAGTGGTTTCCAATCTAGTCTTGGACTTATTCTACTGAACTGAGGTCTGGCGGAGGAGTGTATACCTCCTAATAGGTTCTGCAGGAGAAGGAATTTTTGATCTGGTTGTTCTACGAAAAAAGTACTTAGGTGGTTGTCAGATTTCGAGCTCAAAAATTAAATTTAGGCATTTTAACGAAAAGTGTTTTCCAATCTAGTCTTGGACTTATTCTACTGAACTGAGGTCTGGCGGAGGAGTGTATACCTCCTAATAGGTTCTGCAGGAGAAGGAATTTTTGATCTGGTTGTTCTACGAAAAAAGTACTTAGGTGGTTGTCAGATTTCGAGCTCAAAAATTAAATTTAGGCATTTTAACGAAAAGTGTTTTCCAATCTAGTCTTGGACTTATTCTACTGAACTGAGGTCTGGCGGAGGAGTGTATCCCTCCTAATAGGTTCTACAGGAGAAGGAATTTTTGATCTGGTTGTTCTACGAAAAAAGTACTTAGGTGGTTGTCAGATTTCGAGCTCAAAAATTAAATTTAGGCATTTTAACGAAAAGTGGTTTCCAATCTAGTCTTGGACTTATTCTACTGAACTGAGGTCTGGCGGAGGAGTGTATACCTCCTAATAGGTTCTGCAGGAGAAGGAATTTTTGATCTGGTTGTTCTACGAAAAAAGTACTTAGGTGGTTGTCAGATTTCGAGCTCAAATATTAATTTTAGGCATTTTAACGAAAAGTGGTTTCCAATCTAGTCTTGGACTTATTCTACTGAACTGAGGGCTGGCGGAGGAGTGTATCCCTCCTAATAGGTTCTACAGGAGAAGGAATTTTTGATCTGGTTGTTCTACGAAAAAAGTACTCAGGTGGTTGTCAGATTTCGAGCTCAAAAATTAAATTTAGGCATTTTAACGAAAAGTGTTTTCCAATCTAGTCTTGGACTTATTCTACTGAACTGAGGTCTGGCGGAGGAGTGTATCCCTCCTAATAGGTTCTGCAGGAGAAGGAATTTTTGATTTGGTTGTTCTACGAAAAAAGTACTTAGGTGGTTGTCAGATTTCGAGCTCAAAAATTAAATTTAGGCAATTTAACGAAAAGTGGTTTCCAATCTAGTCTTGGACTTATTCTACTGAACTGAGGTCTGGCGGAGGAGTGTATACCTCCTGATAGGTTCTGCAGGAGAAGGAATTTTTGATCTGGTTGTTCTACGAAAAAAGTACTTAGGTGGTTGTCAGATTTCGAGCTCAAAAATTAAATTTAGGCATTTTAACGAAAAGTGTTTTCCAATCTAGTCTTGGACTTATTCTACTGAACTGAGGTGTGGTGGAGGAGTGTATCCCTCCTAATAGGTTCTAAAGGAGAAGGAATTTTTGATCTGGTTGTTCTACGAAAAAAGTACTTAGGTGGTTGTCAGATTTCGAGCTCAAAAATTAAATTTAGGCATTTTAACGAAGTGGTTTCCAATCCAGTCTTGGACTTATTCTACTGAACTGAGGGCTGGCGGAGGAGTGTATTTCTACTAATAGGTTCTACAGGAGAAGGAATTTTGGATCTGGTTGTTCTACGAAAAAGTACTTAGGTGGTTGTCAGATTTCGAGCTCAAAAATTAAATTTAGGCATTTTAACGAAAAGTGTTTTCCAATCTAGTCTTGGACTTATTCTACTGAACGGAGGGCTGGCTGAGGAATGTATCCCTCCTAATAGGTTCTACAGGAGAAGGAATTTTTGATCTGGTTGTTCTACGAAAAAAGTACTTAGGTGGTTGTCAGATTTCGAGCTCAAAAGTTAGATTTAGGCAATTTAACGAAAAGTGTTTTCCAATTTAGTCTTGGACTTATTCTATTGAACTGAGGTTTGGCGGAGGAGTGTATCCCTCCTAATAGGTTCTGCAGGAGAAGGAATTTTTGATTTGGTTGCTCTACGAAAAAAGTACTTAGGTGGTTGTCAGATTTCGAGCTCAAAAATTAAATTTAGGCATTTTAACGAAAAGTGTTTTCCAATCTAGTCTTGGACTTATTCTACTGAACTGAGGTCTGGCGGAGGAGTGTATACCTCCTAATAGGTTCTGCAGGAGAAGGAATTTTTGATCTGGTTGTTCTACGAAAAAAGTACTTAGGTGGTTGTCAGATTTCGAGCTCAAAAATTAGATTTAGGCAATTTAACGAAAAGTGTTTTCCAATTTAGTCTTGGACTTATTCTATTGAACTGAGGTTTGGCGGAGGAGTGTATCCCTCCTAATAGGTTCTGCAGGAGAAGGAATTTTTGATTTGGTTGCTCTACGAAAAAAGTACTTAGGTGGTTGTCAGATTTCGAGCTCAAAAATTAAATTTAGGCATTTTAACGAAAAGTGTTTTCCAATCTAGTCTTGGACTTATTCTACTGAACTGAGGTCTGGCGGAGGAGTGTATACCTCCTAATAGGTTCTGCAGGAGAAGGAATTTTTGATCTGGTTGTTCTACGAAAAAAGTACTTAGGTGGTTGTCAGATTTCGAGCTCAAAAATTAAATTTAGGCATTTTAACGAAAAGTGGTTTCCAATCTAGTCTTGGACTTATTCTACTGAACTGAGGGCTGGCGGAGGAGTGTATCCCTCCTAATAGGTTCTACAGGAGAAGGAATTTTTGATCTGGTTGTTCTACGAAAAAAGTACTAAGGTGGTTGTCAGATTTCGAGCTCAAAAATTAAATTTAGGCATTTTAACGAAAAGTGGTTTCCAATCTAGTCTTGGACTTATTCTACTGAACTGAGGTCTGGCGGAGGAGTGTATACCTCCTAATAGGTTCTGCAGGAGAAGGAATTTTTGATCTGGTTGTTCTACGAAAAAAGTACTTAGGTGGTTGTCAGATTTTGAGCTCAAAAATTAAATTTAGGCATTTTAACGAAAAGTGGTTTCCAATCTAGTCTTGGACTTATTCTACTGAACTGAGGGCTGGCGGAGGAGTGTATCCCTCCTAATAGGTTCTACAGGAGAAGGAATTTTTGATCTGGTTGTTCTACGAAAAAAGTACTTAGGTGGTTGTCAGATTTCGAGCTCAAAAATTAAATTTAGGCATTTTAACGAAAAGTGTTTTCCAATCTAGTCTTGGACTTATTCTACTGAACTGAGGTCTGGCGGAGGAGTGTATCCCTCCTAATAGATTCTGCAGGAGAAGGAATTTTTGATTTGGTTGTTCTACGAAAAAAGTACTTAGGTAGTTGTCAGATTTCGAGCTCAAAAATTAAATTTAGGCAATTTAACGAAAAGTGGTTTCCAATCTAGTCTTGGACATATTCTACTGAACTGAGGTCTGGCGGAGGAGTGTATACCTCCTAATAGGTTCTGCAGGAGAAGGAATTTTTGATCTGGTTGTTCTACGAAAAAAGTACTTAGGTGGTTGTCAGATTTCGAGCTCAAAAATTAAATTTAGGCATTTTAACGAAAAGTGGTTTCCAATCTAGTCTTGGACTTATTCTACTGAACTGAGGGCTGGCGGAGGAGTGTATCCCTACTAATAGGTTCTACAGGAGAAGGAATTTTTGATCTGGTTGTTCTACGAAAAAAGTACTTAGGTGGTTGTCAGATTTCGAGCTCAAAAATTAAATTTAGGCAATTTAACGAAAAGTGGTTTCCAATCTAGTCTTGGACTTATTCTACTGAACTGAGGTCTGGCGGAGGAGTGTATACCTCCTAATAGGTTCTACAGGAGAAGGAATTTTGGATCTGGTTGTTCTACGAAAAAAGTACTTAGGTGGTTGTCACATTTCGAGCTCAAAAATTAAATTTAGGCATTTTAACGAAAAGTGTTTTCCAATCTAGTCTTGGACTTATTCTACTGAACTGAGGTGTGGTGGAGGAGTGTATCCCTCCTAATAGGTTTTACAGGAGAAGGAAATTTTGATCTGGTTGTTCTACGAAAAAAGTACTTAGGTGGTTGTCAGATTTCGAGCTCAAAAATTAAATTTAGGCATTTTAACGAAAAGTGGTTTCCAATCTAGTCTTGGACTTATTCTACTGAACTGAGGGCTGGCGGAGGAGTGTATCCCTACTAATAGGTTCTACAGGAGAAGGAATTTTGGATCTGGTTGTTCTACGAAAAAAGTACTTAGGTGGTTGTCAGATTTCGAGCTCAAAAATTAAATTTAGGCATTTTAACGAAAAGTGTTTTCCAATCTAGTCTTGGACTTATTCTACTGAACTGAGGGCTGGCTGAGGAATGTATCCCTCCTAATAGGTTCTACAGGAGAAGGAATTTTTGATCTGGTTGTTCTACGAAAAAAGTACTTAGGTGGTTGTCAGATTTCGAGCTCAAAAATTAGATTTAGGCAATTAACGAAAAGTGTTTTCCAATTTAGTCTTGGACTTATTCTATTGAACTGAGGTCTGGCGGAGGAGTGTATCCCTCCTAATAGGTTCTGCAGGAGAAGGAATTTTTGATTTGGTTGTTCTACGAAAAAAGTACTTAGGTGGTTGTCAGATTTCGAGCTCAAAAATTAAATTTAGGCAATTTAACGAAAAGTGGTTTCCAATCTAGTCTTGGACTTATTCTACTGAACTGAGGGCTGGCGAAGGAGTGTATCCTTTCTAATAGATTCTGCAGGAGAAGGAATTTTTGATCTGGTTGTTCTACGAAAAAAGTACTTAGGTGGTTGTCAGATTTCGAGCTCAAAAATTAAATTTAGGCATTTTAACGAAAAGTGTTTTCCAATCTAGTCTTGGACTTATTCTACTGAACTGAGGTCTGGCGGAGGAGTGTATCCCTCCTAATAGGTTCTGCAGGAGAAGGAATTTTTGATTTGGTTGTTCTGCGAAAAAAGTACTTAGGTGGTTGTCAGATTTCGAGCTCAAAAATTAAGTTTAGGCATTTTAACGAAAAGTGGTTTCCAATCTAGGCTTGGACTTATTCTACTGAACTGAGGGCTGGCGGAGGAGTGTATCCTTTCTAATAGGTTCTGCAGGAGAAGGAATTTTTGATCTGGTTGTTCTACGAAAAAAGTACTTAGGTGGTTGTCAGATTTCGAGCTCAAAAATTAAATTTAGGCATTTTAACGAAAAGTGTTTTCCAATCTAGTCTTGGACTTATTCTACTGAACTGAGGTCTGTCGGAGGAGTGTATCCCTCCTAATAGGTTCTGCAGGAGAAGGAATTTTTGATTTGGTTGTTCTACGAAAAAAGTACTTAGGTGGTTGTCAGATTTCGAGCTCAAAAATTAAATTTAGGCAATTTAACGAAAAGTGGTTTCCAATCTAGTCTTGGACTTATTCTACTGAACTGAGGTCTGGCGGAGGAGTGTATACCTCCTAATAGGTTCTGCAGGAGAAGGAATTTTGGATCTGGTTGTTCTACGAAAAAAGTACTTAGGTGGTTGTCAGATTTCGAGCTCAAAAATTAAATTTAGGCATTTTAACGAAGTGTTTTCCAATCTATTCTTGGACTTATTCTACTTAACTGAGGTCTGGCGGAGGAGTGTTTCCCTCCTAATAGGTTCTGCAGGAGAAGGAATTTTTGATTTGGTTGTTCTACGAAAAAAGTACTTAGGTGGTTGTCAGATTTCGAGCTCAAAAATTAATTTTAGGCAATTTAACGAAAAGTGTTTTCCAATCTAGTCTTGGACTTATTCTACTGAACTGAGGGCTGGCGGAGGAGTGTATCCTTTCTAATAGGTTCTGCGGGAGAAGGAATTTTTGATCTGGTTGTTCTACGAAAAAAGAACTGAGGTGGTTGTCAGATTTCGAGCTCAAAAATTAAATTTAGGCATTTTAACAAAGTGGTTTCCAATCTAGTCTTGGACTTATTCTACTGAACTGAGGTCTGGCGGAGGAGTGTATCCCTCCTAATAGGTTCTGCAGGAGAAGGAATTTTTGATTTGGTTGTTCTACGAAAAAAGTACTTAGGTGGTTGTCAGATTTCGAGCTCAAAAATTAAATTTAGGCATTTTAACGAAAAGTGGATTCCAATCTAGTCTTGGACTTATTCTACTGAACTGAGGGCTGGCGGAGGAGTGTATCCTTTCTAATAGGTTCTGCAGGAGAAGGAATTTTTGATCTGGTTGTTCTACGAAAAAAGTACTTAGGTGGTTGTCAGATTTCGAGCTCAAAAATTAAATTTAGGCATTTTAACGAAAAGTGTTTTCCAATCTAGTCTTGGACTTATTCTACTGAACTGAGGTCTGGCGGAGGAGTGTATCCCTCTTAATAGGTTCTGCAGGAGAAGGAATTTTTGATTTGGTTGTTCTACGAAAAAAGTACTTAGGTGGTTGTCAGATTTCGAGCTCAAAAATTAAATTTAGGCAATTTAACGAAAAGTGGTTTCCAGTCTAGTCTTGGACTTATTCGATTAAACTGAGGTGTGGTGGAGGAGTGTATCCCTCCTAATAGGTTCTACAGGAGAAGGAATTTTTGATCTGGTTGTTCTACGAAAAAAGTACTTAGGTGGTTGTCAGATTTCGAGCTCAAAAATTAAATTTAGGCATTTTAACGAAAAGTGGTTTCCAATCTAGTCTTGGACTTATTCTACTGAACTGAGGTCTGGCGGAGGAGTGTATCCCTCCTAATAGGTTCTACAGGAGAAGGAATTTTTGATCTGGTTGTTCTACGAAAAAAGTACTTAGGTGGTTGTCAGATTTCGAGCTCAAAAATTAAATTTAGGCATTTTAACGAAAAGTGGTTTCCAATCTAGTCTTGGACTTATTCGATTAAACTGAGGTGTGGTGGAGGAGTGTATCCCTCCTAATAGGTTCTACAGGAGAAGGAATTTTTGATCTGGTTGTTCTACGAAAAAAGTACTTAGGTGGTTGTCAGATTTCGAGCTCAAAAATTAAATTTAGGCATTTTAACGAAAAGTGGTTTCCAATCTAGTCTTGGACTTATTCGATTAAACTGAGGTGTGGTGGAGGAGTGTATCCCTCCTAATAGGTTCTGCAGGAGAAGGAATTTTTGATCTGGTTGTTCTACGAAAAAAGTACTTAGGTGGATGTCAGATTTCGAGCTCAAAAATTAAATTTAGGCATTTTAACGAAAAGTGGTTTCCAATCTAGTCTTGGACTTATTCGATTAAACTGAGGTGTGGTGGAGGAGTGTATCCCTCCTAATAAGTTCTACAGGAGAAGGAATTTTTGATCTGGTTGTTCTACGAAAAAAGTACTTAGGTGGTTGTCAGATTTCGAGCTCAAAAATTAAATTTAGGCATTTTAACGAAAAGTGGTTTCCAATCTAGTCTTGGACTTATTCGATTAAACTGAGGTGTGGTGGAGGAGTGTATCCCTCCTAATAGGTTCTGCAGGAGAAGGAATTTTTGATTTGGTTGTTCTACGAAAAAAGTACTTAGGTGGTTGTCAGATTTCGAGCTCAAAAATTAAATTTAGGCAATTTAACGAAAAGTGGTTTCCAATCTAGTCTTGGACTTATTCGATTAAACTGAGGTGTGGTGGAGGAGTGTATCCCTCCTAATAGGTTCTACAGGAGAAGGAATTTTTGATCTGGTTGTTCTACGCAAAAATTACTTAGGTGGTTGTCAGATTTCGAGCTCAAAAATTAAATTTAGGCATTTTAACGAAAAGTGGTTTCCAATCTAGTCTTGGACTTATTCTACTGAACTGAGGTCTGGCGGAGGAGTGTATCCCTCCTAATAGGTTCTACAGGAGAAGGAATATTTGATCTGGTTGTTTTACAAAAAAAGTACTTAGGTGGTTGTCAGATTTCGAGCTCAAAAATTAAATTTAGGCATTTTAACGAAAAGTGGTTTCCAATCTAGTCTTGGACTTATTCGATTAAACTGAGGTGTGGTGGAGGAGTGTATCCCTCCTAATAGGTTCTACAGGAGAAGGAATTTTTGATCTGGTTGTTCTACGAAAAAAGTACTTAGGTGGTTGTCAGATTTCGAGCTCAAAAATTAAATTTAGGCATTTTAACGAAAAGTGGTTTCCAATCTATTCTTGGACTTATTCGATTAAACTGAGGTGTGGTGGAGGAGTGTATCCCTCCTAATAGGTTCTGCAGGAGAAGGAATTTTTGATTTGGTTGTTCTACGAAAAAAGTACTTAGGTGGTTGTCAGATTTCGAGCTCAAAAATTAAATTTAGGCAATTTAACGAAAAGTGGTTTCCAATCTAGTCTTGGACTTATTCGATTAAACTGAGGTGTGGTGGAGGAGTGTATCCCTCCTAATAGGTTCTACAGGAGAAGGAATTTTTGATCTGGTTGTTCTACGAAAAAAGTACTTAGGTGGTTGTCAGATTTCGAGCTCAAAAATTAAATTTAGGCATTTTAACGAAAAGTGGTTTCCAATCTAGTCTTGGACTTATTCTACTAAACTGAGGTCTGGCGGAGGAGTGTATCCCTCCTAATAGGTTCTACAGGAGAAGGAATTTTTGATCTGGTTGTTCTACGAAAAAAGTACTTAGGTGGTTGTCAGATTTCGAGCTCAAAAATTAAAATTAGGCATTTTAACGAAAAGTGGTTTCCAATCTAGTCTTGGACTTATTCGATTAAACTGAGGTGTGGTGGAGGAGTGTATCCCTCCTAATAGGTTCTACAGGAGAAGGAATTTTTGATCTGGTTGTTCTACGAAAAAAGTACTTAGGTGGTTGTCAGATTTCGAGCTCAAAAATTAAATTTAGGCAATTTAACGAAAAGTGGTTTCCAATCTAGTCTTGGACTTATTCGATTAAACTGAGGTGTGGTGGAGGAGTGTATCCCTCCTAATAGGTTCTACAGGAGAAGGAATTTTTGATCTGGTTGTTCTACGAAAAAAGTACTTAGGTGGTTGTCAGATTTCGATCTCAAAAATTAAATTTAGGCATTTTAACGAAAAGTGGTTTCCAATCTAGTCTTGGACTTATTCGATTAAACTGAGGTGTGGTCGAGGAGTGTATCCCTCCTAATAGGTTCTGCAGGAGAAGGAATTTTTGATCTGGTTGTTCTACGAAAAAAGTACTTAGGTGGTTGTCAGATTTCGAGCTCAAAAATTAAATTTAGGCATTTTAACGAAAAGTGGTTTCCAATCTGGTCTTGGACTTATTCGATTAAACTGAGGTGTGGTGGAGGAGTGTATCCCTCCTAATAGGTTCTACAGGAGAAGGAATTTTTGATCTGGTTGTTCTACGAAAAAAGTACTTAGGTGGTTGTCAGATTTCGAGCTCAAAAATTAAATTTAGGCATTTTAACGAAAAGTGGTTTCCAATCTAGACTTGGACTTATTCTACTGAACTGAGGTCTGGCGGAGGAGTGTATCCCTCCTAATAGGTTCTACAGGAGAAGGAATTTTTGATCTGGTTGTTCTACGAAAAAAGTACTTAGGTGGTTGTCAGATTTCGAGCTCAAAAATTAAATTTAGGCATTTTAACGAAAAGTGGTTTCCAATCTAGTCTTGGACTTATTCGATTAAACTGAGGTGTGGTGGAGGAGTGTATCCCTCCTAATAGGTTCTACAGGAGAAGGAATTTTTGATCTGGTTGTTCTACGAAAAAAGTACTTAGGTGGTTGTCAGATTTCGAGCTCAAAAATTAAATTTAGGCATTTTAACGAAAAGTGGTTTCCAATCTAGTCTTGGACTTATTCTACTGAACTGAGGGCTTGCGGAGGAGTGTATCCCTCCTAATAGGTTCTACAGGAGAAAGAATTTTTGATCTGGTTGTTCTACGAAAAAAGTACTTAGGTGGTTGTCAGATTTCGAGCTCAAAAATTAAATTTAGGCATTTTAAAGAAAAGTGGTTTCCAATCTAGTCTTGGACTTATTCGATTAAACTGAGGTGTGGTGGAGGAGTGTATCCCTCCTAATAGGTTCTGCAGGAGAAGGAATTTTTGATTTGGTTGTTCTACAAAAAAAGTACTTAGGTGGTTGTCAGATTTCGAGCTCAAAAATTAAATTTAGGCAATTTAACGAAAAGTGGTTTCCAATCTAGTCTTGGACTTATTCGATTAAACTGAGGTGTGGTGGAGGAGTGTATCCCTCCTAGTAGGTTCTACAGGAGAAGGAATTTTTGATCTGGTTGTTCTACGAAAAAAGTACTTAGGTGGTTGTCAGATTTCGAGCTCAAAAATTAAATTTAGGCATTTTAACGAAAAGTGGTTTCCAATCTAGTCTTGGACTTATTCGATTAAACTGAGGTGTGGTGGAGGAGTGTATCCCTCCTAATATGTTCTGCAGGAGAAGGAATTTTTGATTTGGTTGTTCTACGAAAAAAGTACTTAGGTGGTTGTCAGATTTCGAGCTCAAAAATTAAATTTAGGCAATTTAACGAAAAGTGGTTTCCAATCTAGTCTTGGACTTATTCGATTAAACTGAGGTGTGGTGGAGGAGTGTATCCCTCCTAATAGGTTCTACAGGAGAAGGAATTTTTGATCTGGTTGTTCTACGAAAAAAGTACTTAGGTGGTTGTCAGATTTCGAGCTCAAAAATTAAATTTAGGCATTTTAACGAAAAGTGGTTTCCAATCTAGTCTTGGACTTATTCTACTGAACTGAGGTCTGGCGGAGGAGTGTATCCCTCCTAATAGGTTCTACAGGAGAAGGAATTTTTGATCTGGTTGTTCTACGAAAAAAGTACTTAGGTGGTTGTCAGATTTCGAGCTCAAAAATTAAATTTAGGCATTTTAACGAAAAGTGGTTTTCAATCTAGTCTTGGACTTATTCGATTAAACTGAGGTGTGGTGGAGGAGTGTATCCCTCCTAATAGGTTCTACAGGAGAAGGAATTTTTGATCTGGTTGTTCTACGAAAAAAGTACTTAGGTGGTTGTCAGATTTCGAGCTCAAAAATTAAATTTAGGCAATTTAACGAAAAGTGGTTTCCAATCTAGTCTTGGACTTATTCGATTAAACTGAGGTGTGGTGGAGGAGTGTATCCCTCCTAATAGGTTCTACAGGAGAAGGAATTTTCGATCTGGTTGTTCTACGAAAAAAGTACTTAGGTGGTTGTCAGATTTCGAGCTCAAAAATTAAATTTAGGCATTTTAACGAAAAGTGGTTCCCAATCTAGTCTTGGACTTATTCGATTAAACTGAGGTGTGGTGGAGGAGTGTATCCCTCCTAATAGGTTCTGCAGGAGAAGGAATTTTTGATTTGGTTGTTCTACGAAAAAAGTACTTAGGTGGTTGTCAGATTTCGAGCTCAAAAATTAAATTTAGGCAATTTAACGAAAAGTGGTTTCCAATCTAGTCTTGGACTTATTCGATTAAACTGAGGTGTGGTGGAGGAGTGTATCCCTCCTAATAGGTTCTACAGGAGAAGGAATTTTTGATCTGGTTGTTCTACGAAAAAAGTACTTAGGTGGTTGTCAGATTTCGAGCTCAAAAATTAAATTTAGGCATTTTAACGAAAAGTGGTTTCCAATCTAGTCTTGGACTTATTCGATTAAACTGAGGTGTGGTGGAGGAGTGTATCCCTCCTAATAGGTTCTACAGGAGAAGGAATTTTTGATCTGGTTGTTCTACGAAAAAAGTACTTAGGTGGTTGTCAGATTTCGAGCTCAAAAATTAAATTTAGGCATTTTAACGAAAAGTGGTTTCCAATCTAGTCTTGGACTTATTCGATTAAACTGAGGTGTGGTGGAGGAGTGTATCCCTCCTAATAGGTTCTGTAGGAGAAGGAATTTTTGATTTTTGATTTGGTTGTTCTACGAAAAAAAGTACTTAGGTGGTTGTCAGATTTCGAGCTCAAAAATTAAATTTAGGCAATTTAACGAAAAGTGGTTTCCAATCTAGTCTTGGACTTATTCTACTGAACTGAGGTCTGGCGGAGGAGTGTATACCTCCTAATTGGTTCTGCAGGAGAAGGAATTTTTGATCTGGTTGTTCTACGAAAAAAGTACTTAGGTGGTTGTCAGATTTCGAGCTCAAATATTAAATTTAGGCATTTTAACGAAAAGTGTTTTCCAATCTAGTCTTGGACTTATTCTACTGAACTGAGGTCTGGCGGAGGAGTGTATCCCTCCTAATAGGTTCTACAAGAGAAGGAATTTTTGATCTGGTTGTTCTACGAAAAAAGTACTTAGGTGGTTGTCAGATTTCGAGCTCAAAAATTAAATTTAGGCATTTTAACGAAAAGTGGTTTCCAATCTAGTCTTGGACTTATTCGATTAAACTGAGGTGTGGTGGAGGAGTGTATCCCTCCTAATAGGTTCTACAGGAGAAAGAATTTTTGATCTGGTTGTTCTACGAAAAAAGTACTTAGGTGGTTGTCAGATTTCGAGCTCAAAAATTAAATTTAGGCATTTTAACGAAAAGTGGTTTCCAATCTAGTCTTGGACTTTTTCTACTGAACTGAGGGCTGGCGGAGGAGTGTATCTCTCCTAATAGGTTCTACAGGAGAAGGAATTTTTGATCTGGTTGTTCTACGAAAAAAGTACTTAGGTGGTTGTCAGATTTCGAGCTCAAAAATTAAATTTAGGCATTTTAACGAAAAGTGGTTTCCAATCTAGTCTTGGACTTATTCTACTGAACTGAGGTCTGGCGGAGGAGTGTATCCCTCCTAATAGGTTCTGCAGGAGAAGGAATTTTTGATTTGGTTGTTCTACGAAAAAAGTACTTAGGTGGTTGTCAGATTTCGAGCTCAAAAATTAAATTTAGGCAATTTAACGAAAAGTGGTTTCCAATCTAGTCTTGGACTTATTCTACTGAACTGAGGTCGGGCGGAGGAGTGTATACCTCCTAATAGGTTCTGCAGGAGAAGGAATTTTTGATCTCGTTGTTCTACGAAAAAAGTACTTAGGTGGTTGTCAGATTTCGAGCTCAAAAATTAAATTTAGGCATTTTAACGAAAAGTGTTTTCCAATCTAGTCTTGGACTTATTCTACTGAACTGAGGTCTGGCGGAGGAGTGTATCCCTCCTAATAGGTTCTACAGGAGAAGGAATTTTTGATCTGGTTGTTCTACGAAAAAAGTACTTAGGTGGTTGTCAGATTTCGAGCTCAAAAATTAAATTTAGGCATTTTAACGAAAAGTGGTTTCCAATCTAGTCTTGGACTTATTCTACTGAACTGAGGGCTGGTGGAGGAGTGTATCCCTCCTAATAAGTTCTACAGGAGAAGGAATTTTTGATCTGGTTGTTCTACGAAAAAAGTACTTAGGTGGTTGTCAGATTTCGAGCTCAAAAATTAAATTTAAGCATTTTAACGAAAAGTGTTTTCCAATCTAGTCTTGGACTTATTCTACTGAACTGAGGTCTGGCGGAGGAGTGTATCCCTCCTAATAGGTTCTACAGGAGAAGGAATTTTTGATCTGGTTGTTCTACGAAAAAAGTACTTAGGTGGTTGTCAGTTTTCGAGCTCAAAAATTAAATTTAGGCATTTTAAAGAAAAGTGGTTTCCAATCTAGTCTTGGACTTATTCGATTAAACTGAGGTGTGGTGGAGGAGTGTATCCCTCCTGATAGGTTCTGCAGGAGAAGGAATTTTTGATCTGGTTGTTCTACGAAAAAAGTACTTGGGTGGTTGTCAGATTTCGAGCTCAAAAATTAAATTTAGGCATTTTAACGAAAAGTGGTTTCCAATCTAGTCTTGGACTTATTCTACTGAACTGAGGGCTGGCGGAGGAGTGTATCCCTTCTAATAGGTTCTAAGGGAGAAGGAATTTTTGATCTGGTTGTTCTACGAAAAAAGTACTTAGGTGGTTGTCAGATTTCGAGCTCAAAAATTAAATTTAGGCATTTTAACGAAAAGTGTTTTCCAATCTAGTCTTGGACTTATTCTACTGAACTGAGGTCTGGCGGAGGAGTGTATACCTCCTAATAGGTTCTGCAGGAGAAGGAATTTTTGATCTGGTTGTTCTACGAAAAAAGTACTTAGGTGGTTGTCAGATTTCGAGCTCAAAAATTAAATTTAGGCATTTTAACGAAAAGTGGTTTCCAATCTAGTCATGGACTTATTCTACTGAACTGAGGGCTGGCGGAGGAGTGTATCCTTTCTAATAGGTTCTGCAGGAGAAGGATTTTTTGATCTGGTTGTTCTACGAAAAAAGTACTTAGGTGGTTGTCAGATTTCGAGCTCAAAAATTAAATTTAGGCATTTTAACGAAGTGTTTTCCAATCTATTCTTGGACTTATTCTACTGAACTGAGGTCTGGCGGAGGAGTGTATCCCTCCTAATAGGTTCTGCAGGAGAAGGAATTTTTGATCTGGTTGTTCTACGAAAAAAGTAATTAGGTGGTTGTCAGATTTCGAGCTCAAAAATTAAATTTAGGCATTTTAACGAAAAGTGGTTTCCAATCTAGTCTTGGACTTATTCTACTGAACTGAGGGCTGGCGGATGAGTGTATCCCTCCTAATAGGTTCTACAGGAGAAGAAATTTTTGATCTGGTTGTTCTACGAAAAAAGTACTTAGGTGGTTGTCAGATTTCGAGCTCAAAAATTAAATTTAGGCATTTTAACGAAAAGTGTTTTCCAATCTAGTCTTGGACTTATTCTACTGAACTGAGGTCTGGCGGAGGAGTGTATCCCTCCTAATAGGTTCTGCAGGAGAAGGAATTTTTGATTTGGTTGTTCTACGAAAAAAGTACCTAGGTGGTTGTCAGATTTCGAGCTCAAAAATTAAATTTAGGCAATTTAACGAAAAGTGGTTTCCAATCTAGTCTTGGACTTATTCTACTGAACTGAGGTCTGGCGGAGGAGTGTATACCTCCTAATAGGTTCTGCAGGAGAAGGATTTTTTGATCTGGTTGTTCTACGAAAAAAGTACTTAGGTGGTTGTCAGATTTCGAGCTCAAAAATTAAATTTAGGCATTTTAACTAAGTGTTTTCCAATCTAGTCTTGGACTTATTCTACTGAACTGAGGTCTGGCGGAGGAGTGTATCCCTCCTAATAGGTTCTGCAGGAGAAGGAATTTTTGATCTGGTTGTTCTACGAAAAAAGTAATTAGGTGGTTGTCAGATTTCGAGCTCAAAAATTAAATTTAGGCATTTTAACGAAAAGTGGTTTCCAATCTAGTCTTGGACTTATTCTACTGAACTGAGGGCTGGCGGATGAGTGTATCCCTCCTAATAGGTTCTACAGGAGAAGGAATTTTTGATCTGGTTGTTCTACGAAAAAAGTACTTAGGTGGTTGTCAGATTTCGAGCTCAAAAATTAAATTTAGGCATTTAAACGAAAAGTGTTTTCCAATCTAGTCTTGGACTTATTCTACTGAACTGAGGTCTGGCGGAGGAGTGTATCCCTCCTAATAGGTTCTGCAGGAGAAGGAATTTTTGATTTGGTTGTTCTACGAAAAAAGTACCTAGGTGGTTGCCAGATTTCGAGCTCAAAAATTAAATTTAGGCAATTTAACGAAAAGTGGTTTCCAATCTAGTCTTGGACTTATTCTACTGAACTGAGGTCTGGCGGAGGAGTGTATACCTCCTAATAGGTTCTGCAGGAGAAGGATTTTTTGATCTGGTTGTTCTACGAAAAAAGTACTTAGGTGGTTGTCAGATTTCGAGCTCAAAAATTAAATTTAGGCATTTTAACGAAAAGTGTTTTCCAATCTAGTCTTGGACTTATTCTACTGAACTGAGGTCTGGCGGAGGAGTGTATCCCTCTTAATAGGTTCTACAGGAGAAGGATTTTTTGATCTGGTTGTTCTACGAAAAAAGTACTTAGGTGGTTGTCAGATTTCGAGCTCAAAAATTAAATTTAGGCATTTTAACGAAAAGTGGTTTCCAGTCTAGTCTTGGACTTATTCTACTGAACTGAGGGCTGGCGGAGGAGTGTATCCCTCCTAATAGGTTCTACAGGAGAAGGAATTTTTGATCTGGTTGTTCTACGAAAAAAGTACTTAAGTGGTTGTCAGATTTCGAGCTCAAAAATTAAATTTAGGCATTTTAACGAAAAGTGTTTTCGAATCTAGTCTTGGACTTATTCTACTGAACTGAGGTCTGGCGGAAGAGTGTATACCTCCTAATAGGTTCTGCAGGAGAAGGAATTTTTGATCTGGTTGTTCTACGAAAAAAGTACTTAGGTGGTTGTCAGATTTCGAGCTCAAAAATTAAATTTAGGCATTTTAACGAAAAGTGTTTTCCAATCTAGTCTTGGACTTATTCTACTGAACTGAGGTCTGGCGGAGGAGTGTATCCCTCCTAATAGGTTCTACAGGAGAAGGAATTTTTGATCTGGTTGTTTTACGAAAAAAGTACTTAGGTGGTTGTCAGATTTCGAGCTCAAAAATTAAATTTTGGCATTTTAACGAAAAGTGGTTTCCAATCTAGTCTTGGACTTATTCGATTAAACTGAGGTGTTGTGGAGGAGTGTATCCCTCCTAATAGGTTCTACAGGAGAAGGAATTTTTGATCTGGTTGTTCTACGAAAAAAGTACTTAGGTGGTTGTCAGATTTCGAGCTCAAAAATTAAATTTAGGCTTTTTAACGAAAAGTGTTTTCCAATCTAGTCTTGGACTTATTCTACTGAACTGAGGTCTGGCGGAGGAGTGTATCCCTCCTAATAGGTTCTGCAGGAGAAGGAATTTTTGATTTGGTTGTTCTACGAAAAAAGTACTTAGGTGGTTGTCAGATTTCGAGCTCAAAAATTAAATTTAGGCAATTTAACGAAAAGTGGTTTCCAATCTAGTCTTGGACTTATTCTACTGAACTGAGGTCTGGCGGAGGAGTGTATACCTCCTAATAGGTTCTGCAGGAGAAAGAATTTTTGATCTGGTTGTTCTACGAAAAAAGTACTTAGGTGGTTGTCAGATTTCGAGCTCAAAAATTAAATTTAGGCATTTTAACGAAAAGTGTTTTCCCATCTAGTCTTGGACTTATTCTACTGAACTGAGGTCTGGCGGAGGAGTGTATCCCTCCTAATAGGTTTTACAGGAGAAGGAATTTTTGATCTGGTTGTTCTACGAAAAAAGTACTTAGGTGGTTGTCAGATTTCGAGCTCAAAAATTAAATTTAGGCATTTTAACGAAAAGTGTTTTCCAATCTAGTCTTGGACTTATTCTACTGAACTGAGGTCTGGCGGAAGAGTGTATACCTCCTAATAGGTTCTGCAGGAGAAGGAATTTTTGATCTGGTTGTTCTACGAAAAAAGTACTTAGGTGGTTGTCAGATTTCGAGCTCAAAAATTAAATTTAGGCATTTTAACGAAAAGTGTTTTCCAATCTAGTCTTGGACTTATTCTACTGAACTGAGGTCTGGCGGAGGAGTGTATCCCTCCTAATAGGTTCTACAGGAGAAGGAATTTGTGATCTGGTTGTTCTACGAAAAAAGTACTTAGGTGGTTGTCAGATTTCGAGCTCAAAAATTAAATTTAGGCAACTTAACGAAAAGTGGTTTCCAATCTAGTCTTGGACTTATTCTACTGAACTGAGGTCTGGCGGAGGAGTGTATACCTCCTAATAGGTTCTGCAGGAGAAGGAATTTTTGATCTGGTTGTTCTACGAAAAAAGTACTTAGGTGGTTGTCAGATTTCGAGCTCAAAAATTAAATTTAGGCATTTTAACGAAAAGTGTTTTCCCATCTAGTCTTGGACTTATTCTACTGAACTGAGGTCTGGCGGAGGAGTGTATCCCTCCTAATAGGTTCTACAGGAGAAGGAATTTTTGATCTGGTTGTTCTACGAAAAAAGTACTTAGGTGGTTGTCAGATTTCGAGCTCAAAAATTAAATTTAGGCATTTTAACGAAAAGTGGTTTCCAATCTAGTCTTGGACTTATTCTACTGAACTGAGGGCTGGCGGAGGAGTGTATCCCTCCTAATAGGTTCTACAGGAGAAGGAATTTTTGATCTGGTTGTTTTACGAAAAAAGTACTTAGGTGGTTGTCAGATTTCGAGCTCAAAAATTAAATTTAGGCATTTTAACGAAAAGTGTTTTCCAATCTAGTCTTGGACTTATTCTACTGAACTGAGGTCTGGCGGAAGAGTGAATACCTCCTAATAGGTTCTGCAGGAGAAGGAATTTTTGATCTGGTTGTTCTACGAAAAAAGTACTTAGGTGGTTGTCAGATTTCGAGCTCAAAAATTAAATTTAGGCATTTTAACGAAAAGTGTTTTCCAATCTAGTCTTGGACTTATTCTACTGAACTGAGGTCTGGCGGAGGAGTGTATCCCTCCTAATAGGTTCTACAGGAGAAGGAATTTGTGATCTGGTTGTTCTACGAAAAAAGTACTTAGATGGTTGTCAGATTTCGAGCTCAAAAATTAAATTTAGGCATTTTAACGAAAAGTGGTTTCCAATCTAGTCTTGGACTTATTCGATTAAACTGAGGTGTGGTGGAGGAGTGTATCCCTCCTAATAAGTTCTACAGGAGAAGGAATTTTTGATCTGGTTGTTCTACGAAAAAAGTACTTAGGTGGTTGTCAGATTTCGAACTCAAAAATTAAATTTAGGCATTTTAACGAAAAGTGGTTTCCAATCTAGTCTTGGACTTATTCTACTGAACTGAGGTCTGGCGGAGGAGTGTATACCTCCTAATAGGTTCTGCAGGAGAAGGAATTTTTGATCTGGTTGTTCTACGAAAAAAGTACTTAGGTGGTTGTCAGATTTCGAGCTCAAAAATTAAATTTAGGCATTTTAACGAAAAGTGTTTTCCAATCTAGTCTTGGACTTATTCTACTGAACTGAGGTCTGGCGGAGGAGTGTATCCCTCCTAATAGGTTCTACAGGAGAAGGAATTTTTGATCGGGTTGTTCTACGAAAAAAGTACTTAGGTGGTTGTCAGATTTCGAGCTCAAAAATTAAATTTAGGCATTTTAACGAAAAGTGGTTTCCAATCTAGTCTTGGACTTATTCGATTAAACTGAGGTGTGGTGGAGGAGTGTATCCCTCCTAATAGGTTCTACAGGAGAAGGAATTTTTGATCTGGTTGTTCTACGAAAAAAGTACTTAGGTGGTTGTCAGATTTCGAGCTCAAAAATTAAATTTAGGCATTTTAACGAAAAGTGGTTTCCAATCTAGTCTTGGACTTATTCTACTGAACTGAGGTCTGGCGGAGGAGTGTATACCTCCTAATAGGTTCTGCAGGAGAAGGAATTTTTGATTTGGTTGTTCTACGAAAAAAGTACTTAGGTGGTTGTCAGATTTCGAGCTCAAAAATTAAATTTAGGCAATTTAACGAAAAGTGGTTTCCAATCTAGTCTTGGACTTATTCTACTGAACTGAGGTCTGGCGGAGGAGTGTATACCTCCTAATAGGTTCTGCAGGAGAAGGAATTTTTGATCTGGTTGTTCTACGAAAAAAGTACTTAGGTGGTTGTCAGATTTCGAGCTCAAAAATTAATCTTAGGCATTTTAACGAAAAGTGTTTTCCAATCTAGTCTTGGACTTATTCTACTGAACTGAGGTCTGGCGGAGGAGTGTATCCCTCCTAATAGGTTCTACAGGAGAAGGAATTTTTGATCTGGTTGTTCTACGAAAAAAGTACTTAGGTGGTTGTCAGATTTCGAGCTCAAAAATTAAATTTAGGCATTTTAACGAAAAGTGGTTTCCAATCTAGCCTTGGACTTATTCTACTGAACTGAGGGCTGGCGGAGGAGTGTATCCCTCCTAATAGGTTCTACAGGAGAAGGAATTTTTGATCTGGTTGTTCTACGAAAAAAGTACTTAGGTGGTTGTCAGATTTCGAGCTCAAAAATTAAATATAGGCATTTTAACGAAAAGTGTTTTCCAATCTAGTCTTGGACTTATTCTACTGAACTGAGGTCTGGCGGAGGAGTGTATACCTCCTAATAGGTTCTGCAGGAGAAAGAATTTTTGATCTGGTTGTTCTACGAAAAAAGTACTTAGGTGGTTGTCAGATTTCGAGCTCAAAAATTAAATTTAGGCATTTTAACGAAAAGTGTTTTCCAATCTAGTCTTGGACTTATTCTACTGAACTGAGGTCTGGCGGAGGAGTGTATCCCTCCTAATAGGTTCTACAGGAGAAGGAATTTTTGATCTGGTTGTTCTACGAAAAAAGTACTTAGGTGGTTGTCAGATTTCGAGCTCAAAAATTAAATTTAGGCATTTTAACGAAAAGTGTTTTCCAATCTAGTCTTGGACTTATTCTACTGAACTGAGGTCTGGCGCAGGAGTGTATCCCTCCTAATAGGTTCTGCAGGAGAAGGAGTTTTTGATTTGGTTGTTCTACGAAAAAAGTACTTAGGTGGTTGTCAGATTTCGAGCTCAAAAATTAAATTTAGGCATTTTAACGAAAAGTGGTTTCCAATCTAGTCTTGGACTTATTCTACTGAACTGAGGGCTGGCGGAGGAGTGTATCCCTCCTAGTAGGTTCTACAGGAGAAGGAATTTTTGATCTGGTTGTTCTACGAAAAAAGTACTTAGGTGGTTGTCAGATTTCGAGCTCAAAAGTTAAATTTAGGCATTTTAACGAAAAGTGTTTTCCAATCTAGTCTTGGACTTATTCTACTGAACTGAGGTCTGGCGGAGGAGTGTATACCTCCTAATAGGTTCTGCAGGAGAAGGACTTTTTGATCTGGTTGTTCTACGAAAAAACTACTTAGGTGGTTGTCAGATTTCGAGCTCAAAAATTAAATTTAGGCATTTTAACGAAAAGTGTTTTCCAATCTAGTCTTGGACTTATTCTACTGAACTGAGGTCTGGCGGAGGAGTGTATCCCTCCTAATAGGTTCTACAGGAGAAGGAATTTTTGATCTGGTTGTTCTACGAAAAAAGTACTTAGGTGGTTGTCAGATTTCGAGCTCAAAAATTTAATTTAGGAATTTTAACGAAAAGTGTTTTCCAATCTAGTCTTGGACTTATTCTACTGAACTGAGGTCTGGCGGAGGAGTGTATACCTTCTAATAGGTTCTGCAGGAGAAGGAATTTTTGATCTGGTTGTTCTACGAAAAAAGTACTTAGGTGGTTGTCAGATTTCGAGCTCAAAAATTAAATTTAGGCATTTTAACGAAAAGTGGTTTCCAATCTAGTCTTGGACTTATTCTACTGAACTGAGGGCTGGCGGAGGAGTGTATCCCTCCTAATAGGTTCTACAGGAGAAGGAATTTTTGATCTGGTTGTTCTACGAAAAAAGTACTTAGGTGGTTGTCAGATTTCGAGCTCAAAAATTAAATTTAGGCATTTTAACGAAAAGTGTTTTCCAATCTAGTCTTGGACTTATTCTACTGAACTGAGGTCTGGCGGAGGAGTGTATACCTCCTAATAGGTTCTGCAGGAGAAGGAATTTTTGATCTGGTTGTTCTACGAAAAAAGTACTTAGGTGGTTGTCAGATTTCGAGCTCAAAAATTAAATTTAGGCATTTTAACGAAAAGTGTTTTCCAATCTAGTCTTGGACTTATTCTACTGAACTGAGGTCTGGCGGAGGAGTGTATCCCTCCTAATAGGTTCTACAGGAGAAGGAATTTTTGATCTGGTTGTTCTACAAAAAAAGTACTTAGGTGGTTGTCAGATTTCGAGCTCAAAAATTAAATTTAGGCATTTTAACGAAAAGTGTTTTCCAATCTAGTCTTGGACTTATTCTACTGAACTGAGGTCTGGCGGAGGAGTGTATCCCTCCTAATAGGTTCTACAGGAGAAGGAATTTTTGATCTGGTTGTTCTACGAAAAAAGTACTTAGGTGGTTGTCAGATTTCGAGCTCAAAAATTTAATTTAGGAATTTTAACGAAAAGTGTTTTCCAATCTAGTCTTGGGATAATTCTACTGAACTGAGGTCTGGCGGAGGAGTGTATACCTTCTAATAGGTTCTGCAGGAGAAGGAATTTTTGATCTGGTTGTTCTACGAAAAAAGTACTTAGGTGGTTTTCAGATTTCGAGCTCAAAAAATAAATTTAGGCATTTTAACGAAAAGTGGTTTCCAATCTAGTCTTGGACTTATTCGATTAAACCGAGGTGTGGTGGAGGAGTGTATCCCGCCTAATAGGTTCTACAGGAGAAGGAATTTTCGATCTGGTTGTTCTACGAAAAAAGTACTTAGGTGGTTGTCAGATTTCGAGCTCAAAAATTAAATTTAGGCATTTTAACGAAAAGTGGTTTCCAATCTAGTCTTGGACTTATTCTACTGAACTGAGGTCTGGCGGAGGAGTGTATCCCTTCTAATAGGTTCTGCAGGAGAAGGAGTTTTTGATTTGGTTTTTCTACGAAAAAAGTACTTAGGTGGTTGTCAGATTTCGAGCTCAAAAATTAAATATAGGCATTTTAACGAAAAGTGGTTTCCAATCTAGTCTTGGACTTATTCTACTGAACTGAGGTCTGGCGGAGGAGTGTATCCCTCCTAATAGGTTCTACAGGAGAAGGAATTTTTGATCTGGTTGTTCTACGAAAGAAGTACTTAGGTGGTTGTCAGATTTCGAGCTCAAAAATTAAATTTAGGCAATTTAACGAAAAGTGGTTTCCAATCTAGTCTTGGACTTATTCGATTAAACTGAGGTGTGGTGGAGGAGTGTATCCCTCCTAATAGGTTCTACAGGAGAAGGAATTTTTGATCTGGTTGTTCTACGAAAAAAGTACTTAGGTGGTTTTCAGATTTCGAGCTCAAAAAATAAATTTAGGCATTTTAACGAAAAGTGGTTTCCAATCTAGTCTTGGACTTATTCGATTAAACCGAGGTGTGGTGGAGGAGTGTATCCCGCCTAATAGGTTCTACAGGAGAAGGAATTTTCGATCTGGTTGTTCTACGAAAAAAGTACTTAGGTGGTTGTCAGATTTCGAGCTCAAAAATTAAATTTAGGCATTTTAACGAAAAGTGGTTTCCAATCTAGTCTTGGACTTATTCTACTGAACTGAGGTCTGGCGGAGGAGTGTATCCCTTCTAATAGGTTCTGCAGGAGAAGGAGTTTTTGATTTGGTTTTTCTACGAAAAAAGTACTTAGGTGGTTGTCAGATTTCGAGCTCAAAAATTAAATATAGGCATTTTAACGAAAAGTGGTTTCCAATCTAGTCTTGGACTTATTCTACTGAACTGAGGTCTGGCGGAGGAGTGTATCCCTCCTAATAGGTTCTACAGGAGAAGGAATTTTTGATCTGGTTGTTCTACGAAAGAAGTACTTAGGTGGTTGTCAGATTTCGAGCTCAAAAATTAAATTTAGGCAATTTAACGAAAAGTGGTTTCCAATCTAGTCTTGGACTTATTCGATTAAACTGAGGTGTGGTGGAGGAGTGTATCCCTCCTAATAGGTTCTACAGGAGAAGGAATTTTTGATCTGGTTGTTCTACGAAAAAAGTACTCAGGTGGTTGTCAGATTTCGAGCTCAAAAATTAAATTTAGGCATTTTAACGAAAAGTGGTTTCCAATCTAGTCTTGGACTTATTCTACTGAACTGAGGTCTGGCGGAGGATTGTATCCCTCCTAATAGGTTCTGCAGGAGAAGGAATTTTTGATCTGGTTGTTCTACGAAAAAAGTACTTAGGTGGTTGTCAGATTTCGAGCTCAAAAATTAAATTTAGGCATTTTAACGAAAAGTGGTTTCCAATCTAGTCTTGGAATTATTCTACTGAACTGAGGTCTGGCGGAGGAGTGTATACCTCCTAATAGGTTCTGCAGGAGAAGGAATTTTTGATCTGGTTGTTCTACGAAAAAAGTACTTAGGTGGTTGTCAGATTTCGAGCTCAAAAATTAAATTTAGGCATTTTAACGAAAAGTGTTTTCCAATCTAGTCTTGGACTTATTCTACTGAACTGAGGTGTGATGGAGGAGTGTATCCCGCCTAATAGGTTCTACAGGAGAAGGAATTTTTGATCTGGTTGTTCTACGAAAAAAGTACTTAGGTGGTTGTCAGATTTCGAGCTCAAAAATTAAATTTAGGCATTTTAACGAAAAGTGGTTTCCAATCTAGTCTTGGACTTATTCTACTGAACTGAGGTCTGGCGGAGGAGTGTATACCTCCTAATAGGTTCTGCAGGAGAAGGAATTTTTGATCTGGTTGTTTTACGAAAAAAGTACTTAGGTGGTTGTCAGATTTCGAGCTCAAAAATTAAATTTAGGCATTTTAACGAAAAGTGTTTTCCAATCTAGTCTTGGACTTATTCTACTGAACTGAGGTCTGGCGGAGGAGTGTATACCTCCTAATAGGTTCTGCAGGAGAAGGAATTTTTGATCTGGTTGTTCTACGAAAAAAGTACTTAGGTGGTTGTCAGATTTCGAGCTCAAAAATTAAATTTAGGCATTTTAACGAAAAGTGTTTTCCAATCTAGTCTTGGACTTATTCTACTGAACTGAGGTCTGGCGGAGGAGTGTATCCCTCCTAATAGGTTCTACAGGAGAAGGAATTTTTGATCTGGTTGTTCTACGAAAAAAGTACTTAGGTGGTTGTCAGATTTCGAGCTCAAAAATTAAATTTAGGCAATTTAACGAAAAGTGGTTTCCAATCTAGTCTTGGACTTATTCTACTGAACTGAGGTCTGGCGGAGGAGTGTATACCTCCTAATAGGTTCTGCAGGAGAAGGAATTTTTGATCTGGTTGTTCTACGAAAAAAGTACTTAGGTGGTTGTCAGATTTCGAGCTCAAAAATTAAATTCAGGCATTTTAACGAAAAGTGTTTTCCAATCTAGTCTTGGACTTATTCTACTGAACTGAGGTCTGGCGGAGGAGTGTATCCCTCCTAATAGGTTCTACAGGAGAAGGAATTTTTGATCTGGTTGTTCTACGAAAAAGTACTTAGGTGGTTGTCAGATTTCGAGCTCAAAATTTAAATTTAGGCATTTTAACGAGAAGTGGTTTCCAATCTAGTCTTGGACTTATTCGATTAAACTGAGGTGTGGTGGAGGAGTTTATCCCTCCTAATAGGTTCTACAGGAGAAGGAATTTTTGATCTGGTTGTTCTACGAAAAAAGTACTTAGGTGGTTGTCAGATTTCGAGCTCAAAAATTAAATTTAGGCATTTTAACGAAAAGTGGTTTCCAATCTAGTCCTGGACTTAATCTACTGAACTGAGGTCTGGCGGAGGAGTGTATCCCTCCTAATAGGTTTTGCAGGAGAAGGAATTTTTGATTTGGTTGTTCTACGAAAAAATTACTTAGGTGGTTGTCAGATTTCGAGCTCAAAAATTAAATTTAGGCAATTTAACGAAAAGTGGTTTCCAATCTAGTCTTGGACTTATTCTACTGAACTGAGGTCTGGCGGAGGAGTGTATACCTCCTGATAAGTTCTGCAGGAGAAGGACTTTTTGATCTGGTTGTTCTACGAAAAAAGTACTTAGGTGGTTGTCAGATTTCGAGCTCAAAAATTAAATTTAGGCATTTTAACGAAAAGTGGTTTCCAATCTAGTCTTGGACTTATTCTACTGAACTGAGGGCTGGCGGAGGAGTGTATCCCTCCTAATAGGTTCTGCAGGAGAAGGAATTTTTGATTTGGTTGTTCTACGAAAAAAGTACTTAGGTGGTTGTCAGATTTCGAGCTCAAATTTAAATTTAGGCAATTTAACGAAAAGTGGTTTCCAATCTAGTCTTGGACTTATTCTACTGAACTGAGGTCTGGCGGAGGAAAGTATACCTCCTAATAGGTTCTGCAGGAGAAGGAATTTTTGATCTGGTTGTTCTACGAAAAAAGTACTTAGGTGGTTGTCAGATTTCGAGCTCAAAAATTAAATTTAGGCATTTTAACGAAAAGTGTTTTCCAATCTAGTCTTGGACTTATTCTACTGAACTGAGGTCTGGCAGAGGAGTGTATCCCTCCTAATAGGTTCTACAGGAGAAGGAATTTTTGATCTGGTTGTTCTACGAAAAAAGTACTTAGGTGGTTGTCAGATTTCGAGCTCAAAAATTAAATTTAGGCATTTTAACGAAAAGTGTTTTCCAATCTAGTCTTGGACTTATTCTACTGAACTGAGGTCTGGCGGAGGAGTGTATCCCTCCTAATAGGTTCTACAGGAGAAGGAATTTTTGATCTGGTTGTTCTACGAAAAAAGTACTTAGGTGGTTGTCAGATTTCGAGCTCAAAATTTAAATTTAGGCATTTTAACGAAAAGTGGTTTCCAATCTAGTCTTGGACTTATTCGATTAAACTGAGGTGTGGTGGAGGAGTTTATCCCTCCTAATAGGTTCTACAGGAGAAGGAATTTTTGATCTGGTTGTTCTACGAAAAAAGTACTTAGGTGGTTGTCAGATTTCGAGCTCAAAAATTAAATTTAGGCATTTTAACGAAAAGTGGTTTCCAATCTAGTCCTGGACTTATTCTACTGAACTGAGGTCTGGCGGAGGAGTGTATCCCTCCTAATAGGTTTTGCAGGAGAAGGAATTTTTGATTTGGTTGTTCTACGAAAAAATTACTTAGGTGGTTGTCAGATTTCGAGCTCAAAAATTAAATTTAGGCAATTTAACGAAAAGTGGTTTCCAATCTAGTCTTGGACTTATTCTACTGAACTGAGGTCTGGCGGAGGAGTGTATACCTCCTGATAAGTTCTGCAGGAGAAGGACTTTTTGATCTGGTTGTTCTACGAAAAAAGTACTTAGGTGGTTGTCAGATTTCGAGCTCAAAAATTAAATTTAGGCATTTTAACGAAAAGTGGTTTCCAATCTAGTCTTGGACTTATTCTACTGAACTGAGGGCTGGCGGAGGAGTGTATCCCTCCTAATAGGTTCTGCAGGAGAAGGAATTTTTGATTTGGTTGTTCTACGAAAAAAGTACTTAGGTGGTTGTCAGATTTCGAGCTCAAATTTAAATTTAGGCAATTTAACGAAAAGTGGTTTCCAATCTAGTCTTGGACTTATTCTACTGAACTGAGGTCTGGCGGAGGAAAGTATACCTCCTAATAGGTTCTGCAGGAGAAGGAATTTTTGATCTGGTTGTTCTACGAAAAAAGTACTTAGGTGGTTGTCAGATTTCGAGCTCAAAAATTAAATTTAGGCATTTTAACGAAAAGTGTTTTCCAATCTAGTCTTGGACTTATTCTACTGAACTGAGGTCTGGCAGAGGAGTGTATCCCTCCTAATAGGTTCTACAGGAGAAGGAATTTTTGATCTGGTTGTTCTACGAAAAAAGTACTTAGGTGGTTGTCAGATTTCGAGCTCAAAAATTAAATTTAGGCATTTTAACGAAAAGTGTTTTCCAATCTAGTCTTGGACTTATTCTACTGAACTGAGGTCTGGCGGAGGAGTGTATCCCTCCTAATAGGTTCTACAGGAGAAGGAATTTTTGATCTGGTTGTTCTACGAAAAAAGTACTTAGGTGGTTGTCAGATTTCGAGCTCAAAATTTAAATTTAGGCATTTTAACGAAAAGTGGTTTCCATTCTAGTCTTGGACTTATTCTACTGAACTGAGGTCTGGCGGAGGAGTGTATCCCTCCTAATAGGTTCTACAGGAGAAGGAATTTTTGATCTGGTTGTTCTACGAAAAAAGAACTCAGGTGGTTGTCAGATTTCGAGCACAAAAATTAAATTTAGGCAATTTAACGAGAAGTGGTTTCCAATCTAGTCTTGGACTTATTCTACTGAACTGAGGGCTGGCGGAGGAGTGTATCCCTCCTAATTGGTTCTACAGGAGAAGGATTTTTTGATCTGGTTGTTCTACGAAAAAAGTACTCAGGTGGTTGTCAGATTTCGAGCTCAAAAATTAAATTTAGGCAATTTAACGAAAAGTGTTTTCCAATCTAGTCTTGGACTTATTCTACTGAACTGAGGGCTGGCGGAGGAGTGTATCCCTCCTAATAGGTTCTACAGGAGAAGGAATTTTTGATCTGGTTGTTCTACGAAAAAAGTACTCAGGTGGTTGTCAGATTTCGAGCTCAAAAATTAAATTTAGGCAATTTAACGAAAAGTGGTTTCCAATCTAGTCTTGGACTTATTCTACTGAACTGAGGTCTGGCAGAGGAGTGTATCCCTCCTAATAGGTTCTACAGGAGAAGGAATTTTTGATCTGGTTGTTCTACGAAAAAAAGTACTTAGGTGGTTGTCAGATTTCGAGCTCAAAAATTAAATTTAGGCATTTTAACGAAAAGTGTTTTCCAATCTAGTCTTGGACTTATTCTACTGAACTGAGGGCTGGCGGAGGAGTGTATCCCTCCTAATAGGTTCTACAGGAGAAGGAATTTTTGATCTGGTTGTTCTACGAAAAAAGTACTCAGGTGGTTGTCAGATTTCGAGCTCAAAAATTAAATTTAGGCAAATTTAACGAAAAGTGGTTTCCAATCTAGTCTTGGACTTATTCTACTGAACTGAGGTCTGGCAGAGGAGTGTATCCCTCCTAATAGGTTCTACAGGAGAAGGAATTTTTGATCTGGTTGTTCTACGAAAAAAGTACTTAGGTGGTTGTCAGATTTCGAGCTCAAAAATTAAATTTAGGCATTTTAACGAAAAGTGTTTTCCAATCTAGTCTTGGACTTATTCTACTGAACTGAGGTCTGGCGGAGGAGTGTATCCCTCCTAATAGGTTCTACAGGAGAAGGAATTTTTGATCTGGTTGTTCTACGAAAAAAGTACTTAGGTGGTTGTCAGATTTCGAGCTCAAAAATTAAATTTAGGCAATTTAACGAAAAGTGGTTTCCAATCTAGTCTTGGACTTATTCTACTGAACTGAGGTCTGGCAGAGGAGTGTATCCCTCCTAATAGGTTCTACAGGAGAAGGAATTTTTGATCTGGTTGTTCTACGAAAAAAGTACTTAGGTGGTTGTCAGATTTCGAGCTCAAAAATTAAATTTAGGCATTTTAACGAAAAGTGTTTTCCAATCTAGTCTTGGACTTATTCTACTGAACTGAGGGCTGGCGGAGGAGTGTATCCCTCCTAATAGGTTCTACAGGAGAAGGAATTTTTGATCTGGTTGTTCTACGAAAAAAGTACTCAGGTGGTTGTCAGATTTCGAGCTCAAAAATTAAATTTAGGCAATTTAACGAAAAGTGGTTTCCAATCTAGTCTTGGACTTATTCTACTGAACTGAGGTCTGGCAGAGGAGTGTATCCCTCCTAATAGGTTCTACAGGAGAAGGAATTTTTGATCTGGTTGTTCTACGAAAAAAGTACTTAGGTGGTTGTCAGATTTCGAGCTCAAAAATTAAATTTAGGCATTTTAACGAAAAGTGTTTTCCAATCTAGTCTTGGACTTATTCTACTGAACTGAGGTCTGGCGGAGGAGTGTATCCCTCCTAATAGGTTCTACAGGAGAAGGAATTTTTGATCTGGTTGTTCTACGAAAAAAGTACTTAGGTGGTTGTCAGATTTCGAGCTCAAAATTTAAATTTAGGCATTTTAACGAAAAGTGGTTTCCATTCTAGTCTTGGACTTATTCTACTGAACTGAGTTCTGGCGGAGGAGTGTATCCCTCCTAATAGGTTCTACAGGAGAAGGAATTTTTGATCTGGTTGTTCTACGAAAAAAGAACTCAGGTGGTTGTCAGATTTCGAGCACAAAAATTAAATTTAGGCAATTTAACGAAAAGTGGTTTCCAATCTAGTCTTGGACTTATTCTACTAAACTGAGGGCTGGCGGAGGAGTGTATCCCTCCTAATTGGTTCTACAGGAGAAGGAATTTTTGATCTGGTTGTTCTACGAAAAAAGTACTCAGGTGGTTGTCAGATTTCGAGCTCAAAAATTAAATTTAGGCAATTTAACGAAAAGTGTTTTCCAATCTAGTCTTGGACTTATTCTACTGAACTGAGGGCTGGCGGAGGAGTGTATCCCTCCTAATAGGTTCTACAGGAGAAGGAATTTTTGATCTGGTTGTTCTACGAAAAAAGTACTCAGGTGGTTGTCAGATTTCGAGCTCAAAAATTAAATTTAGGCAATTTAACGAAAAGTGTTTTCCAAGCTAGTCTTGGACTTATTCTACTGAACTGAGGGCTGGCGGAGGAGTGTAACCCTCCTAATAGGTTCTACAGGAGAAGGGATTTTTGATCTGGTTGTTCTACGAAAAAAGTACTCAGCTGGTTGTCAGATTTCGAGCTCAAAAATTAAATTTAGGCAATTTAACGAAAAGTGTTTTCCAATCTAGTCTTGGACTTGTTCTACTGAACTGAGGGCTGGCAGAGGAGTGTATCCCTCCTAATAGGTTCTACAGGAGAAGGAATTTCTGATCTGGTTGTTCTACGAAAAAAGTACTCAGGTGGTTGTCAGATTTCGAGCTCAAAAATTAAATTTAGGCAATTTAACGAAAAGTGTTTTCCAATCTAGTCTTGGACTTATTCTACTGAACTGAGGGCTGGCGGAGGAGTGTATCCCTCCTAATAGGTTCTACAGGAGAAGGAATTTTTGATCTGGTTGTTCTACGAAAAAAGTACTCAGGTGGTTGTCAGATTTCGAATTTAATTTTTGAGCTCGAAATCTGACAGCCACCTGAGTACTTTTTTCGTAGAACAACCAGATCAAAAATTCCTTCTCCTGTAGAACCCTTTAGGAGGGATACACTCCTCCGCCAGCCCTCAGTTCAGTAGAATAAGTCCAAGACTAGATTGAAAAACACTTTTCGTTAAATTGCCTAAATTTAATTTTTGAGCGAGAAATCTGACAACCACCTAAGTACTTTTTTCGTAGAACAACCAGATCAAAAATTTCTTCTCCTGCAAAACCTATTAGGCGGGATACACTCCTCTGCCAGCCCTCAGTTCAGTAGAATGAGTCCAAGACTAGATTGGAAAACACTTTTCGTTAAATTGCCTAAATTTAATTTTTGAGCTCGAAATCTGACAGCCACCTGATCTCTTTTTTCGTAGAACAACCAGATCAAAAATTCCTTCTCCTGTAGGACCTTTTAGGAGGGATATACTCCTCCGCCAGCCCTCAGTTCAGTAGAATAAGTCGAAGACTAGATTGGAAAACACTTTTCGTTAAATTGCCTAAATTTAATTTTTGAGCTAGAAATCTGACAACCACCTAAGTACTTTTTTCGTAGAACAACCAGATCAAAATTTCTTTCTCCTGCAGAAACTATTAGGAAAGATAAACTCCTCCGCCAGCCCTCAGTTCAGTAGAATAAGTCCAAGACTAGATTGGAAAACACTTTTCGTTAAATTGCCTAAATTTAATTTTTGAGATCGAAATCTGACAACCACCTAAGTACTTTTTTCGTAGAACAACCAGATCAAAAATTCCTTCTCCTGCAGGACCTATTAGGAGGGATACACTCCTCCGCCAGCCCTCATTTCAGTGGAATAAGCCCAAGACTAGATTGGAAAACACTTCGTTAAATTGCCTAAATTTAATTTTTGAGCTCGAAATCTGACAGCCACCTGAGTACTTTTTTCGTAGAACAACCAGTTCAAAAATTCCTTCTCCTGTAGGACCTTTTAGGAGGGATACACTCCTCTGCCAGCCCTCAGTTCAGTAGAATAAGTCCAAGACTAGATTGGAAAACACTTTTCGTTAAATTGCCTAAATTTAATTTTTGAGCTAGAAATCTGACAACCACCTAAGTACTTTTTTCGTAGAACAACCAGATCAAAAATTCTTTCTCCTGCAGAAGCTATTAGGAAAGATACACTCCTCTGCCAGCCCTCAGTTCAGTAGAATAAGTCCAAGACTAGATTGGAAAACACTTTTCGTTAAATTGCTTAAATTTAATTTTTGAGCTCGAAATCTGACAACCACCTAAGTACTTTTTTCGTAGAACAACCAGATCAAAAAATCCTTCTCCTGTAGAACCTTTTAGGAGGGATACGCTCCTCCGCCAGCCCTCAGTTCAGTAGAATAAGTCCAAGACTAGATTGGAAAACACTTTTCGTTAAATTGCCTAAATTTAATTTTTGAGCTAGAAATCTGACAACCACCTAAGTACTTTTTTCGTAGAACAACCAGATCAAAAATTCCTTCTCCTGCAGAAGCTATTAGGAAAGATACACTCCTCCGCCAGCCCTCAGTTCAGTAGAATCAGTCCAAGACTAGATTGGAAAACACTTTTCGTTATATGGCCTAAATTTAAATTTTGAGCTCGAAATCTGACAGCCACCTGAGTACTTTTTTCGTAGAACAACCAGATCAAAAATTCCTTCTCCTTTAGGACCTTTTAGGAGGGATACACTCCTCCGCCAGCCCTCAGTTCAGTAGAATAAGTCCAAGACTAGATTGGAAAACGCTTTTCGTTAAATTGCCTAAATTTAATTTTTGAGCTAGAAATCTGACAACCACCTAAGTACTTTTTTCGTAGAACAACCAGATCAAAAATTCCTTCTCCTGCAGAAGCTATTAGGAAAGATACATTCCTCCGCCAGCCCTCAGTTCAGTAGAATAAGTCCAAGACTAGATTGGAAAACACTTTTCGTTAAATTCCCTAAATTTAATTTTTGAGATCGAAATCTGACAACCACCTAAGTACTTTTTTCGTAGAACAACCAGATCAAAAATTCCTTCTCCTGCAGGACCTATTAGGAGGGATACACTCCTCCGCAAGCCCTCAGTTCAGTAGAATAAGTCCAAGACTAGATTGGAAAACACTTTTCGTTAAATTGCCTAAATTTAATTTTTGAGCTAGAAATCTGACAACCACCTAAGTACTTTTTTCGTAGAACAACCAGATCAAAAATTCCTTCTCCTGCAGAAGCTATTAGGAAAGATACACTCCTCCGCCAGCCCTCAGTTCAGTAGAATCAGTCCAAGACTAGATTGGAAAACACTTTTCGTTATATTGCCTAAATTTAACTTTTGAGCTCGAAATCTGACAGCCACCTGAGTACTTTTTTCGTAGAACAACCAGACAAAAATTCCTTCTCCCTTAGGACCTTTTAGGAGGGATACACTCCTCCGCCAGCCCTCCGTTCAGTAGAATAAGTCCAAGACTAGATTGGAAAACGCTTTTCGTTAAATTGCCTAAATTTAATTTTTGAGCTAGAAATCTGACAACCACCTAAGTACTTTTTTCGTAGAACAACCAGATCAAAAATTCCTTCTCCTGCAGAAGCTATTAGGAAAGATACACTCCTCCGCCAGCCCTCAGTTCAGTAGAATAAGTCCAAGACTAGATTGGAAAACACTTTTCGTTAAATTCCCTAAATTTAATTTTTGAGATCGAAATCTGACAACCACCTAAGTACTTTTTTCGTAGAACAACCAGATCAAAAATTCCTTCTCCTGCAGGACCTATTAGGAGGGATACACTCCTCCGCAAGCCCTCAGTTCAGTAGAATAAGTCCAAGACTAGATTGGAAAACACTTCGTTAAATTGCCTAAATTTATTTTTTGAGCTCGAAATCTGACAGCCACCTGAGTACTTTTTTCGTAGAACAACCAGATCAAAAATTCCTTCTCCTGTAGAACCTATTAGGAGGGATACACTCCTCCGCCAGACCTCAGTTCAGTAGAATAGATCCAAGACTAGATTGGAAAACACTTTTCGTTAAATTGCCTAAATTTAATTTTTGAGCTAGAAATCTGACAACCACCTAAGTACTTTTTTCGTAGAACAACCAGATCAAAAATTCGTTCTCCTGCAGAAGCTATTAGGAAAGATACACGCCTCCGCCAGCCCTCAGTTCAGTAGAATAAGTCCAAGACTAGATTGGAAAACACTTTTCGTTAAATTGCCTAAATCTAATTTTTCAGCTCGAAATCTGACAGCCACCCAAGTACTTTTTTCGTAGAACAACCAGATCAAAAATTCCTTCTCCTGCAGAAGCTATTAGGAGAGATACACTCCTCCGCCAGCCCTCATTTCAGTAGAATAAGTCGAAGACTAGATTGGAAAGCACTTTTTGTAAAGTTGCCTAAATTTAAATTTTGAGCTCGAAATCTGACAACCACCTAAGTACTTTTTTCGTAGAACAACAAGATCAAAAATTCCTTCTCCCGCAGAACCTATTAAAAGGGATACACTCCTCCGTCAGCCCTCAGTTCAAGAGAATAAGCCCAAGACTCGATTGGAAAACACTTTTCGTTAATTTGCCTAAATTTAATTTTTGAGCTCGAAATCTGACAACCACATAAGTACTTTTTTCTTAGAACAACCAGATCAAAAACTCAGGCTTTTTTCAGGCCATTAGAGAGTAAACGTTAAATCGGTATGTTGCAGATAGCTCTGCAAATTGTTTTATGCGCAACGGTGGTACGCACAAATTTTCAATTTTTAGCGCTGAATAGCAGAACAGCCAGCGGTTTTCTCACTTGGTGTTAAGGTGCGCAACGTTGGTACGCACCCCTCCGGAAAATTGTTTCCCTTAAAAATATCAGCCTTCAGATTTTTGTATTCATTACTTTCATGATAAATCCTATCAAGATTGTGAGCGTCTCAAGTCTCAGTAGTTTCTTGTTTTCAGAAAGCAAAATGTCGGATTCAAGACCACATCGCATTCCTACGAAAACAATTGATTTTCCTCCAAATTATTACTTCCTGTTCTATTATAAATGCGACAATAGTTTTGAGTATTATCCCCACTTCACCCCAAAGTTCCCAACAGGTTTTAAAGATGAACAAAAATTGTCATTAGTCAAAAGAGAAATGATTGTTATGAAAAATGGCGAAGCTATATATATCATGCAAGACGACAAGAGTCGAGTCATCCCGGTGGCTCGATTTCTGAATGCTGAGTTGTATAAAAAAAGACCATTGATCAGATTGACATTACCCGAGCAGCACTTGAAAAGATTATCATCGAGAATCCTCATCTTGATGATGAAGACGTACATGGAAGCCAGCAAAGAGAAACGGCATTCGAGAATCAAAATGAAGAGGAAGAACTCGAAAATAGAATGCAATTAGCTACAAAGAAAAGCAAGGATGCGGGTCTCCTACAGCTCGAAGACATCGACCTTGAAGAACTTGGAAAAGGTGATCCGAATCAAGTTTGTCCGAAGTGTTTAGACTTCACCGAGGCATTCAAGGAGAGAAAGGTGATTCTTTAAAATAACATTGTGGGCAACGATTTTATTAGGAGCTCAAAGTTAGTTTGTTTTGGAAGTTGCGCAACGATGGTACGCACCTATCCTATCCAAGAAATTGTTTTAATGTCTAAGAGTTCATAAGTCAGAATGCGCAACGATGGTACGCACTCTGACTGATTTTCAAAGTGACTGATTTGTTCAAAATAACTTTGCTAAAAAATTTCTGTGACAATAAAAACGTGCGTATGCGATAGTAACTTTGATGGGTTGGTTTCGGAAGTTGCGTTTACTTGTTGTGCAATTTCTAAAACCAACTCACGCAAATTATTATTGCTTACGCACGTTTTTAATATTCGGAACTTGATATTGATTGGTTCTGGTAGTTGCGCAACGGTGGTACGCACAAGGACTGGTTTTCAAAAGTGACTGATGTGTCGTTCAAATTAGGATTGCTAAAAATTTTTTGGTTTGCAGAAAAAAGCGCTGGATCGATTTGAGGCAATGATGGATCGATTCGAAAAACGCATGGAACTAGACGCAAAAGTTACCGGAGACCTCTCTAAACTAGTCAGGAAAACCACTGAAAAGCTTGACTCTCATGGAGCAGCTCCTCTTACAGTCTCTAGCCCACCTGATGATGCAGGAGAGGATGAGATTACAGAACCAGGATCTGGCAGCTCGGAGTGTATGCATAACGAAGTTAATCTCCTAACTTTGGGCGGTATAACCGACGTTGACAAGGCGAAAAGAATAGCTGCGAAGCTTTGGTCTCCCGAGGAATTGAAACTGATTGTCATTGACCCGAAAAGGGCCCCCGTGACGCGTTCTCCAGCCGACGAAGAGCGTACTGAAAAGTACAGGAAGGCTGTACGGACTGTTTTTGGAAGCCGGTACAGTGAGAAGCTGTACCGATACACGCTCCGTCTGGTAAATCAGCAGGGTCTTGATGCGCTTGGTAGTAAGTTGGACACCTCTCTCAGTCAAGATAATGTTCGAAGAAATAACACCCAAGATTCGGTTCCTTCTAAAACCAATGAGACTAATACGGAGTTAGAGACTGTGAACTCGGATTCAGAGAGTGGTAACAAGGAGTTGGGGAGGGCTGGCACCGAAGTAGAGAATGTTAATCCGGAGCTTGAGAATGGTAATCTTGAAGGAGATACTTGTAATGTTATCAAGGAATCAGTGATTGCGAACAAGTATACTGCTTATGGAGAACAACATGCGATGATCAAGAAAAGTTTGACATTGCTTCAACCAAGTCAATCACGAGAAAAAGCAAAGAAAGGTGTCACCAAGAAGGGTAGAAAAACATTCAACAAGCCAGCGGACTGTTGAAGGCAAATACGAGCTGTCGAACTCCATAACCGCAAACTTTTTCGATGCTTATAAAACCGGAGTTGACTTTTATCCATTTGTGGACATGATTTTTTCGTGTCTAAGATCTGATGCGTCTCTATTCACAGCAAATATTCAGATAATTCAGTTATCTGCTCAATTTTCTTTCTACTTCTTCAGAAAGCAAATTCAGTTGTCGATTGTTTACCTCGTTTATTAAGTCTCTGAACTAAATCTGATAACGCAGAACTATGTGGTTTTGTATTTGATACTAAAGTCAGTTCATTTTGTTTCAACTGCGGAAATGCTCTTTTGCTCCACTCTATCTGTTAATGTTACTTTATGAGGTGCTATTTATGAAATTTTGTCGAGCTGTGTTTTTTCATTCTGCTTTCATCCTAAAAGAGAAGCAAAGTGAAAACGAGAGATAACTCACTGTTCATATACTCATATTGTTTTAATCACATTATTATTCGTTATTTGTTTCGTTATTTGTTGCGTTGTTTGTTTCACAATAGTTTTCTCGGAAGAATATTTTGCTGTAAACATTTGGTATTTTGAAAAGGGCTCAATTCTTAAATGCAAGAGTAAAGAAAATTATTTTAACTGCGTTCTGTTACCAGTTATAAATTAAGCTTCGTCTTTATTTAGACCAGATTTTTTCCTGCTTTGATTTACGCTTCGTTATGATACATTTTACTTATCTAATAAGATATCGGCTCTCTTGTTCAATTGAATCAAAGATGTTAAAATCTTGTTTTTGTCGATAAGCATGAGTATGCTTCATAGGTCCGTTAAAACAGTTCACGTAAGAAAAAAATGCACATAGTTTTCATATTGTTACGTAAAATTGCCTACACCGTGTTTCAACTTAAAATGTTTTTCTGTTTGTTTTCAGCCCTCGTTAGTTTTAGATTTAAAATGATCTCCGCTTTGTGTGCATTTGATTCTACAGAAGATGAGTTTGACGAATCATTGGTTTCTTTTCTGACTGACCGTCTTGTGAGATTAGAAAAATACATGATACAGAGCAGCAAGGAGCTTGTGTTTCTGTACAATTCTTTGGGTGCACTCGAGATGAAATTGGAAGAACAAGTAAGCTCCTTAAAACACCTACTATTACGTTTGTAGTGTTGCTGAAGCAGTTTGGCTATATTTGTTAAAAAGTGTAAAACCTAATGTAATGGTGGGTGCTTCACTGATTTGTATTTGCCGCGAAACGTGATGTGAACCTGAAGAGGATCTCTGAAGTTTGTCTTTAAAAAAATAAATAATTTTTTCCAATAAATATTTTAGATCTGCCGAAGTGCCCCTGAGAAAACAAAGAAGGGTACTCTATTGTTTAACGGCAGAGATCTATTGGCTTACAAAGGAAATGTATGCAACTATCGATCAGTTGGGAGATTTTTCGCTCGTAATATTCTAACTCGATACGAAAGAGAGAAAGGATGCTGGTTCCCATCTAAAACGCAGCCAGCAGAGGCTGGCCGTGAGAGGGTTCACTATGCCGCTGAACAAGTGTTTCAAGGTTCGTGTAGTAAGTCTCTTGTTGAGCCAGTCTTGGAGCGCAACGGAGGTACGCTTATGGCTCATCTTTTAACAACTTAAAATGTGCGGAAACGGTTTTTTTCTGTTTTGAAATGTTTGCAGCCACTGCATTTTACTTTAAGAAAAACACGCTTCGCTGTCTTCGCTTCAATTGGTTTCTTGAAATTGAGCTAAACATATGAACTCGTTCTTCGGCCATAAGTATTTGCTAGCCTGTTTGTTTCTATTGTTTATGCATTGAAAAAAATGCTGCTCAATTAAAACTGCGGTCTGCTTTTAGAAGCTGTAACCAAGCTGTGTGGAACAAGCCGATATGCATTCAGAAGAGCAAAAGATGGAGCAAACCACCTTGGACTCTATGAGCGCGCCTGCTCAAGTCACGATTAAGAACTGTCAAGAACTGTCAATTCGACTATTAATTGCTCAAAAGTTTTCAAACGTCTAAGCAATCGCTGAGTTGTATATTGTTTAGCACCACTAAGAAGATGAACCATTGCTGTGCTGCCTAATTTTTTTCAATCTTTGCCTTTTTTCAGAGGTTCAATGTATCAAGCGCAGGTGAAGTTTTTCAAAAACAAAACTGTGAAGTGGCAAACTCTAGCTAAAGTTGATCGTGAGCTTGTAAGCCACTTCATCAATACTAACGAAATCGAGGCGCATAAACTGGAGTGTGAACTGGTTGATATTGAGTATCGATATGAGAAGGATCTCCGCGCCTTCTTGTTTGGTGAGTATCAAACTTCTTTGGAGACGGTTTGTTTCAAACCGGTTGTGTACCTGTCGAGCAATCAATTTGACAGTCTCGGCGTTTTTGCTAGGCAAACTATTTCAGCTGGTACATGTATAGCAGGACTTGTTGGGTTTTTAAGCGAGTTTGATACAGATGTGATCGAAAATTTCAATGACTTTTCGCTCATTCAAAGTGACCGGTTAAAAGTTCTTTGGCTAATGTTAGGGCCCATATCGTTTGTTAACTCATCATGTGTGCCAAATGTAAAGTACGTTCGCCTTGATAAAATAATGACTTGTGTTGTTTTAAAAGACATTCAAGAAGGTGAGGAAATTTTGGTTCTGTATGGCCGACACTATTTTGGTGATTACAATAGCGAGTGTGGCTGTCCTCATAGCACTAAGCATGGTAATCCTTTTCCTGAAACTCCTCTACCAAGTACGAGGAAACGAAAAATTTCTGCTGCGGCAGAAAGTTTTCCCGATCCTCAACCAGAAATACTTAGGCATGTAAATCTTACACCGAATGAAGTGGCGTCTCGCTATGGAAGGCGTGGTCTGGTCACTGATTTTGATGAACTGGAAAATACAAACAGTTCCTTTTCAGAACTTAATTACAGTGAACTTTACAGTTTTGCGGAAACTATTGACGATGAGGTATTTTCACCTGTAGAAGGTGACAATCCAAGCAATGAAGCTTTTGTTCAACATGAAAGTCTGATTGATGAAATTTTGAACTCTAGCGGAGGATTTGTGAATATAGAACCGCCATTGATTGCATCAACTCCCATGCATTTGGTCAATTTTGAAAATGATTTTGAAATTGTGCAGCCTAACTATGAAATTGAGCCCAAAGATGCTAACATATATTTAGAGTCAGTTGAGTTATTTGCCGGTTCGGATTTATCGTACGAATGTTTACATGCGAACTTTGATGCGATCGCCCGCAAACACAAATTTTCAGAAGCGGCAAAATTGGTTTTGCTCTTCCGTCACCCAATAACCTTTTTGCTAGGAAACCAATACTGTATCTTCCCAATATTATCAAAACTGAGTTTGAGGACGAAAAAATTTTTAGCATTGATCTAATTGGTCAGTTTGAAAAAATTTTTGAAAGAACCTCTGAGTACATTCTAGAGTCATGGGAATCTAGTTGCCCTTGGGCTAGTGCATTAGATTGCTTCATAAATGGTGAGGTGCAGCTTGTTCTGAATTTCGATGGAGCGTCCATTTTTTCATTTAGAACCATAGCTATCTGGCCTATGTGGGTTCAGATATACAACCTGCCGCCCATTTTACGCGGAGCATTTGAAAACATGTCTCTCATGACATTGTGGTATGGTCCTTCAAAACCTGACATGAGGAAACTTTTAAGGAAAATAACCATCGATCTCGAGTTTTTAACAGCAAAATATTACTCATTTGAAAAATTAGGACGGGTAGTTTTCAAATTGCGTTGTCTCATCTGTGATATGCCTGCTAAGGCATTGTCATTGGCCATGAATCAGTTTAATGGATGTTTCAGCTGCCCTGTTTGCCTCATAAGAGGAATAAGGGACACTAACCGAATGTTATTTCCTGTTAAGGCTTCATTAAAATCTCGTTCAGCAATATCGTTTTTAAACTGTGGCAAGCTTGCTGATAATTGTAAAGAGGTTGTCCTAGGTGTAAAATCAAGCACCCCTCTGAATACTGTGTTTTGCTTTCCTTGGGACGCCCCCTTTGATCCTATGCATCAAGTGTTTTTGGGGACTGCAAAAACTTTGTCTAAAATGCTTTTTGACGCTGTGAAAAAAGTAGAAACATCTGTTTTGAAAGAGCGGATGTTTGAATGTAACATTCCCAGCGAAATAAAACATCGAGTCAGATCCCCAGACGAGGTCAAATATTGGAAAGCAGCGGATTTTAAATTATTTTTTTTCCATATTGCACCTATCTGTGTTACCGAAAATATAATCCAGCCGCGATTCATTAAATGTTTTGAGAAATTCATGCAGCTCTCTTTGGCCATCAGGCTTCTTTCAAATGTTTCAGTAAAGGAAGATGATCTTATTGAAGCGGAAAAATTGATTAATAGTTTTTTTGAAGACTTTGTTGACACTTTTGGTTTGTCGTCACAGTCATTCAATTTTCATTCGATGAGACACTTGGTAGAACAAGTTCGCCGAATTGGGCCTCTCTGGTTGTTTTTCGCGTTTGCATTCGAATCGGCCCATAATCAGTTGTTATCAGCTGTCAGTGGCACAATTAGGAATCCGGAAAAGATGCTCGAAAAATTTCTTCAACATCAGTTTTCACATGTAAGCCTTAAAAGCCATAATATTCTTATTCGGTCTCTCAGAACAACAGTGCCAAAGGAGAATTTTGTGTTGTTTACTAAAGTAACCGAATGTTGCCTTACTAAGTTTCCTTTTCTCGACAAATCGTTGTATCAATCCCGATATAGCGATGGAATTGGTAATATTTTTGCTTCTTTATCCTACGTCAAATTATCAAATAACTTGGCGCAATGCATTGCAAAGCTCTCGTGTGGAAGTTTTGTTAAAATTGAAAGTTTTTATCAGTCAACTAAAATGTACGCAATTGTCAGATTTTACCTCACAATTGAAAAGATGCGCATCACGAAATTGAACTCCCCTTTCTTTTACCGGCTCTCTGATTTAGGCGAACTTCTGGCTATAGATGCCTCTGAGTTAAAACGTAAATGTGTTGTCCGAGATGTTGGTCAACATCTGGTTATCAGTGTAATGGAGGAAGGTCATGAACATAATTGACCATTTCGAATAGCTGCAACTGTGGTACAGCTAGAATCATAGATTCAGGTTTTTGAAATATCTTCTGTAATATTAAATAAAAAATTCATGTTTTTGTCTACTAAAAAATCTCGAGGTTCTGCGGTCCCCTTTTGTTTAGGAAGTCGAATTCTACAAAAAAGGTGTAACAGCAGGAATCTGGTATGGAATTACTTGACTGCACACTCTTGTTCAACTACTCTACACGAAACAAGCTCTACTCTACAACTATACGAAAGTGTACAACCAGTCTCGGTTGCGGAAATCAAAAATGCACTAATTGTTCTTAAGAAGAAACACAAACTATTTAAAACTCTTGATATCTTTCTTAAGGTTTTTTACGAAGTGCTTGTTTCAAATAATTCTTGTTCGCCAAAACTGCTTGCTGCAACTGTGGTACAGCAAGCTACTATGTCTAATTTTGATTTGTTTATTTAATTTTGTATTCTCTAAAAACATCTGTTAACTTACCTTTCATCAGTCACAAATAGTGAATCTGTTATTTAAAATGTTTGTGAATTCATTAAACGGAAAAAGCTAATTAATTTTGACTGTACGCTTTGTGATTAATACTTTGATTACAAAGGCTACGCTCTCACTCTTTTAAATCAAAATTTGTCTGGCAAAGTTTTGCCCGATGAACTTTATATCTAAATATGTTGAAAATTTTATAATTTGATTTGGCTTTGGCAGGATGTAGCATTAATTTTTGCCTGTATTGCTATTTCAATTTCATTCTTTAGTTTGCTCTTGAATGAATTTTCACTTAACATTTTGGAGCCCAACATTGTTGAGCCTGTTTTCCAACGTGAAAATATCGTTTCGGTTTGGTAGAACACTGCTTTCTTCTTATAAACGTTGTTGTTTGTTCAAACCTTTGCTGATCGAAATACCAAATAAATAAAAGCAATACGAAATCTTCGTTTTTTGATTTAATATTTGAGAACGTAGCCTTTCAAGTTGAACATTACAACCTTTCTTAAACTGATTGCTACCAATGTATCTGTGCCTTAAATTTCAAAATGAACGTGACAGAATCATAATTCAAGTTTTAGTTCTCATTTTTTACATCGTGTGAGTTCCTTGAGCAAATTAGGTTTTCAAAATATTTGCCAAAGACAATCCTTCAAAATCTTCTCAGTCGTTTTAGCGACTCATGTATCTTCATAGGTTCTTAGCAATGTACAGAAAAACTTGGAGATGCTTACAAGATCTGTTATACCTAACGAGATCAAATTTTTCTGTATTAGATTCTATTCATCAGCTCTTCCAAAAGCCTTAATCTTAAAAGAATGTTTTGTGTCTTATAAGATTCTTATAAGATCTCGCAAGATAAGTTTAATCTTATAAGAATAGTGTGTGCCTTATAGGATTCTATTATGATCATACAAGATCTGCTTTAATCTTAGCAGAATAATCTGTGTCTTATAAGATTTGTGTAAGATCTTACAAGATATGATTTTATCTTATAAGAATATTGTGTCTCTTATAAGATTCTATTATGATCATACAAGATCTGCTTCAATCTTAGCAGAATAATGTGTGTCTTATAAGATTCTTGTAAGGACTTACAAGATTTGTTTTAATCTTGTAAGAATAATGTGTGTCTTATAAGAGTCTTTTAAGGACTTACAAGATATGTTTTAATCTTGTAAGAATAATGTGAGTCTTATAAGATCCTTATAAGATCTTTCCAGTTGTTGCTACTCTTAGGAACTCTTATAAGATTAAAACATATCTTATAAGAATCTTATAAGATCTTACGAATTTTCACAACTCTTATAAGATCTTATAAGTTCTGAGTAAATCTTGTAAGTCTCTTATACAATCTTACAAGATTAATGCATTAACTTGTAAGGGCAGATAAGAATCTTATAAGATCTTATAAGATTTGCAATGGTCAATGACTAGGGACCCGAGTTGAAAACAGAAGTTAATCTTATAAGATCTTGCAAGATTCTTGCAAAAAAAAAGTTAATCTTATAAGATCTTACAAGACAGAGTTATTCTTGCAAGATCTTGCAAGACAGAGTTAATCTTATAAGAATCTTGTAAGAATCTTGCAAGATTAAATTTTTTTGGAAGAATCGTGCCATTACGATAGGAAACAGCCAAAGAAAGCTAAATTAGGAACTAAGCACATTTGAAAACACCATCCTGTAGAAAATAAGTTCAACCCATATTAAAAAAAAAACATTTGAGACAGCTGCTTTTCATAATTTCAGAATTCAAATCAACAATTCTGGACGACGTTAGATACTCCAAAAAGTTTCTCAACAAACAAAAAAACACATTTGTTTCTTCCTAAGCTTAATTCAACAGTTTGAAAGGTGGTTTTACTGGTCTATTAGAACAGAAACTCAGTTTTCGAGAAAAAAATTGTGGTAAGCGGTCTTATTTTCAAAATTGTCTTCCAACTAAATTCAGTAGACAGGATTAGATACTCAAAATGTCTCTTGTCAAGTTGTATTATTTTCTTTGAAAATAAATAAGCTTTGCCAATTTTTTACGTCACAGAATCAATTCCTTTTATCTTTCTTTTTCTATAGCATTGAAAAATTTGCCTTTGTTTGGTTTTGAGGAATATATATTCATCAGTTTTGTACACTGTAGCAAAAACAACCACTAGCAAGGCCTATTCGTTTTTTTATCGCAGAATTCAACGCCTACTGTACTCTGGTTTTCAGCTCAAATGCAATTTTGAATAAAAATCTTCAGTTTTTTTAAACAAAAAAGGAGATATTTTTTTGGTTGTTTCAAGACAGCCTGACTACAGAATCAAGAACAAAATGATCTATTCAGCAGAATTTGAGTAGCTTTGCGCTTTAATTGGTGTCCAGATTTTACAAATTATTAATTTATGGACCATTGGTTCTGATTCCGAACGTAGTTCAGTTGGTAATATCCTTTTCAACGAATTTTGATATTTCCTGTGCAAAAAACTAAAACACTCTAAACAGATCGCTTATTCAACTTCTCACTCTCTAGCTGTTACACTACCGAGCCCTTGGTAACAATAATTTGCGTCAGATCAACAACTTCCTCTTTTCAGCATTTTTACCCACTTCGGATATCGTTTTTTTCTTCGAATCTCTATACAACCAAAATACACCTTTACCCACGGTTGGGAATTTGTTTCCCAACCCTGGATAACAATGTTGCGGCCGCGGTAGCTAACTGCTAAGCCGTGCTAACTAGATTGCAGCTTGATTCAACAGTTTGAAAATGGTTTCACTTGTTTATTAGCACAGAAACTCAGTTTTCGAGAAAAAAATTGTGGTAAGCGGTCTTATTTTCAAAATTGTCTTCCAACTAAATTCAGTAGACAGGATTAGATACTCAAAATGTCTCTTGTCAAGTTGTATAATTTTCTTTGAAAATAAATAAGCTTTGCCAATTTTTTACGTCACAGACTCATTTCCTTTTTTCTTTCTTTTTCTATAGCATTGAAAAATTTGACTTTGGTCGGTTTTGAGGAATATATATTCATCAGTTTTGTACACTGTAGCAAAAACAACCACTAGCAAAACCTATTTGTTGTTTTATCGCAGAATTCAACGCCTACTGTACTCTGGTTTTCAGCTCAAATGCAATTTTGAATAAAAATCTTCAGTTTTTTTTAAACAAAAAAGGAGATATTTTTTTTGGTTGTTTCAAGACAACCTGACTTCAGAATCAAGAACAAAATGATCTATTCAGCAGAATTTGAGTAGCTTTGCTGTTTAAATGGTGTCCAGATTTTACAAATTATTAATTTATGGACCATTGGTTCTGATTCCGAACGTTGTTCAGTTGGTAATATCCTTTTCAACGAATTTTGATATTTCCTGTGCAAAAAACTAAAACACTCTAAACAAATCGCTTATTCAACTTCTCACTCTCTAGCTGTTACACTAGCGAGCCCTTGGTAACAATAATTTGCGTCAGATAAAAAACTTCCTCTTTTCAGCATTTTTACCCTCTTCGGATATCGTTTTTTTCTTCGAATTTCTATACAACCAAAATACACCTTTACCCACGGTTGGGAATTTGTTTCCCAACCCTGGATAACAATGTTGCGGCCGCAGTAGCTAACTGCTAAGCCGTGCTAACCAGATTGCAGCTTGATTCAACAGTTTGAAAATGGTTTCACTTGTTTATTAGCACAGAAACTCAGTTTTCGAGGAAAAAATTGTGGTAAGCGGTCTTATTTTCAAATTTATCTTCCAACTAAATTGAGTAGTCATGATTAGATACTCAAAATGTTCCTTATTAAAGTAGTATCAATTTCTTTCAATATACTTCAACGCCTACTGTACTCTGATTTTCAGCTAAAATGCAATTTTGTAAAAAAAACTTCAGTTTTTTTTTAAATCAAAGAAGCGATTTTTTGGTCGTTTCAAGACAGACAGACTTTGGAATCAAGAAGAAATTGATTCCTTCAGCAGAATTTGAGTAGCTTTGATGTTTATATGGGTGTCAATTTTATAAAATTTAGCAAATATGCACTATTGGTTCTGAATCCGTATGTTGTTCAGTTTGTAATATCTTGTTCAACGAATTTCGATATTTCCGGTTCAAAAAAATAAAACCCATTTAGAGATAATTTATTCAACTTCTGCCGCTCTAGTTTATACACTAGAGAGCCCTTGATGACAACAATTTAATCAGATCAACAATTTCCTGTTTCGAGCATTTTTACTTTCTTTGGAAATCGTTTTATTCTTCGAATTTTTACAACCAAAGTTCACCTCTACCCACCGTTTGGGAAATGTTTCCCAACCATGAATAAAGGTGTTGTGGCCGCGGTAGCTAACTGCTAAGCCATGCTATGCCATTGTAACCAGAATAAAGCTTGATTCAACAGTTTGAAGTGTGGTTTTACTGGTTTACTGGCTCAGAACCTCAATTTCGAGAAAACAATTGTGGTACTAATTTTCAAAATTCTCTTCCAACTATTAAATGAGTAGACATGATTAGATACTCAAAGTATTCCTTGTCAAACCTTGTTTCTTGTTTGGTTTTGAGTAACAAATCCTCAGCAGTATTGACACTTTAGCAAAAGCAATGTCTCTATAAGCCTATTTGTTGTTCCGTTGCAGAATTCAATGCCAACTACATTCTGGTGTTCAAGTCAAAAGCTATTTTGAAAAACAAAATTCAGTTTTTCTTTTAACCAAAAAAGCGATATTTTGTTTGTTTCAAGACAGACTGACTTCAGAATCATCAACAAAATGATCTCCTAAGCCGAATTGAGTAGTTTTGTTGTTTTTATGGGTGTCCAGTTATATAATTTTGCAAAATATGTACCATTGGTTCTGAATCCGAATGTTGTTCAGTTGGTAATATCCTGTTCAACGAATTTTGACATTTCCTGTGCAAAAAAAACAAAAATACAATAAACAGATAGCTGATTCTACTTCTCCCTCCCTAGTTTATACCCTAGAGAGCCCTTGGTGACAATAATTTGTATCCGATCAACAATTTCCTGTTTTGCCCAATTTTACCCACTTCGGATATCGTTTTTTTCTTCGAATTTCTACACAACCAAAATACACCTTTACCCACGGTTGGGAACATGTTTCCCAACCGTGGGTAAAGGTGTTATGGCCATGGTAGTTAATTACTAAGCCATGGTAACCGTAATACAGCTTGATTCAACAGTTTGAAGGGTGATTTTGCCGGTTTACTGGCACAGAACCTCAATTTTTGAGGTAAAAACTGGGGTAATTGATAGTAATTTTCAAAATACTCAAAAATTACCAAGCCAAATTTAACAGGAATGGTATCATTCAACTCGTGGTGAGCTACTCTTAATTCCCTTTGAATGTGAGAACGTGATATCGTGGTCTACGGTTGAAATTCATTAAGAAACTTGTCCTAAATTTGGGTTATTTTGCCTTCTAGGGCACCAAATTTCGTTGTTGTAAAAAATGAGTTTTTGTAGACATGTTATAGTGTTTCAGATTCCCCATTATCCCCTGAGTTCAGAACAGTATAATTTTTCATGGGTGTAACGGGTTTTCGAAGGGAACTTACCCAAATCGTCAGATGTACCTGGTCAAATTTTTCGATTTGGTACGGGACCTTTATACCTTAATATCTCCGTGAAAAATGCACCGATTTGCACCATCTTTGGATATGAAGCGTAGTTTGAACTGCTCTTTCAGCCCATATAAATTTCCTATAGTGTTTTTTGAGCCACTGTTGAGAAATTGGCCGGTATACTTGAAGTCGGGTTCAGCCCGAAATGACCGGTACTTGACCTGTTTTGGGTGAGAAAAGTGTGTTAATGGCCCATTTTAATGGAGTTTTGTTGTTGTATAGCTTTGTCACAGTCCCACAAAGGTTCCCCACAAAGTTTCATTGTTCAAAGTTCTGATTTGATGAAGTTATAACTGTATAACCTGATGAAGAAGTGGGTAATAAGGGTATTTGGTACGGAACCTTATATCATGAATTTCTCTGAAGTGTGTGAATCAATTTCAGAATGGTTTAATGATATGAACGCAGCTTGAAACGACCTTTGATTTGCGCTATTGCCGAACAAATTTGGTGCAGCTAGTTCGGAGATATTTGACTGTTTTGGGAGTAGTATTTTTGCCATATTAGCCCAATTCTTCACAGCTTCTTCATCAACAAAATGATCTCCTAAGCCGAATTGAGTAGTTTTGTTGTTTTTATGGGTGTCCAGTTATATAATTTTGCAAAATATGTACCATTGGTTCTGAATCCGAATGTTGTTCAGTTGGTAATATCCTGTTCAACGAATTTTGACATTTCCTGTGCAAAAAACAAAAATACAAAAAACAGATAGCTGATTCTACTTCTCCCTCCCTAGTTTATACCCTAGAGAGCCCTTGGTGACAATAATTTGTATCCGATCAACAATTTCCTGTTTTGCCCAATTTTACCCACTTCGGATATCGTTTTTTTCTTCGAATTTCTACACAACCAAGATACACCTTTACCCACGGTTGGGAACATGTTTCCCAACCGTGGGTAAAGGTGTTATGGCCATGGTAGTTAATTACTAAGCCATGGTAACCGTAATACAGCTTGATTCAACAGTTTGAAGGGTGATTTTGCCGGTTTACTGGCACAGAACCTCAATTTTTGAGGTAAAAACTGGGTCAATTGATAGTAATTTTCAAAATACTCAAAAACTACCAAGCCAAATTTAACAGGAATGGTATCATTCAACTCGTGGTGAGCTACTCTTAATTCCCTTTGAATATGAGAACGTGATATCGTGGTCTACGGTTGAAATTCATTAAGAAACTTGTCCTAAATTTGGGTTATTTTGCCTTCTAGGGCACCAAATTTCGTTGTTGTAAAAAATGAGTTTTTGTAGACATGTTATAGTGTTTCAGATTCCCCGTTATCCCCTGAGTTCAGAACAGTATAAATTTTCATGGGTGTAACGGGTTTTCGAAGGGAACTTACCCAAATCGTCAGATGTACCTGGTCAAATTTTTCGATTTGGTACGGGACATTTATACCTTAATATCTCCGTGAAAAATGCACCGATTTGCACCACCTTTGGATATGAAGCGTAGTTTGAACTGCTCTTTCAGCCCATATAAGTTTCCTATAGTGTTTTTTGAGCCACTGTTGAGAAATTGGCCGGTATACTTGAAGTCGGGTTCAGCCCGAAATGACCGGTACTTGACCTGTTTTGGGTGAGAAAAGTGTGTTAATGGCCCATTTTAATGGAGTTTTGTTGTTGTATAGCTTTGTCAAAGTCCCACAAAGGTTCCCACAAAGTTTCATTGTTCAAAGTTCTGATTTGATGAAGTTATAACTGTATAACCTGATGAAGAAGTGGGTAATATGGGTATTTGGTACGGAACCTTATATCATGAATTTCTCTGAAGTGTGTGAATCAATTTCAGAATGGTTTAATGATATGAACGCAGCTTGAAACGACCTTTGATTTGCGCTATTGCCAAACAAATTTGGTGCAGCCTGTTCGGAGATATTTGACTGTTTTGGGAGTAGTATTTTTGCCATATTAGCCCAATTCTTCACAGCAAATGGTGAAATTCTGTTGTTATAACGTGTATTGTTGGGCTGTAACAGACTCCATTAGCTCCCTACTGATGTCCCACAACTTTTGTGTAAATTTGGTCGGGGGGGGTACGGGTGCTTGGGGTTGTGGGGGGGCTATTTGGGTCAATTTGAGCGTTTTTCACCCAAATTTCACAATTGTGATGTCTTAAACAGGTATTAATGAGTTGTAATAGACCCCATGAGTTCGGTAATGATGTCCCACAACTTATGTGTCAATTTGGTCGGGGGGGGGGTGGGGGTGCTTGGGGGGTTGGGGGGGGTCATATCGGGTGGGGGGGCTATTTGGGTCAATTTGAGCGTTTTTCACCCAAATTTCACAATTGTGATGTCTTAAACAGGTATTAATGAGTTGTAATAGACCCCATGGGTTCGGTAATGATGTCCCACAACTTATGTGTCAATTTGGTCGGGGGGGTGAGGGTGCTTGGGGGGTTGGGGGGGGGTCATGTCGGGTGGGGGGCTATTTGAGTCAATTTGAGCGTTTTTCACCCAAATTTCACAATTCTGATGTCTTAAACGGGTATTACTGAGTTGTAATAGGCCCCATGAGTTCGGTAATGATGTCCCACAACTTAGGTGTCAATTTGGTCGGGGGGGGGGGGTGGGGGTGCTTGAGGGGTTGGGGGGGTCATGTCGGGTGGGGGGCTATTTGAGCCAATTTGAGCGTTTTTCACCCAAATTTCACAATTCTGATGTCTTAAACGGGTATTACTGAGTTGTAATAGACCCCATGAGTTCGGTATTGATGTCCCACAACTTATGTGTCAATTTGGTCGGGGGGGTGGGGGTGCTTGGGGTGTTGGGGGGGTCAGGTCGGTTGGGGGGCTATTTGAGTCAATTTGAGCGTTTTTTACCGAAATTTCACAATTCTGATGTCTTCACGGGTATTACTGGGCTGTAATAGACCCCATGAGTTCAGTAATGATGCCCCACAACTTCTGTGTTAATGTGGTGTGGTTTGTGTTGTTGCTTCGGGAGTTTGGGGGTTCATGTCGCGGGGTCTGTATTTGACCCCAATTGACCTCATTTTTAGGGTAAATTGACATGTCAGGTTTCATATATGTTGTAAATGTGTTGATTTGTGGTCTGGGAGTTCCGTAATGATATCCCAGAACACATGTTAAAATTTGAGGTCGCGGGGTTAGGTGGTCCAGAAGTTGGGGGGGTGGTGCTTTCAGTTGTGTGGGACGCTAATTTGGCCAATTTGAGCAAATTTGGCCATAAGGATTCAGTAGGGGGTGCTTCATTCATTATTCGAAAAACGCTTCATTGTACTTTGGGAGTCACCACGACATGTCACAGAACACATGCCAAAATTTGGTGAAAGTGGGTTAGGTAGTTAACGAGTTTGGGTCTGGTTTCGGTGGATTAGGGTGGTAATTTGGCCAATTTGTGCAAATTTTGGCAGTAAGAATTGAGTAGGGGAGCATCATGTATAAATTGAAATTTGTTTCATGGTGCCTTGGGGGTCTCCTGGTCATGTCCCAAAACACATGTCAAAATATCGTAACGGGGGGCTGGGTAGTTAACGAGTTAGCATGTGGTTTCGGTGGAGTGGGGGTGGTCTTTTGGCCAATTTGGCCGTAAGATTTGAGCAGTGGATGCATCATGTGTTCTTCAAGACTTCTTCTTTTGCAGTCTGTGAGTCTCTTAGCCATGTCCCAGAACTCATAACAAAAATTGGTTGCACGGCGTGGGGTGGTTCAGATGTTGGTGTGTCAATTTTTGGGGGTTGAATGGGGATTTAGGTCGATTTCAGGGATTTTTGCACTAGGAAATGAATAGTGGGTGCATCATATGTATTTTAAATTTCGTTTTCTTGCTTCCTGTGGTCCCGTATTCATGTCTCAGGGTTGACATCAAAATATGGTAAATGGGGGTGGGTTGGTTTACAAGATTTTTGTCTAAGTTTTAAGGGTTGCGGCTGATTTTTGTCAGTTTTAGAGAATGAAATCCTCAGAGTTGAGAAGTTTGTGCAACGCAGGTCATTCAAAAAACCAGCTGCTATGCTATGTGAGCCTCATAGTGACAGGACAGATTGCAGGCTTCATTTTGCTGTTCTGGAATTTTGATTTTATAGGTCTAATTTTTAGAGATTTCGTGATGGTCGGATGTATTGAGCCAATTTTTTTTTCGTAGCAAAATGTAGATAGGTTGCAGTGTATGACAATGAGAAAACGCCTGCGTTCTACTCTGGCTCGGTAATGATACCTGGGACCCTTCGGCAAAAATTAGTTACAGAGGGAGAGGTAATTGAGAATTGCGGGAAGATTGAAGTGCTGTGTAAAGGCCAATTTTCAAACTAAATTTTCCGTTGAATTGAATACTGTGCTTAAAAGAAGTCGTTTATTCCAAGACAGCATCTCTGCTCTGTTATGCCGCGGCATAACAGAGCAGAGATGCTGTCTTGCAATAAACGACTTGTTTTAAGCTCAGTGTTCAATTCAACGGAAAATTTAGTTTGAAAATTGGCCTTTACACAGCACTTCAATCTTCCCGCAATTCTCAATTACCTCTCCCTCTGTAACTAATTTTTGCCGAATGGTCCAAGGTGTCATTACCAAGCCAGAGTAGAACGCAGGCGTTTTCTCATTGTCATACGCTGCAACCTTTCTACATTTTGCTACGAAAAAAAAATTGGCTCAATACATCCGACCATCACAAAATCTCTAAAAATTAGACCTATAAAATCACAATTCCAGAACAGCAAAATGAAGCCTGCAATCTGTCATGTCACTATGAGGCTCACATAGCATAGCAGCTGGTTTTTTGAATGACCTGCGTTGCAAAAACTTCTCAACTCTGAGGATTTCATTCTCTAAAACTGACAAAAATCAGCAGCAACCCTTAAAACTTAGACAAAAATCTTGTAAACTAACCCACCCCCATTCACCATATTTTGATGTCAACTCTGAGACCTGAATACGGGACCACAGGAAGCAAGAAAACAAAATTTAAAATACATATGATGCACCCACTATTCATTTCTTAGTGCAAAAATCCCTGAAATCGACCTAAATCCCCATTCAACCCCCAAAAATTGACACACCAACATCTGAACCACCCCACGCCGTGCAACCAAATTTTGTTATGAGTTCTGGGACATGGCGAAGAGACTCACAGACTGCAAACGAAGAAGTCTTGAAGAACTCATGATGCATCCACTGCTCAAATCTTACGGCCAAATTTGCCAAAAGACCACCCCCACTCCACCGAAACCACATGCTAACTCGTTAACTACCCAGCCCCCCGTTACGATTTTTTGACATGTGTTTTGGGACATGATCAGGAGACCCCCAAAGCACCATGAAACAAATTTCAATTTATACATGATGCTCCCCTACTCAATTCTTACTGCCAAAATTTGCACAAATTGGCCAAATTACCACCCTAGTCCACCGAAACCCGACCTTAACTCGTTAACTAGCTAATACACCAACAAATTTTGACATATGTTCTGTGACATGCCATGGGGACTCCGAAAATACAATGCTGCTTTTTTCAACTTTCAAATATCACATCCCCCACTCAATTCTTATGGCCAAGTTTGCTCAAATTGTCCAAAAAAAGCGCCCCACACCACTGAAAGCACCCCCCCACTTCTTGTCCACCTAACTCCGCCTCCTCAAATTTTAACATGTGTTCTGGGATATCATTACAAAACTCCCAGTCAACAAATGAACATAGGAACAGTATATGAGAAATGACGTCAATTTAGCCTAAAAATGGGGTCAAATGCAGATCCCGCGACATTAACCTCCAAACACCCGTAGCACCCACACAAACCACGCCAGATTAACACGAAAGTTGTGAGACATCAATACCGAACTCATTGGCGCTATTACAGCTCAATCTGCTAGAAGCTCGTCAAATATAAAGTGAATATTGTAAAATGCATTTTCAGATCTCTTGCTCGTTGCGCTTGTCGCTCTGAAACTTATTCTACTTTAAAAATCCGTCTTCTACATATTCTACTTCACAAATCTTCTTGCACTAACAGTAAGTGTTTCCATGCTGCATATTTTAAAAAAAAATGAACAAATTAAAAAAATAGGCGCTGTTTATTCCTGGTTGATATGCTCTTCAGGGACATATCAGAAAGTTTTGAGTGGTGTCTTTTGTAACAGCTTTAGCTTGAAATATTTGTTGTTTAACAGCTTCTTGAAAATGAGGTAAATTTGAATACAGTTTGCGCCCGAGCTTAAAAGGACTAAAATTTATGGTCTGAATTAGGCATCTTAAGTTTTTTTTGTTACTTATAGAAATGAGTCAAGCCCCATCTCAGCCAACAAAAAGATCAGCAAGGGTTGTAGAAAAAGAGAGAAACGCTCAAAAAGCTGCTGATGACTGCGAGATACCATTGGGTTATTTGTCTCTCTTTTATTTCGAAGTCGATGGGAAATTTTCGAAAGTCAGAGCTGATAGTCCTCGTTGGCCCGAAAATTTCTCCAACAATAGCAAGATTTCGCTCGGAGAGGGCGACATAGTATTAATCAAGTGCGGCAAGGACAATGTTCCGACTTATGGAGAATTTAGAGCCATGGGTTGCGAGAGCAAAATAAATTACGTTATCCGCCAAAGTCTCATAAAGAGAAATGAGGGCATCAATGCTAGCAAGATTGTGGCTGAAGACATTGCTCGAGAGTTTGATGGCAATCTAGATTCAGATGACGATTTTGAGCCCGAAGGCGATTCCCAAAGCCCCGAATACTCGACCAAAAAGCCGAGAATGGAATCAGACGTTCGTAGCGATTTAGACAACATCAATCTGCCTGACGATCCCAATTTAGATTTGGGACTTATGAACAAGTTCCTTGAATTTCAGCAAAGAAACGATAAGGCGCAATCCAAAATTCAAACATGCAGCTCATCGGCATTCCCAAATAATACTGAAGAGGTCATATTTGACTTAAGTTCTCTATCAAGAAAATTAAAAATATGGGCGCTCTTTCAGGGACGTCCATTTTTTAGTATTTCTAAAGGCAGTTGTTTGGGTCTTGTTTTTTGTTCGAAAAATAACACAAATGTTTTGAAAATAAATTTAATTAATCAAATACAGAGAGACTTACATGATTGCTTCTTCGTGTCTTAAGAACAGAATCGAGAATAGTTTTTCGTGTTTTTGCTTCATATTCTTGCTAAGCTGTCTTTCAAGCACTTTTTTTACAGATTGCACCTTGGGAGCAATTTCGCCATTTGATGGGTCGGATAGAGTCGAGGCTTGATGCTGGAAACGAAATTGTGCGCCAGTTTCTCACCTTTGCAAAAAAAGCTATGGACGAGATCAATCGTCTCCATGAGAATTCCGAATCCAGTGGAAACGGTTTGGTCTTAGATGAAGACGGGAATGAAGCTGTCAGCGAAGAGCAGTTCATGTATAATAGCAAAAACTTGTATGATATAGGAGGTAGCACACCCAGAGAACGGGCAATAAATCTTGCTAATGTACTTTGGAATTCAGACGAAAGGCGTAAGTTCTGCATAGAGCCTCGAAAGGAACTCATCGGAGGCCGTGTTCCCGTTGACGAGGAGCGCACTGAAATTTTCCGGAATTTCACTAAAATTTACTTAGGAAAAGATGCGAGCGAGCTGCGATACCGGTCGATCCTTAATATGTCAATCAAAAAGGGATTGACTTGCAGAAAAAGCGAGTTAGTCAGGTTGCGCAGGAAAATGTTCCTCCAGCCGAAGGAAGTACCAATTAATTTTGATCAAAAAATACAACTGGTGCTCTGTCAGGGACACCTGGAGATTCCTGCATCATTAAGTTTCCGTTGCTGCTTTCTTTGACCATTTTATTCGCTAAAACTTTCAAGGAGCAATTGTTTTGTTTGTGTTGTGTAACTTAAATTGCTCAAAATTTACTACTGGTGCTCTGTCAGGGACACCTGGACCTTCTTGCCTCATTAAGTTCCGTTGCTGCTTTTGATACTTTTATTCTGTATAACTATGTTCTCGGAGCAATTGTTGTTCTGTTTGATATGTGTAACTCAATTCAGATAAAATATACTCATGGTGCTCTTCTAGGGACACCTGATGCTTCTTGCATAAAGTTTGTTTGTTTCCGTTGCTCTTACTTTGGCTTCTCTATTCAGTAAAACCATGTTCTTTGGGAAATGTTGTTTTTTATGTTTGAGATATTTAACATTATGTTTTGTTTGTTTGCCTAAACTTTGCGACGTTTTCTTCGCACTGCCATACAGCTACGGTTATTTTTAGCCCATAATAAATTAATACCAATTGTCTTTTTCGTTTTTTACTGAGATAGTTTCAAAAAATCGAAAGCACTACTACTTTTTCACATTTGCTGCTTTAATATTAACGTGAACAATGAAGCCTGTTTTGAGCTTTGCTAAAACTTCTTCGTTCAAAGGCGGTGTTTTTTCAGATTTTACTTTGTTGCTTCTCGAGGTTCGGAGATAGGAAAGTAAGTCTTTTTCTTTTATTTGGAATTCGGTTTGCTTAATGTATCCTTCAATAGTGCTTTTGACAGATTTGAGCCAAAAGCAGAACAATTTTCCACGAAAACGCAAGATGGTTGCTCCAATATGCAATGGTTTTAAACCAAATCAGAAAACAATTGAAGGCCTTAAAGTTATAGAAGAGTCACTAAGAAGGGCAAATAAATACGATGTTCAAGCCAGAAACCAAATGTTGTGGATTTGGAAGTCCTTTCGTCAAATTGTAAGTTTAATTTATCATCATGGATTCAAGAACAGTTTTAATAATAATCTTGTAACCTACGAAAAATTTGGTTTGCTATCGTAACTAGCAAATTCTTTTGATCGCTATTAAGTTTATTGCTAGAAGAGTTATCTCTTATTTTAGAACGCTACTGGAGTTGAGAACGAAAGGCAAGATAAAGCTCAGCCCTTGTTTTATAAAGGTAAAAACCTTATGGCTTTCAATGGGTCCAGAAATGACTACGAAGGATAAGGGAGGTTTCTTGCCAGGACTATGTTAAGTAAAAAAGAAAGAAAAAAATTCTGCTGGTTTGCTCAAAGATCAGTTCGAAAAGATCGCATTCCTTTGTCTGAAGAAGAGGAGAATGTATTCCGTGGTAAATCTTGTTTAAATTGTTTATTTCGTCCCAAAAATTTTAGCTATTCCCATAGTTAGCCTAGTTAGGATATTTTGTTCATAGAGTTTTATAGGAGTTATTTTGAAAGCAGAAATTAAACGTTTTGCTAATTAAACGAGGATTAAACACGGAAAGGTTAAACGCATTCGTTTTTTGTTAGGCAATTCAGTTTTCGGATAGGTATCTTTGCTATCAATATTTCCTATTTGTATTTCAGAGGCCGTTAGACGCTTTTGTGGTGATAGCTTCTATGCGTTAAGGAGGGCAAAAGATGCTGCCAATGTGCTGGGACTGCGAGAGAAGAATGAGCTGACAAAAGAATAAACATGCATTTTCCCTATGCATGTTTCATGTTTTTTCTATGCAATTTTTCAAGTTCAACGATTGTTGGTTGCAACTTATCTCTGTCAGTGTTATTTTTTTGTTAAAACAATACTGTTTAGAGCTGCGAAAGCGTCAGCTGAGCCAAGCTATATTGCGTTTCTCTTGGTTTTTCCGTTTTTTGAATTTTTTTTTGTTTTTTAAGAGCCGCAAAGCGATAGCCGGGCTATTATTGATCTTCTCTTGGTTCTTTTTTGATTCTGTAAAGATTTTTGTTACGACCATATGACGTCACAACCAATGCGAATTTGGTCACACTTGACTTACCTCTCTCTCAAAAATGACTTCCACTTTGAAACTGACTTTTATTTAATTTAAAGAGATAAGGTCAAATGGGTGAGTGTCACTCCTTATAGAGGCAGCAAGAACTTATGTTCTGCATATCAGGCGAAAACTCAAAACTTCCCTTATTTGATTTTCCTGCACTGTTGAGATTTTAATTGGTACGTAAACCGATAACAATGATTATAATAAAAATATCAGCTGCCAATGAAAAGACAATTTTTTTGGTCTGTCTTTTTGTTTTTTGAGACTGCAGATCTAGATCTATGAAGCTATTGCGGCTATTTTCTGGCAATCTGCCCGCTATATTAATGGAATTTGTTTAAACAAGCGTAGATCGAATTGCTTTTTTCACTTGCATTCATTTCTTGCATATTTTCTAATTTCGTTATCTAGTTCTGTCACTGCTGAAGAGTCTCCATAAGAAAAATCTCAGCCAATATTTTTCGCAGCTACGAACGGCAATCTGCCGCATGAATTTTGCTTACTTATGCACCGATATGGTTTGTGCTTTCCAGGAAAGTAAAATTGAATTTTGGCTGTTTTCAAAATCCAAGGCATCGTTGCAGTTCTTTTCCTAATTTTTTCACCAAAATACAAAAAGATGATTTTTCAGAAAAAGATGTCTAGTAGAGAGAGTTGGTATCTATCGGAAGCTAAAACTCTTCAAAAAGCAGCTGTGAAGTGGAAAGAGCTTGCTAAAATAGATGGAAAGCTAACGTCCAAGTGGGTTGACAATGAAACCGGTAAATGCCACAAAATAGTTACTCAAGATCAGTTCCCAGTGAACGAAAGTGCAATCGAGGTTGAAAATTTCCTTGATAGGGAATACAGCAAAAGTATGAATTCAGTTCAATATAGGCCGGTAAGTTATCTTCCATCTGATTCGTTTCTGCAACTAGGATTGTTTGCAAAAGAAGACATACCCAAAGGTAGTGTAATAGAAGGCGTAGCTGGGTTTCTTGCTGAAATAGGGGATGATGAAGTTGTTAATGGGTACAATGATGTTTCAATTTTGTACAGTAGAATGAGAAACACGCAATGGATGATGTTAGGACCAGTTTCGTTTATTAATGCAGCCTGTAAGTCAAATGTTGAATATCGCCAGAAAAACAAAATCGTGTATTGTATTGCTACGAAAGACATTTCTATGGACCAGGAATTGACTGTTTTTTATCATAGACACTATTTCGGTTTATTTAATGCTGAGTGTCTTTGTCCTTTCAAAACAGAACACGGTGATCCTTCTCCCTATAATCCTGAACCTGCTAGAAAGCGGAAAAAACTTCTAGCAGACAAATATTTTGAAACACCGCAACAAAGTCAATTAGGGATTAAAAGTGTAAGAAAAATTTTTCTAGAAAAACTTCCTCCACGACATTCTGTTTACGGAAAGCTAACCCCCCAAAACGACGATTCAAGTGGTGCAGAAGAACACTATGTTAGTTATGAGTCTGTTTTTGCTGGAATTGATTCCCTCTCAAGTCCAGCAAAAATGAGTACACCCCTGCAGTCACAACAGCTTATTTTGTCCTTATCACCAGTTTTAAATGATAACAATTTAGAGAATTTAGATGTCCAGAGTAATTTAGATGGTGACTCTTCTTTGGAAGGTTTAGAGTCACAATCTTCTACACCATTTGATCTGCAACCTTTCGAAAGTTTGAATGATGATCATGTTGAGATGTCTAACGATTGCCCTGTTTTTTTTTCAGGATGACGGAATTCCACTTTTTGCTGGTGCCGGTTCAACAACAGAAAGTTTTATGAAAGACTTCGAAGCGGTTTGCGATAAGCATAAGATGGCAAAAAATGCCCGACAAGACTTTCTTAAGTTATTTGCAAAAAATCTGCCAGTAACAAATAATTTGTTTTCGAAAATAAGTATTCCTTTTTTGCCAAATATCTCCACAACCAAATTTGAAAATGCTAAGTTTTGCACGGTAGACATAAAAACACAACTTGAAAAAATCCTCAAAAGAGACGCTACAAAAATTTTGCTATCCTGGGACGATAACTGCTCCTGGACAACTAAGTGGGACCATTTAAAGCCTAAAGAAATTCAGCTTGTACTTAATGTTGACGGAGCGCCAGTTTTTAAGTCTTCCAAATTGTCTGTGTGGCCCATTTGGGTTCAAATTTTTAACCTTCCTCCCAAACTCAGGAGTGTCTTTTCTAACCTTTCACTGTTAGGTCTCTGGCACGGAAAGTCGAAGCCCGACTTTTCTAAGTTACTTCCTCTTGTCTGTTTCGAACTGGATTCGCTGCGTGATGCAAAACTCCATATTGATGAATTAGGCTTGCTCAATTTCAGAGTCAGATCGCTAGTTGCAGACATGCCAGCTACCGCGTGCTGCCTTTGTATGATTCAATTCAACGGCTACTCTTCATGTCCGCATTGTTACATTTTTGGCTTTTCACAAATTCGGAGAATGCTTTTTTCGTGTAACAAGGAGTTCAAGCTTAGGGAGAATTTAGATTTTAGGACCTGTGGTTGGTATGCAGAGAAAATTGGATCTTCGAAATGTGGTGTTAAATCTTCAACTCCCCTCAATAATTTAATGTCGTTGCCTTGGGATTGTCCCATTGACCCCATGCATCAGCTTTTCCTGGGAACCGGTAAAATTTTAACTAAATTAATCATATCTCTGTTAAAAGGAAACAATCTGATAAAAGTAGAAAAAACTATTAAGGACGTGAAAGTACCGTTTGATGTTAAGCACAGACCTAAGTCTTTAGGAGAAGTCAATTTTTGGAAAGCGTTTGATTTCAAAATGTTTTTTTTCCACATTGGTTCTCTTATCTTAAATGACACTCTTATCCCTGCAAAATATCTCAAAAGTTTCTGCCAGCTGAGTTTTGCCATTAGGCTTCTCTCAGACTGCGTAGTGGAAAAAGTTCAAATCGAAAAAGCCGAAAAATTGATTAATTTGTTTTTCAAAGATTTTCTAGAGCTTTATGGAGCAAACTCGCAGTCATTTAATTTCCATACTATGCGGCATTTGTGCGAACAGGTTCGACGCAACGGACCTCTTTGGCTGTTTTCTGCTTTCTGTTTTGAGTCAGCCAATCATAATTTGCTTAGCGCTGTACAAGGAACCGTCAAAGAACCTGAAGCAATAGTTGAACATTTTGTTAAGCATCAAGCGTCTATAAACACCGTTGACTGCAATTCATCCGAAAAGTATCTGAAAGGTCTAACTGTAATTGAAAATGCAATAAAACTTTTCTGCGAGGACTATAATGTAAGTCATTTTCTTTCTAGGTTTGTAAGCAGATCTGGCATTTGCTTCTGTTCTCTTTCTTATTCACGAATAGGAGATAATTTGGGAGATTGTGTTTTCCAGCTAAAAGATGGAAGGTTTTTCAGAGTAAATACTTATTTTTCTAATTCCCATGGTCAATTTGCTGTCGGAAAAGCTGTCAAAAACGTGCGCAAAATTAGCTCTGAAGAAATCTTAATAGATTGCGGTTTTCTGTTTGAACGGTTTGGGCTTGATTCACTTGAGAAAATTCCACTATCAGATATACGTTTCAAAACTATTGTTCTAGTTCAACAAAATATTCTTTTTGTAAGCCTCATGAAAGAAGGCTTTGAGCATAACTTTTTCCGATTGTGTCGTGTTGTCAATTTAGTTTACCTGAAATTGTTATATTCAATTGATCAAAGGCTGCGCTGACAGGGCCAGTCTAAAACTAGGTTAATCTATAAGTTCTAAAAATGTCCTTGCTCTAGCCAAACCTGCGTCATTGTCGGCGATTCCAACTTAGTCCGACTGGAGGACCAACTGTACAGTGATAGGCTTCTCTCGGGTTACAAAATTACCATTCATTGTAGGCCGGGCCTAAGAGCGGCACACCTTGATGCCTCCGACGTTTTGTTTTGTGCAAAATTTGATGTCTGCGTTCTGCTGCTTGGAAACAACGACATCTCATGTCATCCTACCAAACATTGGATTAGACCACAGTCACCATTAAAAACTGCTGCTCGGCTGTGCGGCTTTGCCTGTTTGCTGAGTGAAAAACGGGTTGCGATTAAAATTGTCGGCCTCCTTCCACGCCCTGATGTGCGATATCAACTTGTACAAGAAACCAATACTTATATACAAAACTTTGCTGGTGAAAACTACATAGGAGCTAGGAAAGTTCTTGCCAATCACTTCTATAATCAACTACGATGGGCGCAAACGCCTACTGGCTCTAATACTGCGCATTTTATCTACAAGGCTGTGATAAAAGCGTAACCTTGAAAATTTTCTTTTAAGTAATGTGTCTGATATATTGCTTTTAATTTGAAAGTTTTCCTCCCAAAATTGTTTTTTTGTGGTCAGTTGCTATAAACTTAAACTTCCCTGTATTCACATCTTTTGAAAAGATTTAAGAAAAAACAGAAAACAAAAAATATCCGTTATTTGTTTTAGTTTCGAGCGTTTAATATTATTAAAAAACAAAAAGAAAAAATGGTTAACTTTTCTGTTTTCAGTTTATTATTCTTCGTTGGTTATGAATTAGAGATCAAAAAATTGAAAACAATTTAAAAAACACAAAAATCAACCAAAAAGGTTTGCGTTATTTGTTTAAGTTTTGAACATTTAATATGCTAAAAAAAAACAAAAAAAAAGAAAAAAAAACAAAAATGAAAAAAGTTTAACTTTACTGTTGTCAGTTTATACCTTGTTGGTAATGAATTAGGATTAAAAACTGATTTACTGCATTGAGCTGTTTTGATGGATAGGAGTTAAGACGCTATTTATTCAATTTTGAATACGTAATTCCGAAATCGCAAAATCTCAAAAATATATCGATCATTTTGTAATAATTCATGCGATGTCATACCTACAAATTTGTGCAAATTTGGACAATGCAAAAATGGACAAACTTCGCGCTGGCTTTTTTTGTCAGAAAAAAATGTTTATGTGCTCTGGCAGGGACACATACACCATTGTAAGTTGGAAAAAATAACTTTCAATACCTTTTCTGCCGCTTGGTGTATTGTTTAGGCCTTAGTGGGGACTCGAAAGCAAGGAATGTAGCAGCTCAGTGAGAAATTGAAACTTGAACATCTTCGAATTGGTTAATATCATGCTGGAAATCCAGAACGAATGTAGTTTTTTGCAACATTTAGTCTCACGAAAGCGTTCAGTTCTGGTTTTCTTATTTTCGTTAAATGCTCTTCTCTTCTCTGGCTAGAAATTAGATTCCCTGGGGTTTTTTCATTCTATGTTGAACTTTGAAAAAATGCAACACAAGTATTCAAAAAAGTAACAGGCAGAATGTAGCACAAACGAGTACATTAAATTCTACCCAACTGGACGCTTTTGTGAGCCCAAACGTTGCAAAAAAACGGCTTTTCGCACGCGCTCTTTTTCATCCCCCCCTTTTTTCGTTGGTTTGGGCTTTTCGGGCACACTTAGTGCCTGCTGTGTCTTCTGTTGTGCTCCCTATAGGCTAATAGGTTCTGCGGTAGGGGCTTCGCTGTGCCCCATTTTTGCCTGCGCCAACTTAGGCTTAAGACTTTTTGCGCTTGCTTCCTTCCCTCCCACTTAGGTGTTTGGCGCAGGCCCTAGGTGTTGCTTTGCTGGGCTTTGCTGCTGCCCTTTTCTGCTATGGCTCCTTAGGTTTGCTTTTGGAGGGGGTATCCATGCACCTTTGTGCATGGAAGTTTTCTTGCTGTTCTGTGTTTCTCGGTCTTTTCTTCTGTTAAGGATTTGCGACACAACGATGACGAGGTGTTTGGCGCAGGCCCTAGGTGTTGCTTTGCTGGGCTTTGCTGCTGCCCTTTTCTGCTATGGCTCCTTAGGTTTGCTTTTGGAGGGGGTATCCATGCACCTTTGTGCATGGAAGTTTTCTTGCTGTTCTGTGTTCCTCGGTCTTTTCTTCTGTTAAGGATTTGCGACACAACGATGACGAGGAGGGGACACGGAGTGGCTCTGCTTGGGGCTGGCTGGGGGGCTGCAGGACTTCTTCTCTTCGGTTATGTTAGTAGTGCCTTCTCCTCCAGTCCTATTTTTGCAATGTTTGTGGTCCCGAACATGTCAAGTGCCGGCTTTTTTCTTGTTCGTGCGTTGAATTCCTATGATTATGTTTCGTGGTAGCTGAATTTGATAATCTGCACATGCAAAATTTTTCTATCCAAGGTTTGTTTTCGTTCCTCAATTGCTTCACATAAGGGTTTGTGGCAAGAGCGCTAGTGCTTATGCTACACAAGCTTGTGTGAGGTGATTGAAAAACGAATTCAAACCGTGGATAGAAAAAATTGCGTGCGCAGATTATCATTTATAGATACCGCAAAACATAACCATAGAAGTTCAAGGCACTGACAAGAAAAAAGACCATGGCCTGACGTGTTCGGGAGCACAAACATTGCATAAATTGGGCTTCTTTCTGCTTGCGTTTTTCCCTTCCTCCTGTTTTTCGTTGGAATCGTTTTTGTGGGCACACTAAATGTCTGTTGTTTTTTTTTAGTGTGCGCACCGGAAAAGAAACAGCAGAAGTTTGGTGTGTCCGCAAAATCGCATCCTACGAAAAGCATGAGGAAGGAGAGAAACGCATGCAGAGGGAGTCGTTTTTTGCAACGGTTGAGCTCACAAAAGCGTCCAGTTCTGCTTTTCTTATTCTATGATTACATTATTCTCTTCTCTGGTTCGAACTTATTGTACTCATTTTTGCTAATATCTGCCTGATAGTTTTTTGAATACACGTTTTGCTTTTTTCTTTTAGAGTCAAACATTTTGTGTTTGACTCTAAAAGAAAAATTGCAAAAAGTGTATTCAAAAAAGTATCAAGCAGATTTTAGCACAAAGGAGTACCATAAATTCGATACAGTGAAGAGAATAGCGTAATCATAGAATAAGAAAACCAGGACTGGACGCTTTGGTTAGCTCAAGCGTTGCAAAAAGCGACCTTTCGCGAGCGCGCTTTTTTTCATCCCCCCTTTTTTTTCGTTGGTTTGGGTTTTTCGGGCACACTTAGTGCCCGCTGTTTCTTTTCTGGTGTGCTCCCTATAGACTAATAGGTTCTGCGGTAGGGGCTTGGCTGTGCCCCATTTTTGCCTGCGCCAACTTAGGCTTAAGACTTTTTGCGCTTGCTTCCTTCCCTCCCACTTAGGTGTTTGGCGCAGGCCTTAGGTGTTGTTTTGCTGGGCTTTGCTGGTGCCCTTTTCTGCTTTGGCTTCTTAGGCTTGCTTTGGGAGGGGGTATCCATGCACCTTTGAGCATGGAACTTTTCTTGCCGTTCTGTGTTTCTCGGTCTTTTCTTCTGTTAAGGATTTGCGACACAAGGATGACGAGGAGAGGACACGGAGTGGCTCTGCTTGGGGCTGGCTGGGGGGCTGCAGGACTTCTTCTTTTCGGTTATGTTAGTAATGCCTTCTTCTCCAGTCCTATTTTTGCAATGTATGTGCTCCCGAACATGTCAAGTGCTGGTTTTTTTCTTGTTCGTGCGTTGAATTCCTATGATTATGTTTCATGGTAGCTGAATTTGATAATCTTCACAAGCAAATTTCTTCTATCCAAGGTTTGCTTTCGTTCCTCAATTGCTTCACATAAGGGTGTGTAGCAAGAGCGCTAGTGCTTATGCTACACAAGCTTGTGTGAGGTGATTGAAAAACGAATGCAAACGGTGGATAGAAAAAATTGCGTGCGCAGATTATCATTTACAGATACCGCAAAACATAATCATAGAAGTTCAAGGCACTGACAAGAAAAAAGACCATGGCCTGACGTGTTCAGGAGCACAAACATTGCAAAAATTGGGCTTCTTTCTGCTTGCGTTTTTCCCTTCCTCCTGTTTTTCGTTGGACTCGTTTTTGTGGGCACACTAAATGTCTGTTGTTTTTTTTTCCGTGTGCGCACCGGAAAAGAAACAGCAGAAATTTGGTGTGTCCGCAAAATCGCATCCTACGAAAAGCATGAGGAGGGAGAAAAACGCACTCAGAAAGTCGTTTTTTGCCATGCTTGAGATCACGATGGCGTCTAGTTCTGGTTTTCTTATTCTCTGTTTGTGCAATTCTCTTCTCTGGTTATTTTTTATTAAAATTTTTTTGTGCTAAACTCTTTTTGATATTTTTTTGAATGCACGTTTTGCATTTTTTTCTTTTAGAATCAAACAAAAAATGTTTGACTCTAAAAGAAAAAAGTGCAAAACGTGTTTTCAAAAATATATCAGGAAGAGTTTAGCACAAAAAAGTACAATGAAAACTAACTAGAGAAGAGAATTGCACAATCAGAGAATAAGAAAACCAGAACTGGACGCCATCGTGATCTCAAGCATGGCGAAAAACGACTTTCTCTGCTTGCTTTTCTCTCCTTCCCCATGTTTTTTGTAGGATGCGATTTTGCAGACATACCAAATGTCTGCTGTTTCTTTTCCGGTGAGCACTGGAAAAGAAAGAGCAGACATTTGGTGTGCTTGTTAAATCGCATCCCACGATAAGCATGAGGAGGGAGAGAAACGAATGCAGAAGGAGTCGTTTTTTGCAACGCTTGAGCTCACAAAAGCGTCCAGTTCTGGTTTTCTTATTCTATGATTACGCTATTCTCTTCTCTGGTTCGAATTTATTGTACTCATTTTTGCTAAAATCTGCCTCATAATTTTTTGAATACACGTTTTGCCTTTTTTTTTAGAGTCAAACATTTTGTGTTTGACTCTAAAAGAAAAAATGCAAAAAGTGTATTCAAAAAAGTATCAGGCAGATTTTAGCAAAAATGAGTACAATAAATTCGAACCAGTGAAGAGAATAGCGTAATCATAGAATAAGAAAACCAGGACTGGACGCTTTGGTTAGCTCAAGCGTTGCAAAAAACGACCTTTCGCGCGCGCGCTTTTTTTTGATCCCCCCTTTTTTTTCGTTGGTTTGGGTTTTTCGGGCACACTTAGTGCCCGCTGTTTCTTTTCTGGTGTGCTCCCTATAGGCTAATAGGTTCTGCGGTAGGGGCTTGGCCGTGCCCCATTTTTGCCTGCGCCAACTTAGGCTTAAGACTTTTTGCGTTTGCTTCCTTCCCTCCCACTTAGGTGTTTGGCGCAGGCCTTAGGTGTTGCTTTGCTGGGCTTTGCTGGTGCCCTTTTCTGCTTTGGCTTCTTATGCTTGCTTTGGGAGGGGGTATCCATGCACCTTTGTGCATGTAACTTTTCTTGCTGTTCTGTATTTCTCAGTCTTTTCTTCTGTTGAGGATTTGCGACACAACGATGACGAAGAGAGGACACGGAGAGGCTCTGCTTGGGGCTGGCTGGGGGGCTGAAGGACTTCTTCTCTTCGGTTATGTTAGTAATGCCTTCTTCTCCAGTCCTATTTTTGCAATGTATGTGCTCCCGAACATGTCAAGTGCTGGCTTTTTTCTTGTTCCTGCGTTGAATTCCTATGATTATGTTTCGTGGTAGCTGAATTTGATAATCTGCACATGCAAATTTCTTCTATCCAAGGTTTGCTTTCGTTCCTCAATTGCTTCACATAAGGGTGTGTGGCAAGAGCGCTAGTGCTTATGCTACACAAGCTTGTGTGAGGTGATTGAAAAACGAATGCAAACCGTGGATAGAAAAAATTGCGTGCGCAGATTATCATTTACAGATACCGCAAAACATAATCATAGAAGTTAAAGGCACTGACAGGAAAAAAGGCCATGGCCTGACGTGTTCGGGAGCACAAACATTGCAAAAATTGGGCTTCTTTCTGCTTGCGTTTTTCCCTTCCTCCTGTTTTTCGTTGGACTCGTTTTTGTGGGCACACTAAATGTCTGTTGTTTTTCTTTCGGTGTGCGCACCGGAAAAGAAACAGCAGAAAATTGGTGTGTCCGCAAAATCGCATCCTACGAAAAGCATGAGGAGGGAGAAAAACGCACGCAGAAAATCGTTTTTTGCCATGCTTGAGATCACGATGGCGTCCAGTTCTGGTTTTCTTATTCTCTGTTTATGCAATTCTCTTCTCTGCTTATATTTTATTAAATTTTTTTGTGCTAAACTCTTCTTGGTATTTTTTTGAATGCACGTTTTGCATTTTTTCTTTTAGAATCAAACATATAATGTTTGATTCTAAAAGAAAAAATGCAAAACGTGCATTCAAAAAAATATCAAGAAGAGTTTAGCACAAAAAAATTTAATAAAAAATAACCGGAGAAGAGAATTGCATAAACAGAGAATAAGAAAACCAGAACTGGACGCCATCGTGATCTCAAACATGGCAAAAAAACGACTTTCTGCGTGCGTTTTTCTCCCTCCTCATGCTTTTCGTAGGATGCGATTTTGCGGACACACCAATTTTCTGCTGTTTCTTTTCCGGTGCGCACACCGAAAAAAAAACAACAGACATTTAGTGTGCCCACAAAAACGAGTCCAACGATAAACAGGAGGAAGGAAAAAACGCAAGCAGAAAGAAGCCCAATTTTTGCAATGTTTGTGCTCCCGAACAGGTCAGGCCATGGCCTTTTTTCTTGTCAGTGCGTTGAACTTCTATGATTATGTTTTGCGGTACCTGTAAATGATAATCTGCGCACGCAATTTTTTCTATCCACCGTTTGCATTCGTTTTTCAATCACCTTACACAAGCTTGTGTAGCATAAGCACTAGCGCTCTTGCTACACACCCTTATGTGAAGCAATTGAGGAACGAAAGCAAACCTTGGATAGAAGAAATTTGCATGTGCAGATTATCAAATTCAGCTACCACGAAACATAATCATAGGAATTCAACGCACGAACAAGAAAAAAGCCAGCACTAGCTAAAATTTGTCTGATAGTTTTTTGAATACACGTTTTGCCTTTTTCTTTTAGAGTCAAACATTTTGTGTTTGACCCTAAAAGAAAAAATGCAAAAAGTGTATTCAAAAAAGTATCAGGCAGATTTTAGCACAAAGGAGTACAATAAGTTCGAACCAGTGAAGAGAATAGCGTAATCATAGAATAAGAAAACCAGGACTGGACGCTTTGGTTAGCTCAAGCGTTGCAAAAAACGACCTTTCGCGAGCGCTTTTATTTCATCCCCCCTTTTTTTCGTTGGTTTGGGTTTTTCGGGCACACTTAGTGCCCGCTGTTTCTTTTCTGGTGTGCTCCCTATAGGCTAATAGGTTCTGCGGTAGGGGCTTGGCTGTGCCCCATTTTTACCTGCGCCAACTAAGGCTTAAGACTTTTTGCGCTTGCTTCCTTCCCTCCCACTTAGGTGCTTGGCGCAGGCTTTAGGTGTTGCTTTGCTGGGCTTTGCTGGTGCCCTTTTCTGCTTTGGCTTCTTAGGCTTGCTTTGGGAGGGGGTATCCATGCACCTTTGTGCATGGAACTTTTCTTGCTGTTCTGTGTTTCTCATTCTTTTCTTCTGTTAATGATTTGCGACACAACGATGACGAGGAGAGGACACGGAGTGGCTCTGCTTGGGGCTGGCTGGGATGCTGCAGGACTTCTTCTCTTTGGTTATGTTAGTAATGCCTTCTTCTCCAGTCCTATTTTTGCAATGTATGTGCTCCCGAACATGTCAAGTGCTGGCTTTTTTCTTGTTCGTGCGTTGAATTCCTATGATTATGTTTCGTGGTAGCTGAATTTGATAATCTGCACATGCAAATTTCTTCTATCCAAGGTTTGCTTTCGTTCCTCAATTGCTTCACATAAGGGTGTGTGGCAAGAGCGCTAGTGCTTATGCTACACAAGCTTGTGTGAGGTGATTGAAAAACGAATGCAAACCGTGGATAGAAAAAATTGCGTGCGCAGATTATCATTTACAGATACCGCAAAACATAATCATAGAAGTTCAAGGCACTGACAAGAAAAAAGGCCATGGCCTGACGTGTTCGGGAGCACAAACATTGCAAAAATTGGGCTTCTTTCTGCTTGCGTTTTTCCCATCCTCCTGTTTTTCGTTGGACTCATTTTTGTGGGCACACTAAATGTCTGTTGTTTTTTTTCGGTGTGCGCACCGGAAAAGAAACAGCAGAAAATTGGTGTGTCCGCAAAATCGCATCCTACGAAAAGCATGAGGAGGGAGAAAAACGCACGCAGGAAGTCGTTTTTTGCCATGCTTGAGATCACGATGGCGTCCAGTTCTGGTTTTCTTATTCTCTGTTTATGCAATTCTCTTCTCTGGTTATTTTTTATTAAATTTTTTTGTGCTAAACTCTTCTTGGTATTTTTTTGAATGCACGTTTTGCATTTTTTCTTTTAGAATCAAACATATAATGTTTGATTCTAAAAGAAAAAATGCAAAACGTGCATTCAAAAAATATCAAGAAGAGTTTAGCACAAAAAAATTTAATAAAAATTAACCAGAGAAGAGAATTGCATAAACAGAGAATATGAAAACCAGAACTGGACGCCATCGTGATCTCAAGCATGGCGAAAAACGACTTCCTCTGCTTGCTTTTCTCTCTTTCCCCATGCTTTTTGTAGGATGCGATATTGCAGACACACCAAATGTCTGCTGTTTCTTTTCCGGTGTGCGCACTGGAAAAGGAAGAGCAGACATTTGGTGTGCTTGTTAAACCGCATCCTACGATAAGCATGAGGAAGGAGAGAAACGCATGCAGAAGGAGTCGTTTTTTGCAACGCTTGAGCTCACGAAAGCGTCCAGTTCTGGTTTTCTTATTCTGTGATTACGCTATTCTCTTCTCTGGTTCGAATTTATTGTACTCAATTTAGCTATAATTTGTCTGATAGTTTTTTGAATACACTTTTCGCCTTTTTCTTTTAGAGTCAAACATTTTGGGTTTGACTCTAAAAGAAAAAATGCAAAAAGTGTATTCAAAAAAGTATCAGGCAGATTTTAGCACAAAGGAGTACAATAAATTCGAACCAGTGAAGAGAATAGCGTAATCATAGAATAAGAAAACCAGGACTGGACGCTTTGGTTAGCTCAAGCGTTGCAAAAAGCGACCTTTCGCGCGCGCTTTTTTTGTCATCCCCCCTTTTTTTTCGTTGGTTTGGGTTTTTCGGGCACACTTAGCGCCCGCTGTTTCTTTTCTGGTGTGCTCCCTATAGGCTAATAGGTTCTGCGGTAGAGGCTTGGCTGTGCCCCATTTTTGCCTGCGCCAACTTAGGCTTAAGACTTTTTGCGCTTGCTTCCTTCCCTCCCACTTAGGTGTTTGGCGCAGGCCTTAGGTGTTGCTTTGCTGGGCTTTGCTGGTGCCCTTTTCTGCTTTGGCTTCTTAGGCTTGCTTTGGGAGGGGGTATCCATGCACCTTTGTGCATGGAACTTTTCTTGCTGTTCTGTGTTTCTCAGTTTTTTCTTCTGTTAAGGATTTGCGACACAACGATGACGAGGAGAGGACACGGAGTGGCTCTGCTTGGGGCTGGCTGGGGGGCTGCAGGACTTCTTCTCTTCGGTTATGTTAGTAATGCCTTCTTCTCCAGTCCTATTTTTGCAATGTATGTGCTCCCGAACATGTCAAGTGCTGGCCTTTTTCTTGTTCGTGCGTTGAATTCCTATGATTATGTTTCGTGGTAGCTGAATTTGATGATCTGCACATGCGAATTTCTTCTATCCAAGCTTTGCTTTCGTTCCTCAATTGCTTCACATAAGGGTGTGTGGCAAGAGCGCTAGTGCTTATGCCACACAAGCTTGTGTGAGGTGATTGAAAAACGAATGCAAACCGTGGATAGAAAAAATTGCGTGAGCAGATTATCATTTACAGATACCGCAAAACATAATCATAGAAGTTCAAGGCACTGACAAGAAAAAAGGCCATGGCCTGACGTGTTCGGGAGCACAAACATTGCAAAAATTGGGCTTCTTTCTGCTTGCGTTTTTCCCTTCCTCCTGTTTTTTGTTGGACTCGTTTTTGTGGGCACACTAAATGTCTGTTGTTTTTTTTCGGTGTGCGCACCGGAAAAGAAACAGCAGAAAATTGGTGTGTCCGCAAAATCGCATCCTACGAAAAACATCCTACGAAAAGCATGAGGAGGGAGAAAAAATGCGGAGAAAAAAAGATCACGATGGCGTCCAGTTCTGGTTTTCTTATTCTCTGTTTATGCAATTCTCTTCTCTGGTTATTTTTTATTAATTTTTTTGTGCTAAACTCTTCTTGATATTTTTTTGAATGCACGTTTTGCATTTTTTTTCTTTTAGAATTAAACATATAATGTTTGATTCTAAAAGAAAAAATGCAAAACGTGCATTCAAAAAAATATCAAGAAGAGTTTAGCACAAAAAAGTGTAATAAAAAACAACCAGAGAAGAGAATTGCATAAACAGAGAATAAGAAAACCAGAACTGGACGCCATCGTGATCTCAAGCATGGCGAAAAACGACTTTCTCTGCTTGCTTTTCTCTCCTTCCCCATGCTTTTTGTAGGATGCGATATTGCAGACACACGAAATGTCTGCTGTTTCTTTTCCGGTGTGCGCACTGGAAAAGGAAGAGCAGACATTTGGTGTGCTGGTTAAATCGCATCCTACTATAAGCATGAGGAAGGAGAGAAACGCATGCAGAAGGAGTCGTTTTTTGCAACGCTTGAGCTCACGAAAGCGTCCAGTTCTGGTTTTCTTATTCTGTGATTACGCTATTCTCTTCTCTGGTTCGAATTTATTCTACTCATTTTAGCTAAAATTTGTCTGATAGTTTTTTGAATACACTTTTTGCCCTTTTCTTTTATAGTCAAACATTTTGTGTTTGTCTCTAAAAGAAAAATTGCAAAAAGTGTATTCAAAAAAGTATCAGGCAGATTTTAGCACAAAGGAGTACAATAAATTCGAACCAGTGAAGAGAATAGCGTAATCATAGAATAAGAAAACCAGGACTGGACGCTTTGGTTAGCTCAAGCGTTGCAAAAAACGACCTTTCGCGCGCGCGCTTTTTTTCATCCCCCCTTTTTTTCGTTGGTTTGGGTTTTTCGGGCACACTTAGTGCCCGCTGTTTCTTTTCTGGTGTGCTCCTTATAGGCTAATAGGTTCTGCGGTAGGGGCTCGGCTGTGCCCCATTTTTGCCTGCGCCAACTTAGGCTTAAGACTTTTTGCGCTTGCTTCCTTCCCTCCCACTTAGGTGCTTGGCGCAGGCCTTAGGTGTTGCTTTGCTGGGCTTTGCTGGTTACCTTTTCTGCTTTGGCTTCTTAGGCTTGCTCTGGGAGGGGGTATCCATGCACCTTTGTGCATGGAACTTTTCTTGCTGTTCTGTGTTTCTCAGTATTTTCTTCTGTTAAGGATTTGCGACACAACGATGACGAGGAGAGGACATCCGAGTTGAAAAGAAACAAAAAGAAAGCAATGAAAAGATCAAAAAGAAAAAGAAAAAGAAACAAAAAGTTTGAAAAGAAGAAAAAGCAACAGCGCGAAGGACCTTCTCTGGTTTTCTTGTTGTGATATATTGATAATACGATGCCTTTGTTTTTCTTGTGATGCTTCTTTTATTTTTCTTTAAATTCAATTTTTCATTTTACACTATAGGATAGGCCGTAGGACGTTTTTTGTCGGTGTGTGTTCCTACAACGTAGGATAGGTCTTTTTCGGCTATTGTTGGGCGCTTTTTAACTAGGTTTCTAGGCTACTGCAAAAAATCTTGCAAAAAAGTTAATCTTCTAAGATTCTTGTAAGAAAAAAATTAACCTTGTAAGAATCTTGTACGAAAAAAATTAATCTTGTAAGAATCTTGTAAGAAAAAGTTAATCTTGTAAGAATCTTGTAAGAATCTTGTAAGAAAAAGTTAATCTTGTAAGATCTTGTAAGAATCTTGTAAGAATCTTGTAAGATTTAACAACGTCTTGTAAGAATCTTGTAAGAATCTTGCAAGATCTTACAAGATTAACTTCTGTTTTCGACTCGGGAAGTGAAAACATTATTGGAACCTCAAAATCCATTACAAGTAAATAATTCACATAAGACCATTGACGCTTATGGTATTGCTAAACAAAATCCTTACCCGAATTCCACTAAAATCACTCTAATTAATTCACACTCCATATATACTCCTAAAACTCACACATCAAAAAAACTAGCCTTTTTTTGCCAATATCATTTCCAGAAACACTTGCCTTCTACTCGCACGAATAAATTTCTTAAAAATAAAAAAAAATTGCAACCCTCAAAAACTACCAATAAAACTTCAACTTCAAAATGGCCACGAAAGTGAGTGACATTCGACCAAACTCCACCGCCTCCATAAACTCCAACAAAACCTAGATCTGATACATCAGTTCTTTCCTCTATTCACACTACACCCCTAACAATTAGCCCAAAAACCCGACATTCGACAAAACTGTAAATAAAGTATTTAGCAAATCACAAATAGCCTCCTTGGCGAGTAAAGAGGCCATATCAAAAGAACTACGGGCTGTATCTTGGATAATAATGAAAACTGACTTAAGGATATAATCCGATGTATCCACTTGTAGTGGAAAAATCTTTACGTCAAGTTGATTTGCTTTTATGTTGACAAAAGGGGGCTACACCAAACGCGTTGAAAGAGGCTCTCGTCGACTATCTACACAGTAGCGATCCAGGATCTTGGGGATGATTTGTATGGCCAGCCACTGCTGGGGACCATACATGGACACAGAGCAAAAGTTGGTCGAGCGTCCACACCAGAACCAGTGGACGTAACAAAAGAGGTTCTGACTATTATGGTAACTATGGGAACTTGCATGGTTCACCCAAGTCAGAGCAACAATCAAATAAACATAAACAATCTGGTTAAGCCGAAAATTTCCAGCCGCAACCCAATCAAATTAATTCTGTCGTGGAAATTATCCAAGGCACATCAACTCAAACTCAAGCTCCCCCCGAAACAATTATCTCTCCAACTATTGGTGAAGTATCGCCTGTGGTTGGGCGGGTCACATCTTTGTGCGGCTCCCGCTAAACAACGACTGATGAATTTCTCTCTCACTCTCGGCCCGCGAGAATGAGTTAAACGCAAATGATTATTAAAACGTATTCCCTAAAGCACTCTACAACTATTTATAACCAGTAAATATATGGCTGATCTTATTCAACTGGTGAATAACAATTAGTGTAAAAATTTTTGTTAAAAATTAAAAGTTGAAAAATTTAGTTTCTGTTGATTTTCAATTCAAAAACAGAAAACAGAGAGGTATGTCGTACATGAAGTCATTGCAGTATAAAAATGAGTTTAGATGACACAAGTATTTTATTTTATTTTAAACCCTAAAACAGTTACTATACTTATTCACCTTTATTTTCACTCCGTGCTTGTTTATCTCCCGCTTTACTGAACAATTTTTTGTTCAGCTCTAAAACTAATCCGGAAAGTTTGAACAATTTTATAATTTTAATTTCGTTGATCAATCCCAGCTGTTGAATGGAAACCTAATTTTACTTTGCATTTTCACTTCAAAAAAGAGCAGCTTAAACATTCAAAATTTTAGCGCAACACTCGCCTCACGAAATCCAGAAGTAACAATTATGAAGTGATCACACTCCGCGAAGCAAAAAATAATTATTCTCCCGGTCGACACCCTGTTAGAGAGTTTGAGATAAACTTGCATCAAATCAACCTCGAGGTCTATTCGACTTACATAAAGCGGTCTCAAAATAAAAGAATCTAGTTATAATGTGAGAAGTGAAATTGCTTTTGGTATAACCACTTTGGAGTTTACCATTCGACAAAAAAACAGAAAATGTCACCAATTTGAAAAGTTACTTCTCCTTATGCAATTTTTGCAACAAAAGCGGAAGTTTACACAGCACAATCCCGTTCGTGAGGTGTCGCGACTGAAAATTTGTTGACAATGATCCGCCTATTAAAATGGTTTTTTAAGGGAATAAATGGTTGAATATCAGCGCTTTATCGTCTGCATCGCTGATGCGCGCATTTATTAGGAAGATGACCTCGAATTTAACCAAATTTATAAGAAAAATGATATTGCTCACTAATCCTTTGAAAATAGTAAAAAAAAATTAGTCAAATATATATGCCTCTATCTGGCGACAAAAGCTATTTTTGACGGTTTTTTCGAACATAAGATGATTTGACGGAAACTTTATTGTTCTGCTTCCACCTTAGTGGCGAAAGGAACTATATGCTCAAAGATTTTTTTTTCAGTAAACTTTAGCCGATTACTTTTTTCATTGTTTTCAAGGCATCATTTGAGAGCACGTCGAGCCTCAATCTAAAAATTCTTTCGAGTGCCTATATTGTTGGACTTATTGAGGTTTAATTCTTTTGTAAACACTGAAATTTGACATCCATTTGTTCAGTTTTTGTGACATTTTTGTTTAGTCGAATTTTTTTTTGCCAAATTTTGTGTCCAATTACGAAAGTCAACAAGTGCAGGTGCTTTTAACATAGGTCCAGCCATAGCAAGGCTAGTTTTGATCTCATAGTGGATTTCATCATTGAAAAAATCATTCTGTTTTGCGATATCGTTTCTCAAACTGTTTCAAATTTTCTTAACTTTTTCTTAGGTCGATTTTCATATACACGTTCGATTTACGACAGAACACAATTACGTTCACGTGAGTCCCAAAAAATTTCCATTCAATTTTCAGAGAACCGTTTATGTTCATTAAATTTCAACAGCATGCCAAAAGTTATGTTTCCAAAAACATCCCTTGATTTTTGTTGTTCAGTTTTTGTTCGTTTTATGATTTTCAAGACGCAGTCTTATCGGCCGAAAGTCCAATCCGCTTCCTAAAAAATGAGTAAACCTATTAATTAAATTCATTTGATAAAAAATTTTAGAAAATTTGGATACGTTCCCATATTTGCGAATTTTTGGTGCCTTTTAGAGAATACCTTTTATATTTTCAGTTAAATAAATTTATGTAGGAATTTTTAGGTGAAAAAGGTATTGTTGTTGGCCTTCAAAATTGTTTTTCTTTCACATATTTAAGTTTTTTTGTTATTTTTTTGCATTCGTTTTTAATGATATGACTTATTCTGACAGATGATAGTTCTAATTGGATTCCTACAGAAATATAAATGAAACCGGTTATATGCCTTAATTTGATAGCCAATGGTTTCTAATTAAGTTAGTTTTACTTTTATTTCTAAACTCTTTTTCCAAACGTTTTACCCTTCTTTTTGTCATCTATTTGCTTTGTCATCAAATTTTTGCTAAGTTCAAGCAAATGTGAAATTCTCTCTAAGTTTTATGTTTCACCTAATGGTTCAATGACTTTGATACCAAGTGTTATTAAAATAAAATTGTGCGTTATTGTTACCTGTTAATATTAGCGATTTTTTGTTCTTTCATTATGTAAGTCCCTTCAATGGGAAGACAAATGATTTTAAACCGGTCATCCACTTGAACATGCATATGATTTTTTTCATTAATAATCTAATGCCTCCGATACTATCTGATCTCGTAAATTTCCTGTTGATTTGTAAATTTCACGTCTATCTTCTGTTTTGTTGTAATCGTACAACTTAGTCTAATTAATGACAGGTCCCATTGGTTTTCCTATTAAGTTACAAGTGAACTGGTTTCGCATTTTTTTAGTTGAAAGCTAATGATTGTTTTGATTGTTGAAACTAATTGGCATTGGTTTCAAAAATTCAATAAAATTTTGAATTTTTTCCCCTCTTTTGTCAACTTGTTAAATAGTCTCATCAAGCGCGATTAAGTACAGGTCCCATCTGTTTTCTAATGAAATCAAACTTATTTTGCTTAGCTTGGATTCTAGCTGAATTCATTTTGATTTGGCTACCAATTGTTTTTTTTAAACTAAAATAAGTATTTCGTTTTGGCCGTACTTAATGTTTTTTGTTTTTGTTGTTTTTATTGTTGCTTGTCTTGTCTCCTTGTCCTATTAATTGCAGGTCCTACAGACGACAGAACACAGCAGGTCCTACCGACCCTTTTTATGTGCATTATATAATTCACTTAGTAGTTTGATTTGACCATTTAACTTCAAACATATTTTGAAAATTTTCTATCTTTTCTTTTTTTTGTAGACGGATATGTGGGGAAATGTAGATGAGTGGGATCGGACCATTATGTGTAAGCGCAAATTACCGAGCCTAATCTTTGCATGTAACCGTAAATCACGAAGGATTTAATCGCAAAAGACTTGTTTTGGAAAAAATCGAAAAGATACTTCTACAAAAGTTATTGATTTCTATGTTTTCATTCAGTTCTCGGCTTTCAATATGTCAGTTAAAATACGACTTTTTCATTTCAGTTGTTGTCAATCAACAAGTCCAGCCATTTGGTTCCAGATTGGGTCAGATGTTTCTTTATTGGAAACTATAGCCTTCGAATTTTCTCCCAAATGGTCGCCTTTTTTTTCCTTCATTTAAATTATACTTTCAATTATACACGGTACTGATTGTTGCTTGAAAGTAATTAAAAGGAAAAAGCTAAACATCTGCTGTATAATTGGAGCTCAAAATTCATGCAGTTTAAATTTCTTTCATTTTTCATCAAAGCATTTGACCAGCAGATCAAAAAAAGATATCGTTTGTGATATTAAACTTTTCCAATGACTGCTAGGGAAATCCTTGTCTTAAACATTTTTCTTTTTGCATCAATTTCCATTACCCTGTCCAGAGAGAAGTATCACGCAGGGGAGGACCGAACTTGGAATCAAATACCGTAAATATAATGCTATCTAGTATGGGAAAATACTAAATATTGAATACTAGTAAAATCTTGGTAAAATACACAAGAAGAAGCTTGAATATAACTTAAGTTTTTTCGGATGATAAAAAACTCCCAGGTCTGTGTACAGTCTTAGGATTAGACAATGCTCGACTAAAATTTATCTTGAGAAGACCATACCCAACTCATTTAGGCTGTGAGAAGCTTTTAGCTGAACTTTAAGACATGCTGGCATTTAGCTTGACTCAGATTTTTCACAAAAGTCTTGAGCTGGACCCAACTCTTTACAAAAGCCTTTGCTGGAAGCGAAATGAGGCATTGATTTTAGCTCGATCCAGTGTAAAAATAATAATCGACCAGGTAAAAAGAATAATAATAAAAAAAAAAATAATAATAAAAATAAAAATAATAACAATAAAATAATAATAAAAATAATAAAAATATCAACAATAATAATAACAAAAATAATAATAATAATAATAATAATAATAATAATAATAATAATAATAATAATAATAATAATAATAATAACAACAACAACAATAATAATAATAATAATGATAATAATAATAATAATAATAATAATAATAATAATAATAATAATAATAATAATAATAATAATAATAATAATAATAATAATAATAATAATATTAATAATAATAATAATAATAATAATAAAAATAATCATAATAATTTTAATAACAACAACAACAATAATAAAAATAATAATAATAATAATAATAATAATAATAATAATAATAATAATAATAATAATAATACGAATAATAATAAAAATAATAATAATAATAAAAATTCAAAATAATAATAATAATAATAATAATAACAATGATAATAATAATAATAATAATAATAGAAATAAAACTAATAAAAATAAATAATAATAATATTAATAATAATAATAATAATAATAATAATAATAATAATACTAATAATAATAATAATACTAATATTAATAATAATAATATAGTAAAAAATAATAATATTAATAATAACAATAATAATAATAATAATAATATTAATAATAATAATAATAATAATAATAATAATAATAATAATAATAATAATAATAATAATAATAATAATAATAATAATATTAATAATAATATTAATAAAAATAATATTAATAAAAATAATAATAATAATAATAATAATAATAATAATAATAATAATAATAATAATAATAATAAGAGTAATTATATTAGTAATAATAATAATAATAAAAATAATAATAATAATAATAATAATAATAATAAAAATAATAAAAAAAATTGAGATACCGGTTCCCTCCGGATCACTCAAAAATTCATTCATGCAACCAAGTTTTACAAGTATCTATTATCCTTCTTATAAACTCATATGTTATATAATTAAATACAGTTGTACATATGTTTACTCCGAAAGGAAAGTTGAGAGTTGTTCTTTTCACGCCCGCAAAAGTAGCAGGTAGTTTATGTTAATCTTGCTGTCACACATCTGCTAAGTGCAGACAAAATAGAACAGTTAACGACAACGGTTGGTTTTTGGCCGAACAATAAAATGTTGAACTTAATTCTATTCAAAAAACAAAATGTCAGCTTACAGAACTTGACCTTTCACCGATATATGTTTATTGAGAACATGATTCACGATCCCTCCTTTGGGAACAATCTTCATTAGGAAAAAGATTCGATCCATTATCATCTTTCGAATATACTCCGGACTGATACAATCCAGTCACTTTAACAGCGCGGGAATACATGGGCGGTCTCAGATAAAAACTCCCATCGGAATACCAGTATTTTGGGAGGCAGGAGCTAACCCACCGACAGAGTGGAGTACATGGTTTCGTACATTAAAGATGACCATAAAAGCAAGAGGCAACTTACAAGTCAATAAACTCCTTCGACATAAACAGACGAGAGCGGAACTATTTTACCCAACCCTCCCAACTCACGAAGAACCATTTGAAGGAGAAACAGACGACGAAGAGAGAGACAGAGAGAACAGAGAAAAGAAAGACAAAAAGTGAACTGGGACAATGAATGTAAACAAATAGAACAAAAAGGGCCCATGATCGACAGAATCCCCCTGGGACGAGGCTGACCTAAAGGACAAGAGCCTGATTTATCTCTCCCTAGGATCAGAAGGCAGTAGGATTTACCAACAGAGAAACCCGCATACAAAGATAGAACGCTGCACAACAAATGAGCTAGTCCACGAGTTAGCTTCGACATTCACCCGTCCACGCAATACAATATTCAATTGATTCCAGTGCTTCAAAACAATGCAACAACCAAACAAATCGCTCGAAACAATATATAGTCGCCTTCAGGAATTAGGTTCCCACTGCAGATTTGAAAATCTAGAAAAAGATCTAGTAAAAGATATAATTACATCTAATATGAGAAGCTGCAACATACAAGTGGAACTCCTCTCGGAGATGCGTACGCCCTAACAAGCTTTAAACTACGCAGATAACAAGGAAAGAGGGCAAGCCAACCAACAAGAAATATTGTGGACCAATATTACAAACTGGAACACAGTTTCATACGTTCGCCAAAACAAACCACGACCGTCACCACCCAGTACATAACAAAAACTCACGTCCTGCTGGAAATGTGGCGGTACATTTTCCATGGCCCATCTACAAACATGCCCCGCAAAAACAATGCAATGCAAAATTTGCAAAAATGTTTGACATTACAAATCACTGTGTACAACTAAAATGCCAGAAAGAAGGCAACCTTGGGTCACACAAAACAACCAAACACAAAATTACGAACTCCAACAAACTAGAAGAGTCAGACACAAAAAACAAGAAGTGGCAGAAAGCGACCAAACTGACGAAAGAATAAATGCCTGCAGAGTTTTGATAGTAAACAACAAGACAAACAACTTTATGGGCAGAGATCTACTGTCAAAACTGGGCATCACACTAAACGCCACAAAAATTGCTGGTACGAAAATAAATTTAATATCACAACTCCAGACGGAGATATGTATCAGACAATGGGTTTTCCAAAAATTCCCACACTTATGCACACGTCTGGGCCGCTCCAAAAACCATATCGCAATGTCGATTTTCACAAAGGAGTACACCTCTTCCCAGCGCAAAGGACGACGAGTCCCGTGACACCTCCTCGAAAAAGTGGAAAACGAACTACAAAAACTCATAGAAGATAAACAAATAATACAACTAGACAAGTATTCCGACGAATTATTCAAAAACCCTGTAGTAATAACTGTAAAAAAGACAAAACAATAAAAACAGCGCTCGATTCCAAAAAACTCAATGACGCTATTTATAAAAACAAATTCCAAATGCAAAGCATCGAACACCTCATAGATTCCGTAGCAGTATATATATATATATATATATATATATCCGAGAAAAATATGCCAGGCCAATATTGGTTCTCAAAAATTGATCTCAAATATGCATATAGCCAAATCCCACCAGACGAGAACATCAACAAACACTGCAACTTCAAAATCCTATGTGGAAAACCACAGGCACATATAGATTCGTAAACGAATTCTACGGACTTACAGATATGCCAGCAACATTTTAAAAAATGATAGATAAAACATTACTTGATACAAAATCAAATTCGCATATCTGGACGACATACTGATAAGAACGAAAGATACCCTAGAGGAACACGAAAAAGAGCTACACTTTCTTACATAGACTAAAGGAAGAAAATCTAGCAATCAGTTTACAGAAATGTGAAGTCGCGAAGAAAGAATCATTTAGCTTGGATTTATCATTACTCCACATGCAAACACATTCAAAGGCATTCAATAAAATCAAATTACAGATACTTAAAATAACAGAAAATAAACACTTCGAAACATCAAAAAAACAAAACAATCCAGAGTACGATGTGACGCTAGCAAAAAAGGCCTAGGTGCATGCCTAGAACAAAAATCAGGCAACACATGGGAAACACTAGCATTCGCTAATCGATTCTTAAATAACTTAGAATCACGCTACAGCACTAATGAAATCAAACTTCTAGCAGTAGTGTGGGCTCTAGAACATTTCAAGTATTACATATATAGGTCGCAATTCATACTCCAAACGGATCATCAAGCACTACTTAAAGCACTCAAAGAAAATAGGGAAAACAAAATTTATCAAAGCAGGCTAGAACGGTGGGTAGACCAACTTTTAGCATTTCACTTTACGGTAGAACACGTTTCAGGAAAAAACATTGGCTTTGCCGACTGCCTAAGCAGAAATCTAACTGGAGTTGCAATACCACCCTCAGACAATTACAAAAACTTACTAATTAAAACAATAGATTTAAAAAATTTGCGTAACTAATTGACGCGAAAAGGAGCAAATAACGCAACCAATCAGATTGCAGACAAAAAACAAGTGGCAAAGGACGCAATGTATCCAATTCAAACAAGAGAAACAGCAAACAACGCTTTTTGCCCTAACACGTTTCACAACAAATTACACTCCTTCACACATTCTATTTATTCAAACAATAAAACCTCGGAAAACATATTTCCAGTTAACAACAATAATTCAGTGGACATTACTACAAAGAGAAATCCACTTCGTGACATTTAAAATACCTATTATCAAAAGAACCAGAGCTCCCAATAAATCTAAAAACCCCCAGATGGAACATACATCACCCTCTAAAACATACAAATTGTGGAGCACCCAAACGGAA
>NC_134473.1:60815456-60832956 GCF_964194025.1 Convolutriloba macropyga
GAAATTTACTCAACAAAACAAACACCCATTTAAGAATATCCAAATGGATATTTCAAAAGTACCCACACCTATGCACAAGACTAGGTAGATCACAAAATCATGTAGCAAAATCAACATTCAAAAGCGAAATCAACCCAACACAACACAAAGGTAGACGAATCCCACTACACCTAGTAGAAAAAGTAGAAAATGAACTTAAAAAATTAATCGAAGACAAACAAATTAAAAAACTAACATCATGTTCCGACGAATATTTCATAAGCCCAGTAGTAATAACTGTCAAAGCAGATCATTCCATCAAAATCGCATTAGACTCAAAAATACTCAACGACGCAATACACAAAAACAAATATCAAATGCAAAGCATAGACCACCTAATGGATAAAATAGCTATGAAAATTTCTGAACTCAAAACAACAGATGGGACGCTATACTTTAGCAAAATAGATCTCAAATATGCTTACAGCCAACTCCCCCTACACCCCGAAACACAAAAACACTGCAATTTCAATATACTAGGCGGCAACGCTACGGGCACTTACAGATTCCTAAATGGCTTCTACGGCCTGACAGACCTACCAGCAACATTCCAAAAAATGATGGATACGACACTAGACGGACTAGACTCAACAAATGCATTCCTTGATGACATAATAATAATAACAAAAGGAACAATAGAAAAACATGAAAACGAAATAGACAAAGCACTAAAAAAGACTAGACCAAGAAAATCTTGCAATAAGCCTTCACAAATGCGAATTTGGCCTAACAGAGATTACCTGGCTAGGATACAAAATAAATTCGGAAGGCATTACCCCAACTAAACGAAAAACAGACGCAATCATCCAACTGGAGAACCCAAAAACGCTGAAACAACTAAGATCATTTATGGGCAGCATACACCACTTGGTAAAATTCATACCAAACCTAGCAGCATTAAGCGCACCGCTAAGACCACTATTAACAAAACCAACAAATAAAACACCAAAAAAATTAGAATGGGAAGAAATACACACCAGTGCATTTAACAAAATAAAACAAGCAATCAAAACAATTGTCGAACAAAAACATTTCGACATTAATTGCCAAACACGAGTAAAATGTGATGCCAGCAAAGAAGGTTTAGGCGCGTGCCTCGAACAAAAACAAAACAACATATGGCAACCAATAGCATACGCCAGCAGGTTCCTTAACAAAAATGAACAAAGATATAGCATAAACGAACTAGAACTACTGGCCGTAGTTTGGTCACTCGAACACTTTAAGTACTGTCTATACGGATCACATTTCACTCTCCAAACGGACCACCAAGCTCTACTCTCCGCCCTGAAAAACAATAGAGGCAACAAAACATACCAGAGTAGATTAACTAGATGGGTGGACCGATTACTACCATTCCACTTTAAAGTCGAACACATCGCGGGGAAAAACATGGGATTTGCGGACTATTTAAGCCGCCATCCAATAACACAACCAATTGGTGAAAATTTCGACAAAAATCATGTAATAAACACCATAGAAGCAATACATTATATACTACAGACAGCGCAAAGAAAATTAACCAATCAGATCGCTAGAAAACAGAATGAACTAAATGACGTCACAAACCAGTCCAATCCAAGCAAACAGAAACAGAACGCTTTTCGCCATTTACACGCTATAAATCAGTTGCCTCCTAACACATTAAACAATTCAACTAATTCAAAATTGACTCGAAATTCTACAAATACAAATCGAATTAAAAGGAATTATTTATACAAATCTTCTATTCATCCTATTACAAATACTTTATTAACATCTTTATTCAGTAGATCTTACAACTCAATTAACCCTTTATTTAGCAACAAAATACACGTTACAACAAGGAACAAACCACAAGTAGAAGCGTTCCGAGTCCCAATCAAAAAACGATACCGAGCACCAAACACAACGAAAACACAAATGATGACAAACCCACTGGAAACAAATACAATTGCCACACAGACAGACGAAACATCTAACATTGGGCAAGGACGCCAACCATTAGAAGAAAAAGAGGAATTCAACCCAATCCCAGAACTAGACTACCAAAACACTCCCAACTACCTAAAACAACTACATCGAGTATTCGGAGAAAATTTCATCGCCGAAGCTACACGAAACGACCCACATAGCAAAAATTTACTACAAATCATAGAAGATAAAAACTGGGACTCACTCAAACACTTCTGCAGATACTGGCACTCCCTAAAACGAGATCTGAGCACAATACCAGCTGGCTGCATACTCTATGACGGGAAAATGTTTATACCTACACAACTACGTAAACTAATCATGAACTCCATTCACCGCAATCACCCAGGCCAATCAGGAATGATGCACTTAGCAAACATGATATGGTTCCCAAGAATCCATAGAGAGATAGTAACTCTCACACAGAATTGCCAACCGTGCATCAAAATAGGTAAGAATTTAAAACCAATAATCCCAAAATCAAAATTAGCACAACTACCACCACTACGCGAACCAAACGAAGAAATCCAAATGGATTTTGCTGGCCCCATACTAGACGAACAAAATAATGATTCATATATATTAGCTTCGGTAGATAGATTTTCAAGATACCCACACGCAATAGTATACCACAACTGCGACAGTGACACAGCAATAAAATATTTAGAAAAATACATAAAATTCCACGGAATACCTAGAAATATAAGATGCGACCAAGCCCAAGCATTCAAATCTAGGCAATTCGAAATTTTCTGTAACAATCACAATATTAAACTAATACTAGCTCCAGCTGGAGACCACAGAGCTAACGGAATGATAGAACGTCTAATACAAACAATAAAACGCCGTCTCTCAGTCCTAAATAACGACCCCAAATGGTCAAAAATCACACTTGCAGATAAAATCACAGAAATAATCCAAGAAATAAAACTCATACCTAACACAACTACAAAAATCGTACCATTCACAGCTCACTTCGGCAGAAAACCTAACACACCAATATCAAACATTACATCCAGGACATCACCAAAAAACCTATCATACAATGAAATAACAAAATTCCATTTAGATAAACGAAGAGGACTAAAACAACCGATGCTGAAAGCCGACACAATCTGGAATCTCGAGTCAGATTCTGAAACCCAATTGGACATACAATTCCAACCAACAATCGAGGGAGATGACTCCACGGACCAATCTACGCTGCAGAATATTAAGAAAAAAGCCATCAAACGTAAGAATACTTCTCCAATTAAGATAACACCTGACAAACTAATGATAACATTCGGTGATAAAACAACATCAATAACTAACACACGAAAACAAATAGCACGAAAAACAATAGCACGCAAAGCACCTGAACCACGCGGCACACTAAAACCACTTTGGAACATAATACCAGACGGTACTATTACTAACTATTCACCAACAACAATAACTCTAGACACAAACACCAGAAAGAACACAGTAATCAGAAAAAATGACTTGGCAATCATAAACGAAACAAAACCGAGACAAATGCACTTCGTAGCGTGTAAAACAGTACGAGAATATAATAGAAATCAAGAAAATTAAAACAGTTTTTGTTAACAGAAAAGAAGCAATACAAACAGTCCAAGCAGAAAGACCAACTGGAAAGACCAGAAGAACCAACCAACATAAACGAAGCCCACTTCTGCTCGCAACCTGGACCATCCCACCAACTCGAAGTCCCCGGAACAAACAACCGAAACCCACCTCAACGAAAAAGAAAACAGCAGCCCACAAAAAGATCAACGAAACCCAAAAGCGATTTTGACAGAAAATCAAAAGAAGCGGCTATAGCCCAATCGAAACTAAACAAGGCAAAAGAGCGCCAGCGCAAAATTACCAACTCCCCAAGAATCCAAATGGATACTTGAAAGTTAGAACAAAACAAATCCATCGAAGTTATTAACCTAATCTCGGACTCCTCACAAGGCAGCCCGATAAAGATATTTTTCTCAGATGATCCAACAGCCTTCATGTCAACACCAGCGAGGAAAAAGTCCCAAGAACAAGTAAACAAAAAGATAGAGAAAATCATCCACCGCATCACCCACTCACCAAAGAAACAACAGAACAACGACGAAAAAATAATCTCAATCACCCCAGCTAACCACACAAGACTAATCCAAGACATCATATCCATTACTCCAGCACACCAGTCGACCCCTGTAGACCCAATAACTAAAACAATGACATCAACTCAGGATACCGCGAGGATCAGCACAAATGATTAACAATTGGTAAAACCCAACGCACCCACCACCACCAATTGCGAGAACGAAAACAGTAACCAACTGGTACATACTATTTGGACAACCGATACCAACTCCGACACAACATCCCAAGACAATTATCCGAGACAAACACAAAACAAGGAAACAATCAAACACACAAAACATCACAACATCGAAGCACAACCAGACATACCGGAGGAAAGAGAAAAGGCCGACGAACCTACTGATTTAATACACATGGAGGAGGACAATGGCGAAAGCCTAACCACAAGCTCCATCTCATCCCTCAACACAGAGGATATCGCCGCCCTCGACAAACTCTTTGACTAGTCAGCCAAAGATTCGACGAAGGGGGAGTGTGGTGGAGGAATCCACAAAACGCAACCAAGTATACCAAGTATTAGTATAAACACTCTTAAACTATATACATATTTATCTTATGGTATAATCTCCAGCCGGAGAACAAACTCATTTGTTGTCTTGCGTACTTCTCTACATGTTAACACTTCACCAATTGGTGACAGCGCATTGTACATAGATTGATGATTGTGATCGACATTTCTGTTAACTGTTAACCACACAGTATAACTGGTACTGTGTCTTGACCAACAAGTGCGAAAGCACTCCGTTGCAGTTCTGCCTTAACGCGTTCAGAGATTAGTTGTTGAAATTCAAGATTAACTCTTGCTCTTTCCATTAACAAGCAATTCGCATATAACAATAATAATAATAATAATAATAATAATAATAATAATAATAATAATAATAATAATAATAATAATAATAATAATAATAATAATAATAATAATAATAATAATAATAATAATAATAAAAATAATAATAATAATGGTAATAATAATGCTAATAATACTAATAATAATAATAATAATAAAAATAATAATAATAATAATAATAATAATAATAATAATAATAATAATAATAATAATAATAATAATAATAATAATACTAATAATAATAATAACAATAATAATAATAATAATAATAATAATAATAATAATAATAAAAATAATAATAATAATAATAATAATAATAATAATAATGGTAATAATAATCATAACAATAACAACAACAACAACAATAATAATAATAATAATAATAATAATAAAAATAATAATAATAATAATAATAATAATAATAATTTTGGTACATAGGTTACCATTTAACCTCTAAACTACATAATGTTTGAAGCAGTGAATTAATACTATCATATGCAGTATGTATTTCATTATATTTGTTTACATTGCGATCGCAGGACGATTGTTCAAAGGCCTTCAAAAGAAACAGGTGCTTGCGCACTAATAGACAGACAGTGAAATGATCAAGTGCAGTCTGCCTTCGCTAACGTGAAATGGTGCATTAACAATCTCTTTACATAGATAGATAAGAATTACAAGTGTGAAGGATCTGAGTACCACATGGCGCAGTCAATGGGAAAAGGAAGAACCATATTAGAACTGGAACCATTTTGGGAACGACCCAGCTTCAACCCCCTATCCCATGGGAAAAGTGGCGAAGTCAACTCAATGTGGCCCTCGTCGCAAAGACAAACATAGAACTTGACGAACTCCTAATAGAGAAACCGACAACAGTCATTTACCCCCCAGAACTAGTAGAAGAACAACCAGTGAACAACCCAACACAGACAATGGAGAGGGAAAGACTCACGCGATACAGTCAGGCAGTAGCCAAGTGGAAGAACGAGTGCAACTTGATTGACAGAATAGGGGTGTTGTGCGGCGATAAGCGATGGGACGTAGCTGACGAAAAGGCAAAATCATTGGCCTATCTAACCATTGGAATCGAAGGACGCATGATGCACACCCGAAAATATCCCCACACAAACGTCGAGAACATCATGACACTACAACTGTGGGAAGAATTGGAGTTGAAATTCATACGACCACGAAACGTAACCTTCGATAATTACTTGCTGCTAACCAGACGTCAACAAAAGGGAGAAACTATGGAACAATTCCACTCTGCTCTAAGGTCCCTAGCAGAGTTTTGTCAACTGGGAGCACTAGAAGACAGTCTGTTAAGAGACATCTTCACAGCCAACATGAATGACCCTGAAATACAAAAAGAACTCCTAAAGGTAGCACTAGACCCAGAAAAAGCACTGGAATTACCCATTAGTATCGAACTAGTTGCACGAAGCCAATTAGCCATACAGGCAAAACACACATCAGACTCATCAATGGTATCAATAGTAGGACGATCGGAGCCCGTACTAGCAATTACAAAGTCAAGGTACTGCGGAAATTTCAGAGGCAACTACAGCCAGCCTAGAGGAACATTCACACAGCTCAGAGGCAACAACAATAACAATCAGTCTAATAGATAACAAGTACAACATAACTGTAGAAACTGTGGACAACCCTGGACACAAGATCACAGGGCCAAATGCCAAGCGTTGGGACGAACAAGCCGAAGGTGCAACAAACCCAACCATCTCGCCAAAGTATGTCGATCCAACCTAACCTGCAATAAAAATAGAAACGTCAATGAAATCGAAGAGCTGCACGGGTCACAACACGAGGACAACATAAACATGGTCTCTCTAAATAACGAAATGGAGAGCATAGCACACGACTCCGATGAAGACTAAATGGTGAACCTCGTTTCCCCGACGGATAGACCAACAACCCCAACGAAACTCAATGTGAAACTAGGAAACACTGAGTATTGGGTCATGGTAGACTCCGGCAGCTCTAACAGCCTAATCACAGAACGGATGGCCCGCGAGATAGAGGATCGCGACAAAAACAGTTGTTGGAGCCGCAAGACGAATCCAACCAACCTAAGAAGTTTCACAATTACTCCGATCAAGAACAAAGGCACGATGTACTGCGACGTCCAATGCAATGGGTGGAACGCAGGAAGGGCCCACCTCATCGTGGTACCAAACAACCATGGAGCACTGATCGTCCGATATTACTTCCAAGGGCTAGGAATACAAATAAATCAACAGTCATCTCCAAACTCAGAAGGTAAAATGTCGCATTGATAGAAATTCAGAGCAGCAAAAACTTAAAACCAGAAATAGCGAAACAATTCCCCGGTCTAATAAAACGAATAGGACGGTCAATCAACCACACTGTAAAATCCAAATTTGAAACAAACTTTACGCCGGTACACTAACGAAGTCGAAGAGTCCCGATACTCTTACAAAAACAGGTCGAAGAAGAACTCAAAAATTACAAGACAACGGCAATATAAAAAAATTGGACAAATGCAGCGACAAAAACTTTATATCTCCAATAGTGATTATGGTCAAAAGAGACAAAACAATAAAACTAGCCATGGACTCCGAAATAATAAACAAGGCAATTCACAAAAAACAAGTACCAAATGCAAAATATCGATTGCCTGATGGACAACATCGCCCAATCAATCTCGGAATCGTCGCACGAAGGTGAAGTACTTTTCTCAACAATCGACTTACGATACGCGTATAGCCAACTACCGCTAGACGAAGCAACAGCAAAACAATGCAATTTCAATATAATAAGCGGTCAAGCCACCGGGACATACCGATTCATAACAAGTTTTTACGGTCTAACGGACATGCCGGCAGAATTTCAAAAATCAATTGACAATACACTAAAAGGTCTTAAAGATACATATAGTTTCTTGGATGACATAATCTTAGTCTCCGGGGGAGGAATAAAAAATCACAAAGAAAAAGTTTTTAAATGCCTACAAAACCTAGATCAAGAAAACCTCAGCAAAAATTTACAAAAATGCCACTTCGCAAAAAATGAAATTGAGTGGCTAGGATTCGCAATCAGTCAAAACGGAATAAAACCACTCGTTAGCAAAACAGAAGCCATTCAAAACCTAAAACCCCCAGCACATGCAAACAATTAAAATCATTCCGTGGAAGCGTCCACCAACTAACAAAATTTGTCTACAACCTAGCAATTCAATGCAGAGTCTTTAGAGACCTCCTGAAAAAAGACAATAAATACCGCTGTGAACAAAAACATCAAATAGCATTCGAAAGTATAAAACTCCACATAAAAATATAACAGAAAATACGCATTACGATTCCACAAGAAAAACAGGAGTCAGAACAGACGCATCACGATCCGGACTCGGAGCCGTCCTAGAACAGGAATCAAACAAAGGGTGGGAGACGATCCGGTACGCTTCACGTTTCCTAAACAAAGCTGAAGAAAAATACAGCAAAAACGAATTGGAACTTTTAGGTGTATTCTGGGCACTCGAACACTTTAAACACTATCTTTAAGGTCAATACTTTACAGTACAAACAGATCATAGAGCCCTACTGTCCATACTAAAAGATAAATCTACAAAGGCCCATCAGAGTCGATTAACACGTCGGTGTGGTAGGTTAATCCCATTCCACATCCAAATTGAACACATATCAGGATCAAAGATTGGATTAACAGATTATAAATCAAGGAACCAACTTAATAAGGCAAAGCCAACAAGCCGATATGATGGAGACTTTGTAATCGCGCAAATAGATGCAATTATACAAACCATCAATGCAAAAAAGCAAAGAGGAAGACCACAAAATTTAGACAAGTTGGAATCGTCAGACGATTCCAAATCACAAATTACAAATCCGGAAATCAAACGACAAAGAGGCTGCCCCGAAAATTACCCTTGCAATCGCAGGACGATTCCAAAATCAAAGTGCCTAGAGCACAAAGTCACAAGACAAAACCACAAGCGTTGCAAAAACTGCAAAACTACAGCCTACGCAGAAAGCAAGAATTACCAAATATAGAAAATCATGTGAGAATTCACAAAGCAAAGTTACCAAAAGTCACACAGCAAACTAGTGCAAAAGCGCATTTGCCAAATAACTTAACTACAGATCAGTCATTGCTATTTTCTAACTCTAATTTTGAAATAAGTCAACAACAACCTCCAATCCAAAAACCCCACCCACATCACCAGCAAAGGGCCCAATCTCATTTTTGACCTACCTCAGCCCAGACAAAGAAGATCGCCCCACAAAAACAGACCCTCAACTAGATAAAGTAATATGGGATGTCTTCAGCTCAACACTAATCGCGGCTATGACAAACAGAGACTCAGTTCTACGCGAAATGAGATTGCATAACACAAGGGGACGAACTGAGATTTAAGGCAGTAAGCAGACAAATACACACACACTGGCAACAACTCAGTGTAAACGATGGGTGCATCCTCCTGGACAATCGATTGACAATCCCCAACGCAATGAAAGATGCGGTTATAGACGTACTTCACGCCACGCATCAAGGCGCGTGGGGGATGACCGAATTAGCACACAAATTATGACGGCCGTTCATAAACAGAGACCTTATCAACATGTCAAAAACGTGCAGCCCGTGCACAGAAATCGGTAAGAACCTTAAAAGCATAATACCAAAAACTAAATGGTCACCAATGAAACCATGCGTCGAACCAAATGAAGAAATAAAATAGACTTCAGCGGACCAATACTAGATGGACAAAGAAGAGAAGTATACTTCCTTGCATGCATTGATAGATTTTCTAAGTTCCCAACCCTTAAACTATACAACAACGCGAATGCTACCATCATAGAACATTTCTTAACATAATACATTGTCATACAAGGGGTACCCAGATCCATACGAATGGACCAGGCTAGATGTCAAATGGGAAATGTAATAAAAGAATTCTGCAAGAGAAATAATATCAAAATAATATTCACCCCAGCGAACGATCACCGATCGATAGGACTCGTCGAAAGACTGAGAAACAGTAGAACGTCGACTAGGTTGCATTAAACTAGATACAAACCAACGTCCTTTCAACATAAAACAATCACTAAGACAAATTGCACAGGAATTAAGAATAAGCCGAAAAAAAGCAACTAATGTATCCGCTTCGAAGCACACTTCGGCCGCCCGGCAAATACACCAATAACTAACTTAACCTCATGTGCTGATAGCCGAAATCTAAAATCGCCAAACATTAGGTCTGATTATTTAGATGACAACATCATGGGCAATGACGAGTTAATCTCTGATTAGCAATGGATACAAGAGACGTTGGACAGTGATGAGGAAGTCAAGGCATCCAAACAGCGAATGCTATCAGCTGCATTGAATGGCGAAGGCGAATTTCCCCGCACCTTCCGTATGGCATCACACACCCCATTGCAACCATTAGCCGAAAACAGCAAAGGGCTACAACTAACCAGAAAGACCCTCGCCGCTACTCGAAACAAAAAGCAGCTACAAGGGCTCTACGAAGCCATTCCCGAAGGCGCGGCACTAGTAAAAACGTCCGGCTCCACAATGACCATCAAGTACCCTGGCCAAGACGATACGGTACTACACAAGTCGGAAGTAGCACGCTTCGGAACCTCATCACAACCGAAGATACCACTAATTCAATTCGCGGCCAGGAAGACTGTCATCAGCCACCATGGCAAGATACAACGACACATGAACGTACATCAGAGGGACCAATGCGGAAAGCTCAAAGGAGAGAAGACAATTAGGAAAAAGCCGAACGATTCACCCACGAATCCCAACATCGCCAATCTCCAAAAAGTAAATCGTACAAAGGTTCCACCAAAAGGAAAAATCATACAGTCACCAAGGAAGGGGAAAAACGGGGGCAAAAAGCCAAAAGAAAACAACACCGCCCGACTCCCCATTCGAAGATGGAGACCTCGAATTGGCAGCACAAGGACAAGAAACACTCGAGAACAGTGAGAACCCAGAATACGACCCTCGCGAGGACCCCATTGAACAGGAAATCGAGGACCCCATTGTACAGGAAATCGCGAAGAACAAGAAACCAAGAAGAAGCCGCAGAAAAACCAAGAACCACGAAAAATACGGTCACAGCAAATTCCTCACAACGGACGACGACACAGGGATCTGAGAAAAGTTCCCCGAGAAAAAGCTTCACCGGAACCGCCAACTACCAACCCACAACCACAATGCAGGACGATTACCAAAGCACAGCAAGTGGACGAGCACCCCGCTGACCCCACACAGCCTATGCCAGAAAACGACGATGAGCTCACACCACCGCAACAACCACTCATACAATAGTCGGATAAGACATCACCAGTCGAGCAAGACAACAAAGAGAGAGAGAGAGAGAGAGAGAGAGAGAGAGATAGAGAGAGAGAGAGAGAGAGAGAGAGAGAGCTAGAACCCCATGAGTTCTACAAACAAACTTCAAAACTTTGTTATTCCTCCGAGGGGAAATGTGGTACATGGGTTACCATTTAACCTCTAAACTACTTAATCTCGGAAGCAGTGAATTAATACTATCATATGCAGTATGTACTTAATTATATTTGTTTACATTGCACTCGCAGGACGATTGTTCATAGTCCTTCAAAAGTAACAGGTACTTGGGCACTAATAGACAGACAGTGAAATGATCAAGTGCAGTCTGCCTTAGCTAACGTGAATAGAAGTTGTGCGTTAACAATCTCTCTACATAGATAGATAAGAATTACAAGTGTGAAGGATCTGAGTACCACAATATTAATTATTTTTATTGTTATTATTATTATTATTATTATTATTATAATAATAATAATAATAATAATAATAATAAAAATAATTGTAATTATAATAATAATAATAATAATAATAATAATAATAATAATAATAATAACTATAATAATAATGATAATATTAAGAATAATAATAATCTTAATAGTAGTAGTAGTAATAATAATAATAATAACAAAAATGATAAAAATAATAATAGTAATAATAATAATAATACCAATATTAATAGAAAAAATAACAATAATAATAATAATAATAATAATAATAATAATAATAATAATAATAATTATAATAATAAAAATAATAATAATAATAATAATAATAATAATAATAATTATAATAATAATAGAATTAACAAAAAAAAAACAATAATTCTCATAAAAATATTAATAATCATAATAACAAAAAAATAACCCTAATAATAATAATAGTAATGACAAAAATAATAATGATAATCAAAATAAGAATATTAATCATAATATTAACAACAATATTAATAATAATAATATTAATATTAATAATAATAACGATATTAAAAATAATAATAGAAATAACAATAAAAATAACAGTTCTCACAATAATAATAATATTAATAATAATAATAATAATAATAATAATAATAATAATAATAATAATAATAATAATAATAATAATAATAATAATAATAATAATAATAATAATAATGATATTAATAATGATAATTATAGTAAAAAAATAACAGTAACAATGATAATAAAAATAATATTAATAATAAAAATAATAACAATAATAATGATACGGATAATAATAATAATAATAATAATAATAATAATAATATTAATAATAACAATAATAATAATAAAACTAATAATAATAATAATAATAATAATAATAATGATAATAATAATAATAATAATAATAATAATAATAATAATATTAATAATAATCATACTTGTGGTACCCTGTGGTATCCATCCACCACTAGTAACACCATTAGCGCAGTGATTTAATTCTCAGTCAAACGCAGTACATATATAACCTTTTTGTTCGCACATCATTCAATCGTACCACGATTGAGTACATCAGTGACAGGTCCTAGCAACCTTGAGCTTGGACAATACACTGGCAGTGAACTGCCTCATCGCAGTCTGCCTTAAGAAGAGTAATAAACGGTTTGACACTGAATCTTTTACATATAGCTAACACCTTCATTGAAGCGTTTCACCTAGCGATCAAGATACACGTACAACATGGCGCAGTCAGACAAAATGGGACGCACGGCACTCGGTCTCGAACCCTTCTGGGACAAACCCAGTAGTAATCCACCAATCTCATGGTAGAAATGGAGGAGCCAGCTCAAAATGGCCCTCGTTGCCAAAACCAACATAGAACTGGACGAACTACTCCATGAGAGACCGACTACAGTCATATACCCCCCAGAACCAGTGGAGGAACAACCCGTCCAAAACCCAACACAGACAATGGAACGAGAACGACTAACAAGGTACAATCAGGCGATAGCCAAATGGAAGAACGAATGCAACCACATCGACCGAATAGGAGTCTTATGCGGTGATAAGCCATGGGACATGGCAGACAGAAAAGCCAAATCATTAATCTACCTGAGCCTCGGAATTGAAGGACGAAAAATGCACGCAAGAGAATTCCCCCACACAAACGTAGAATCAAAAACCACAATGGAGCTATGGGAAGAATTGGAACAAACTTTCATCCGTCCAAGAAACGTGACCTTCGACAGATATTTACTCTTGACACGTAAACAACACAGAGGTGAAACGATGGAACAATTTCACTCGGCACTCAGATCACTAGCCGAGCACTGTCAACTAGGGGACCTAGAAGACGAACTACTAAGGGGCATATTTACGGCAAATATGATAGACCAAGAAATCCAAAAGGAACTCTTGAAAACAACACTAACTCCCGAAAAAGCCTTAGAATTAGCAGTAAGCATCGAATTAGGCATAAGAAGCCAATTAGCCATTCAGGCAAGACAGCCATCGGATACACCGACAAACCCCTTTATTGGACGAGAAGAACAAGTCATGGAAATTTCCAGCTCACGCTACCGCGGCTCTAATAGACCCCTGTCAACATATAGAGGCACAACCAGAGGAATAACCAGAGGGATTGGCAGAGTATCGAGCAACAACAACAACAACAGAACACCAACACACAACTGCAGAAATTGCGGACAACCATGGGACGCGAACAATCGAACAAATTGCCAAGCAATAGGCCTAACATGCCGTCGATGCAATAAGCAAAATCACTTCGCGAAGGTGTGTAGATCGAACCTGAACAGACCACAACCTAGTAGATCGGTGAACGAGATAGACAACCAAAACCTAGACCAATCATCACAAGGCATACATATGATTACACACATCCCGGACACCCAATCAACATACGACGACTCCGCAGATGAAAATACAGTAAACATGATGGAAACACCCGACGATTCCACGACACCATCCAAGCTACACATACAGTACGGGCACAGCAAATTCTGGGTAATGGTCGACTCGGGGAGCTCCACAAGTATCGTAACTGAACAGATGGCGAAAGACATAGAGGCCAGAGACAGCAACACATGGTGGAGCAGAACAACAAACCCAGTACAATTGAAGAGCTACACGGACACCCCCATAAAGAATCTAGGGACACTTTACTGTGACATCGAGTGCAACGGATGGAAAGCAGGACGTGCGGACATCATAGTCGTACCAAACAAACATCGAGCGATCATAGGAAGGGACATGTTTAAACCTCTTGGGATCCAACTAACACAACACGAATCACCAACATCTACAGGTAAGAACATCAACTCAATAGACACACCCCAAACCCCTACAATCAAAGCCGAAATAGCAATTAAATACAAAAAGTTAACATCAAGGATAGGACGCTCCCTACACCATAAGGTAAAATCACAATTTAAGCCAAACTATACTCCGGTCCACCAAAAGGGAAGACGCGTACCACTACACCTCGAGAAACAAGTTGAGGAAGAACTAAAAAACCTACAAAACAACGGACACATAACAAAACTAGACAAATGCAGCGATGAATTTTTTATATCACCAATAGTCATCACAGAAAGATAAATCAATAAAATTAGCGATGGACTCAAAAACAATCAACAAAGCAATCCACAAAAACAAATACCAAATGCATAACATCGACTGCCTTATGGACAGCATCGCACAAACAATCACTCAATCGTCCGACGAAGGAGAAGTCCCATTCTCAACAAAAGACTTACGATACGCATACAGCCAGTTACCACTAGATGAAGATACAGCAAAACAATGCAATTTCAATATCATAGGCGGCAAAGCCACAGGAACACATCGATTCAATAATGGATTTTACGGACTCACGGACATGCCAGCAGAATTCCAAAAAGCAATAGACAAAACTCTATACAACCTAACAAACACATTCAGCTTTCTAGACGACATCATCATAGTTACTGGAGGCGGCATACAAAACCATAAAGAAAAACTATTCAAATGTTTAGACAGATTAAACGAAGAAAACCTGGCAATCAACCTCAACAAATGTCATTTTGCAAAAGATAAGATAACATGGCTCGGCTACGAAATAGACAAAAAAGGTATCAAACCAATCGTCTCCAAGACACAAGCGATACTAAACCTAAAATCACCCACGTCGCACAAACAACTAAAATCATTCTTAGGTAGCGTCCATCATCTAACGAAATTCATACCGAACCTCGCACCCCTATGCCGTGAATTTCGAAATCTATTACGAAAAGAAACGAAATATGTTTGGACAAAACATCACCAAACAAAATTTGAAAATATAAAGAATTGCATACGCAACTTAACAGAAAACACACATTACGACACAAAAAGAAAAACCAGAGTTAAGACAGACGCATCAAGATCAGGCCTAGGAGCAGTTCTAGAACAAGAAACATGCAACGGATGGGAGACAATATCATACGCTTCAAGATTTTTAAATAAAGCGGAAGAAAAATACAGCATAAACGAACTAGAGTTATTAGGCGTAGTATGGGCATTAGAACACTTTAAACATTATTTATTAGGCCATCATTTTACAGTACAAACAGATCATAGTGCACTACTATCAATCCTCAAAGAACGCTCCAGCAAATTTCATCAAAGCCGTTTAACGAGATGGTATGACAGACTAATCCCATTCAACTTTAATATAGAACACATACCAGGAACAAAAATGGGACTAGCAGATTATATGTCCCACAACACATCCGAACCGGCAAAACCCCCAAGCACATACGACGAAAAATTTATAATAGCGCAAATAGACATAATCAAAGAAACATTTCATATAATACGCAAACGAGGAAGACCAAAGAAACAAAGCATTACTAATACACAACCCAATACTAAAACAACACACCGCGAATCCAACGTTATTAAAACACATACCTTGCAATCGCCACACGATTCCAACCAATTAGTGAACTACCAAACAAAACGCCAAAGAGGCAGGCCCAGAAAAACAAAAGCGGAATCGTCGAACGAATCCACACAATTTAAAAACAACACCGACAAACGCCGCACGAATACTAACAAATTACAAACAAACTTGAATTACAACCTACGCAGCAGTCACAAGACATTCCAACCACAAACAAACATATCGAATAATGACGTCATTAACAACACACAAGACACACAGCAAACGATTACAGAAGCGCATTTGCCAATTAACACAGCTATACTTAAACAGCTTAACTTTAAACAAACAAACGAAATGGAACACACAACAAACAAACCAAATAGCGCCACCATCAAATCACCAACGCAGAAAACACCATTCTCAATGAGGAACTATCTGAGCCCCACCCCAAATAAGGACGAACATCACCCCACCAGCTCATCGGACGACCAACTCCCTAAAGAACTTGACATCATCTTCAACAAACAACTAATACCAGCCATGATCAACAGGGATACGGTACTACGGGAAATAAGAGACTGCATTCTCAACAACGATCAAGCGCGATGCAAACAACTGAGCATGCAGATACACGCCAAATGGAACAGCTTAAGTGTCAACAACGGCTGCATACTGGTTGACAACAAGCTAGCAATACCAAACATCCTCAAAGACTCCGTAATCGACGTACTCCACTCAACACACCCTGGAGCATGGGGCATGACAGAATTGGGACAAAGACTATGGTGGCCATTTATCAATCGAGATTTAATCAATAAATCCAAAACGTGTCGACCCTGTACGGAATTCGGTAAGAACTTAAAAAGCATAATAAAGAAGTCCGATTGGTCCCCCCTTCCACCGTGCTCTGAACCAAACGAAGAAATACAGTTAGACTTCGGCGGACCTATATTCGACGGGCAAGGAAGGGAAGTCTACTTCCTAGCATGCATCGACCGTTTCTCGAAATTTCCAACCCTCAAATTAGTCGCAAACGCAAACGGTCCAAACATAGAAAAGTTTCTAAACAAATATATAACTCAACACGGCGTACCTAAAAATATAAGACTAGATCAAGCCAGATGCCTAAAAGGTAATAAAATTCAACAATTATGTAAACGCTATAACATCAACCTAATATACGCACCGGCCAACGACCATCGCCCCATAGGATTAGTAGAACGCCTAATACAAACTATCAAGCGACGTTTGGGGTGCATAAAACTGGACCCTAATCAGAAACCATTC
>NC_134473.1:60840456-60857956 GCF_964194025.1 Convolutriloba macropyga
TAATACTGACAACAAAAATAGTAATAATAACTATAACATTTGCAATAGATTATAATAATACTGATAATAAGAATAATAATAATAATAATAATAATAATAATAATAATAATAATAATAATAATAATAATAATAATAATAATAATAATAATAATAATAATAATAATAATAATAATAATAATAATAATAATAATAATAATAATAATAATAATAATAATAATAATACTATAAATAATTATAGCAATAATAATAATGATAATCAAAATATTAATAATAACAATAATAATAATAAAAATAATTTTAATAATAATAATAATAATAATAATAATAAAAATAATAATAAAAATAATTACAATAATAATAATATTGGTACTAATAATAAAAAATAATAATAATAAAAACAATAATAATAATAATAATAATAATAATAATAATAATAATAATAATAATAATAATAATAATGATAATAAAAATTAAAATAATAATAATAATAATAATAATAATAATATTAATAATAATAATATTAATTATATTAAAAATAACAATAAAAATAACGGTAAGTAGTATATAGATGAGCGGAGCTGCCCGGGGGGGTGGCGACCCACATGTATTAAGATTGGTTATAGCGGTTGTGGCTCGCTTCGGTCGCCCTTGAATTATTTTAGCAATGTATAAAGATAGGAATCAGATATTAATGTATGATATATAAGGATATAAAATTTTATAAGATTAGTTGTATTAAGACAAATTCTACATGTATTAAGATTAGGTATAGAATCTACATGTATAAAGATAACGTATAGCTTCTACATGTATTAAGATTAGGCATAGAATCTACATGTATAAAGATAACGCATAGCTTCTACATGTATTAAGATTAGGTATAGCTTCTACATCTAAAATTAGGTATAGTATTACATGTATTAAGATTAGCTATAGCTTCTCACAAGCATTAAAATTAGTCTTAGATGCTCACATGTATTAAGACTGTTCTTGGATGTTCACATAGTGGGAAGATTAAGGAACATCCTAATCAATGTTATTTTTAATTAGTCATTGTAATTTTTTTCATCAAAAGGGAAAAGCTTGATGAGTACGAAATGCATACTATTTATGACGTCACAAATAACGCTATGAAATGGATTTATGACGTCACAGAAAACAATAACGAAAATTGATCAACGCTACTAAAGATTTAATAAATTCCTGACATTCCTTATAAAGAAAGCTAATTGATATAAGGAGGATGATACGATTAAAGAACTCATTCGATTTGTCCATGTTTAACTTTGAATTTCAAAGTTTTTTTTCCCGAACGATAGTTAATCAATTACAATGAATACCAAGACTAGTTATACAATACACTACAAAATTACTCAAAACACTTAAAATCTAATCAGAATCTATCAAGTATCAGCGAAAATAAATAAAGATGACGGATGTAAAATATTTGAAAGTAGAGTTTTAATTTCAGATCATTCAGAGTTTTAATTACATGTATTAAGATTAGGTATAGAATCTACATGTATAAAGATAACGCATAGCTTCTACATGTATTAAGATTAGGTATAGCTTCTACATCTAAAATTAGGTATAGTATTACATGTATTAAGATTAGCTATAGCTTCTCACAAGCATTAAAATTAGTCTTAGATGCTCACATGTATTAAGACTGTTCTTGGATGTTCACATAGTGGGATGATTAAGGAACATCCTAATCATTGTTATTTTTAATTAGTCATTGTAATTTTTTTTAACAAAAGGGAAAAGCTTGATGAGTACGAAATGCATACTATTTATGACGTCACAAATAACGCTATGAAATGGATTTATGACGTCACAGAAAACAATAACGAAAATTGATCAACGCTACTAAAGATTTAATAAATTCCTGACATTCCTTATAAGGAAAGCTAATTGATATAAGGAGGATGATACGATTAAAGAACTCATTCGATTTGTCCATGTTTAACTTTGAATTTCAAAGTTTTTTTTCCCGAACAATAGTTAATCAATTACAATGAATACCAAGACTAGTTATACAATACACTACAAAATTACTCAAAACACTTAAAATCTAATCAGAATCTATCAAGTATCAGCGAAAATAAATAAAGATGACGGATGTAAAATATTTGAAAGTAGAGTTTTAATTTCAGATCATTCAGAGTTTTAATTACATGTATTAAGATTAGGTATAGAATGTACATGTATAAAGATAACGCATAGCTTCTACATGTATTAAGATTAGGTATAGCTTCTACATCTAAAATTAGGTATAGTATTACATGTATTAAGATTAGCTATAGCTTCTCACAAGCATTAAAATTAGTCTTAGATGGTCACATGTATTAAGATTGTTCTTGGATGTTCACATAGTGGGATGATTAAGGAACATCCTAATCAATGTTATTTTTAATTAGTCATTGTAATTTTTTTCATCAAAAGGGAAAAGCTTGATGAGTACGAAATGCATACTATTTATGACGTCACAAATAGCGCTATGAAATGGATTTATGACGTCACAGAAAACAATAACGAAAATTGATCAACGCTACTAAAGATTGAATAAGTTCCTGACATTCCCTATAAGGAAAGCTAATTGATATAAGGAGGATGATACGATTAAAGAACTCATTCGATTTGTCCATGTTTAACTTTGAATTTCAAAGTTTTTTTCCCGAACGATAGTTAATCAATTACAATGAATACCAAGACTAGTTATACAATACACTACAAAACTACTCAAAACACTTAAAATCTAATCAGAATCTATCAAGTATCAGCGAAAATAAATAAAGATGACGGATGTAAAATATTTGAAAGTAGAGTTTTAATTTCAGATCATTCAGAGTTTTAATTACATGTATTAAGATTAGGTATAGAATCTACATGTATAAAGATAACGTCTAGCTTCTACATGTATTAAGATTAGGCATAGCTTCTACATCTAAAATTAGGTATTGTATTACATGTATTAAGATTAGCTATAGCTTCTCACAATCATTAAAATTAGTCTTAGATGCTCACATGTATTAAGACTGTTCTTGGATGTTCACATAGTGGGATGATTAAGGAACATCCTAATCAATGTTATTTTTAATTAGTCATTGTAATTTTTTTCTTCAAAAGGGAAAAAGCTTGATGAGTACGAAATGCATACTATTTATGACGTCACAAATAACGCTATAAAATGGATTTATGACGTCACAGAAAACAATAACGAAAATTGATCAACGCTACTAAAGATTGAATAAATTCCTGACATTCCTTATAAGGAAAGCTAATTGATATAAGGAGGATGATACGATTAAAGAACTCATTCGATTTGTCCATGTTTAACTTTGAATTTCAAAGTTTTTTTCCCGAACGATAGTTAATCAATTACAATGAATACCAAGACTAGTTATACAATACACTACAAAACTACTCAAAACACTTAAAATCTAATCAGAATCTATCAAGTATCAGCGAAAATAAATAAAGATGACGGATGTAAAATATTTGAAAGTAGAGTTTTAATTTCAGATCATTCAGAGTTTTAATTACATGTATTAAGATTAGGTATAGAATCTACATGTATAAAGATAACGTATAGCTTCTACATGTATTAAGATTAGGCATAGCTTCTACATCTAAAATTAGGTATTGTATTACATGTATTAAGATTAGCTATAGCTTCTCACAATCATTAAAATTAGTCTTAGATGCTCACATGTATTAAGACTGTTCTTGGATGTTCACATAGTGGGATGATTAAGGAACATCCTAATCAATGTTATTTTTAATTAGTCATTGTAATTTTTTTCTTCAAAAGGGAAAAAGCTTGATGAGTACGAAATGCATACTATTTATGACGTGACAAATAACGCTATAAAATGGATTTATGACGTCACAGAAAACAATAACGAAAATTGATCAACGCTACTAAAGATTGAATAAATTCCTGACATTCCTTATAAGGAAAGCTAATTGATATAAGGAGGATGATACGATTAAAGAACTCATTCGATTTGTCCATGTTTAACTTTGAATGAAAAATAAAGCAGCTTTCAAAGTTTTTTTCCCGCACGATAGTTAATCAATTACAATGAATACCAAGACTAGTTATACAATACGCTACAAAATTACTCAAAACACTTAAAATCTAATCAGAATCTATCAAGTATCAGCGAAAATAAACAAAAATGACGGATGTAAAATATTTGAAAGTAGAGTTTTAATTTCAGATCATTCAGAGTTTTAATTACTTGTATTAAGATTAGGTATAGAATGTACATGTATAAAGATAACGCATAGCTTCTACATGTATTAAGATTAGGCATAGCTTCTACATCTAAAATTAGGTATTGTATTACATGTATTAAGATTAGCTATAGCTTCTCACAATCATTAAAATTAGTCTTAGATGCTCACATGTATTAAGACTGTTCTTGGATGTTCACATAGTGGGATGATTAAGGAACATCCTAATCAATGTTATTTTTAATTAGTCATTGTAATTTTTTTCATCAAAAGGGAAAAAGCTTGATGAGTACGAAATGCATACTATTTATGACGTCACAAATAACGCTATAAAATGGATTTATGACGTCACAGAAAACAATAACGAAAATTGATCAACGCTACTAAAGATTGAATAAATTCCTGACATTCCTTATAAGGAAAGCTAATTGATATAAGGAGGATGATACGATTAAAGAACTCATTCGATTTGTCCATGTTTAACTTTGAATGAAAAATAAAGCAGCTTTCAAAGTTTTTTTCCCGCACGATAGTTAATCAATTACAATGAATACCAAGACTAGTTATACAATACGCTACAAAATTACTCAAAACACTTAAAATCTAATCAGAATCTATCAAGTATCAGCGAAAATAAATAAAGATGACGGATGTAAAATATTTGAAAGTAGAGTTTTAATTTCACATCATCAAAGGTTTTGTATGTATTCCATCTGCCTCCACCATTCGCTTTGGATAGAAATAGGAAAGTCCCTTTTTAGTTTGTTCGTACGTGAGAACTTGATGATTTACTGTTTCGAATCCTCTGTTAGTCGAGGATACATTCACTGCTTCATCCAGTTTTTTTCTGTACTTCTGCAATGGTCCATCATTATTTTCTTCTAGAACATTCTTGTTGAGTCCCTTGCTGCTGAACTTAGTTTTCTTCGTTCTAGAGTCGTAACAGCAATAAGTTTTGCTACATAGAGACAACATTTCAGTACATCGAAACTCCTCCTTGAATAATCCAGGTTCCCGCTTATCATGTTTCACATGTTTAGGGCAACAAGTTCTCGGAAAAAAATTTTTGTTACAATCAGCGCGAAAATTTTCTACACAGTCATTACTTCGGAGTTCTTTCCAAGTGCTCTTCATTTCGGGACGAACGCATTCATAGAGAATCTCATGAGCTAGTGCCATATACAGAGAGTCAGTGTCCATCTCAAGCTCTTCAAATTTTTTAGCATCACAGAACTTGTCAAAAAAGTTGTAGTAAAGCTCTAACATTCTCAATTTTGCATACTGAAGGATAAAAAATCCAACAATTATTGGTTCACGATGTTCAATTGTGCTTTTCACTAGTTCAACTTCATAGATATCTCTCGAAACGCTATTGAGTCTTCTAAAAAGACGGTTATTAATTGCTTTATGCGTTTTTTCTTCATTAAGATAGAGAGTTTCGGTGTGTCGACTTCGATCCATAATCTGATAACCATACGAGCTGTTACCAAGTAACTTCATAGTCTCAGCAACAACGCTAGAGTCAAGATTTTCATCTCCCTTTCGTCTCGCATCAACAACAGATTGCACAAAATCATTGAAGCACTTTTGTGGCGTATACTCAACAAATCGGTATATTTTAGTACAACGTAGTCCAAGCTTCAAGTAAAACTTCAGTAATGGCGTTATAACTATTCCATTATTTAATTTATAACTCGAAATCAACATTCGTTGTGGTTTCATCAATAGATCGTTTTTTTCAGCATACTCTCTCATGAAATCTCCAATATCTTCTCTTCCAACGTTGCTATTTTTGAAAATTGGAGGAAAGTTTGCGAATCGTTCGTAGAGCTCCTCCGGAACTTCTAAGTCACATTGTACATAACCGAACAATTTATCCTCATCTATCCGCTGCAGCAGGATTTCCATGCTTAAGGGCAGTTTGTAGGGAAAATTTTTTCTAATGTGATTTTTCAGAAAAGAGCTCATCTGAACCTGATCCCACCATTCACACTCCCTCATCTCGATAATTTTGTATCCCTTTTTCTCCAAGTGTGTTTTCCTTAACTTATCAGATTCTCGCTTCTGGAGACCATGTTTAAGTTCTTCCTCGCTAAGAGAGGGTTGAGCTTCTCTACAGGGACAGAAATTGTAGTAACATCCGAGAGCTTCGAAAATTGTATTGCAGTGTCGACAAAAGCCATCAACACTAAACCAATCAATTTTTTTCTGTTTTCCAGTTGTATAGATGCTCTCAATAGTACAGTCTGGTCTGATTGTTTGATAGTAAGAAATAACCATGCTTTCAAATTTTCTAATCTTGTTCTGACGAGCTTTGAACTTTTGGAGATCAGAATCGAACTCCCACCTAGTGTATAAACCCGTTGGCATCGCTTGACACATGGTGAAGGGATACAATTGGCTGGCGTCTATTCCAACTATCGCCTTACAAATCTTGTTTGATGCTCGGATGAATGTCTTGTCTACAACAGCTTTCCTCGTGAAGACAATAGAAGGCCCACCAGTCATTTCACTTCGAACTTTTTCATGTAAATCTTTATCGCTATCGACGAACGGATAAAATTTTGAACTTGTTGACTTGTGAAGACAAATATTAGCCAAATTTGGAAGTGTACAACCGCGCTTCAATATATCAATGTTCTGATTATGATAAAACTCAATCGTTTTACTCATTGCAGTCAACGTTGGTACAACGTCTTTGTTATTATACCATCGAAGGAAATCACGAAAAGTTTTCATACTCTCATTCTTCCACAAATCTGCTAAAAGAGTATAATTTTGTTTTCCTGACAGCGGCTTCTCTTTCAGTCCCATCTCCTTTAGGATTATCTTCTCGTCTTTCCCACGCTGTATTAACTTCTCGAACTCAGAAAACTTCTTCTCCAAAGGATTAAAGTTTTTCAGTTTGCTGAAAAATGAGTCATAGGGAGGAAGTTTGTCACAGTCAAGTTTCGTCAACGAATCAAACCATTCATACGGAAAAAATCTTTTTGTCTCCTCGGACTGATATGCTTTCAGAAATAAATCCAGAGATGTAGCTCCACCGAGAAAGTTCAGAATATCGAGAAACTGAATGTTACCAAAACTAAAAGATATAAATTGGTTTGCCTTCTTTATTACCGTAGGTTGAATAGATCTATGAGTTATTAGATGAGGAATGAGATAAGTTTTGATTAGGTTAAGAACATATTTTCCACTGTTGAATCCAAAAACTGGTAAAGTGTCAACATAACTATCAAAATGACGCTGGAGATCAAGGAGCTGCTTTTGCTGGAATCGTAAAAACTTTTCAGATGCATTGCTATCTTCGGTTTTGTTACTGATATTTGGTTGAGTTTCGGAAACAACCTGCAATCTAGAGGAAATATCACTCAACCTAGTTTTGATCTCTGCTTCCACCGCCAACAACTTAGGTCTCATGTCAGCTTTGTTTTTTGCTGCTAATTTTTCAAGTTGAGCTACAAATGATATGATGAGACGATTAGGATCATCTTCGCACAAGAAAATTGGTTCCTTCAACAGATTGGAGAAAATTGAAACAGATACTGGTACATGAGTTCCAATCCATGATGTTGTAGCAGAGCTACTAATTTCCGATGAGTTGTCACATATTGCTTCAAAGTCGAAGACGGCAAAATTTTTGAAGAGGGTACAATCTTCTGGATAAGCGATTGAGAAGTTTTCAAGTTTCTGAAACAATGTTTCCTTTAACGAATAAACACCTCTCGGATAGATAGTTTTCACTCGTTCTTTGCAAGTTCGTAAGTGGCGATTAAAATTTCCAGAGTGATTGAAGAAGACGTCGCAGCTGGGACAGCGGAACTTCTTGAAGAATTCGTTGATATCATTTACATAACAGATATGGTTGTTATAGCGAAGTAATTTATTGTTTTCTTCATATCGTTCAATGCTTCGTCGAATAAGTTCGCCAACTATTTCACCATCTTCAATGGTAAAATCATAGATGAAGATATTTTTTTCGACTAAATTTTCAATTACTGGGATTTGATCCAGAGAAACTCCCATGAAGTTTTCAGGATCACAGTCAGTGGCCGAAACAAAATTGTCAAACAGTTGCATTGCATGTGGTTCAACATCTACGGATCCAAATAAATGAATGGAAATTGCGCGGAATAGACATAAGTTATCGTTATAAGATACATCATGTCCATTTGAAACCAGACAATTAACTTCTGGGTTTCTTAACAAAGGTTCCGGAAGAACAGAATCCAGGCAACCTAAAGGAATATTTTTTAAGAGAGCTGCAAAGATGGTAACGTTCGTAATTAAAGCGAATCGCCACTTTGAGTTCTGGCGTTCCTGTGTACAGGTTTCAATCAAGTCAAACTTTCCAATTTCACTTTGAAGGTTGAGTAAATCGTTTTTATTGCTCAACAAATGCGCCCTATCCAGAAGTAAATTATTTTCGTGCGGATAATAATAACGATAGTCGTTGTTCTCTACGTTCTGCAACAGGAACCCCAAAGCTAGGTTAACTTTTGCAGCACATTTGAGATTTTCAAAAACTTCATCAAGTTTTTTGTTGATTTCGTTGGTGTCCAATTTCGACAGGCTGAAGTTGAAAACTTCTTGTCTTCCATGCTCAGCGTGCACATCTACTAGTAAATGCTGACATGCTGCTAATTCCTCTTTCAATTTTTCACTATCTTCATTCAACTCATCAACTATTTCACGGACACGGGTTGTGTTTAAGCTCCCAACTTTCGTGCTAACTTGGTGTATCTTCCTGCGATGAAGCTGCAGCGAGTAGAAACTTGGAAAATCTCTCTGACAAACAACGCACTTCTTTAAGGTGTTACGCTTTTTCGATCCATGTGATTTGGCAATATGGTACGACAGTTCTGCCGAATTTTTTGTTGCAAAATTACAGTTTCGTTTCTTGCAGTATAAGGTACCGCTAGAACAAGTCTTTCTATGGCGAGCAATGTGATATTTTACTATAGATTTTCCACATTTTTCACAGCTGATCTGTAAATGTCGGTCTTTTGCAGGCATTTCCCAAAAATTAGAAATTGACCAAATATCGGATTAGGAAAGATAAAATTTTTTAAAAAAGTTAACAGTCAACGTTTCTATAGAAATTCGATAAACAAGTGGTTCTCCTGTTCCCCAAAAACTTAATGATTTCTCATGACGATAAACAAACAGAATAATTGAAACAATAAGTCTATTTACTAAAAATGGATTTATCATGTCATCAACCAGTCATAACAAACATTGCATAACATTGGAAAGTTCCGTCAACCTTTATTTATTTACCTAATGTCTTCAGAAAGTTTGTTTACAAGCCATAAGGTTGGAACGATTAGTTATATTACTAAAAATAGATTATATCTTAAGTCGTCAGCCAATCAGAACAAAGGTTACATAACATCGGAAAGTTCCATCAGACTCAATTTATTTACCTAATGTCTTCGGAAACTTTGTTTACAAGCCATAAAGTTGGAACCATTAGTTATGTTACAAATATGGATTTTAATTCAAGTCATCACCCAATCACAGCAAAGTTTTAAAAACTTCAGGAAATTAAGACAGCCATTATTCGTGTACACAACTTCAACAATTCTGATTTGTTTACTTAATGTCTAGAGAAAATATATTTGAAAAACAATGAAAACAATCCAAAATTTACCTCAGGTTAAAGATTTTGGAACTTCGGGAAAATGCAACAGCTTTGTTTTAATTGCTGAGCTTCGTAGAAACCAGACAGCTATAGTTTGTTTACTTAATGTCTAGACAGAATTTGTTTACAAGCAATAACAATGTAAAGAATTTTCGTATTCGAACGACCTTGAAATTTTGTTTACATCATGTTATCAACTCAAACCCAATAATTCATAGAGGTAATTCACTGTTTACTAACTCAGTTTAGTCTCTTACTATGGTTGAAGCTATGTACAAAAACAGTCCTGATTACTTCAAAAAATTTCAAAAAAGATTCAGATACACTATTTGCGACACAGAACCAAAACCTCAGGATTCTGCAATAGAAAATTATGCGTACGGTTATCATTCATCTTCGACTGTTATCGATGGTTGTTTGTTTGGTTCCAATCATTGGCATCTCATTTTTGAAGATACAGGTCCCAAAGATAAAATTGTTTTTTCTTCGTATGCTCCTGCGACGATACCTTGCCTTGTGACTTGTTTTAAAATCCTTATTTTGCCTACGGAGAAAAATTTTGTTGCTCATGGTGGTATTGTCTCTCGCTTACATGTTGCTGTGGAGTACTTGTCAAAATGTAATCATGTTTTAAGCAACAAAACTGAAAAACAACTTCCTCTGCCTCACCTTGTGAAAAGACTCTCAACCATTACTACTACCACTTCTAACGAACGTGCTTCTACTATCCCGATGTGACTGTAAATCGTTTTTGTCAACTAATGCTCGGTGAACATTCTTCTTCTCTTCATCAGATTATGGATATAATTTTAAGTGGGCAGGGAAGTTTTGTACGTGAGACTTCAGACTAATTAAAAAACTTTCAGCTCTGTAAAAATTCTACTGTCTAAAATAGTACTGTGATAGAACAATTAATTCAATTTCACTCCATATGTTTTAAAAATGCCAACAATTGCAATTCATTTACATCAGGTACAAATGGAAACTTACTGCTATAGAAATAATGAGCAATATAGATGCAAAATAAACCACACAGTTGCGAGTCTGCTGATTGCAGGGGAGACTGAATATCTCTTCTGTTCTCCATAATATCCATCATCATATGTAAATCAGTACATTGCTGTAAGCGGGAGAAAATGTCTTTATAGGCAGTCAGAGGTAGTGCTAACGGATCTGCAAAGCATAGTACGGGGTATGCGTAGCGTTTCGCAAACATCACCCAATGTGAACCAATAGAATCAGCTCGCGATGCATTCACAATTATAAAACTGTTAACTGGTAAATTTAAGGGATAATTATCAGCCGCATAAACACCTCGAAATTTAAATTTGAGATGTTTGCACTTTTGAATATGAATATAAATTTGGTCTTCATCCATTAGTAAGGATTCATAGGTAGAACATTTTTGGATACGTTTCTTGCAGAGTCAATGTACACAGTAGACGATTTTTCTCCCAGGAAAAAAGTTTCAATGTTGTTTGGCAAACCAGTATCAAATTTCAGTTCAACCGATAATGATGAGTTGGTTAGTTCGGGATGAATAAAATCGTGTGTCGCCTCTTGCGTGCTAGTTAAGTCAAAGACCATTATAAAGTGATGCGCAAAATCATTTAGGGGTATTCCATGACCGTTTTCAACATAAGCTAGGGCACTCATTGAATTGTAATACAGGCGCTTGTTATCATTTGTTAACATTGGAGTGCCAGCTGTTGCGAACCCGTTTCGATAGACCGTAATTTCACTCAAATCAAATTTTTGATAGTGGTAGGGATTGATATTGTTAGTTCCAATGAATGCATTGCTCCTGCACAATGCAACAATCAGCCGCCTTATTGGTTCTTTTGTAAAAATATCTTCATGTTTCCAACTGCGTTGACCTGCTGTTGCGAGGAATGTTTTTGTTATTACTTCATTGTAGCGATACATTGCCGGAGTTTTTAGGAGTGTTTTTTCAATGGCTCCAGCAACGTTGTCTGACACTGTCATCTTTCTAACAAGAAGGTTTGCTTCATCAATTTTAACTTTGTAATTTTTTGCCGCTGTCTCACTAATGGTAACAAAATCATCTTGCGATCTTCGGAAAGAAAGTCTCAAGGTAACACCACTTACTAGATGTTTTTCACAGGAAAAGAAATCAACAGCGAGCTTTCCATATAAAGCAATTTGTTCCGATTCTCTCACAGCTACCTGCCTTGCATCCCTCGAAGCTGCAGCAATACCAGCGGGGATTGGCTCATACTCGTAACCTTGACACTTTAACCAAGTTTTCTTTGCATCGGTTCCATGTGAAAATTCTGTTTCAATAAAACTTTTATGAGCATAGTGTCCATTAGCTGAGGAAATTTTTATTCCATTTGCAGAAACAGTACAGTCGGCGAACAGTGAATGAAGAACATTGTTGACAAAATATGCAGCATCGGTGGCGGTTGCATCGCCGGCGGTTTATCGCAAATCAGTTCCATCAGCATTTTGTATTCGACATTTTACTTCCAAATAAATTTTCTGCAAATCTATGAAATTGTTGCGATCGCCTACAACTTCGAATTCGAGCGATGATCCAGAGGGAGAATAAAGGGGTCCGTTTTTTGCTCAAATGAATGATCAAAGGTGACTAGCAAAGGTGGTTTTTCAAATAAATCCAAGGAACTGTGAGTGGCTTCGGAAGGTATTACAATATTAGTTCGCATTTTTGACTCGAGAGAAAAAATCTAGTCGACTTCTTCTTGGCTGTGGTTTTCGAGAAATGATTTTTTTAGTGGAACGTTTTTTGTAGGGTCGAGGTTTAGCATATTGTTGTCTTCGACGTTTAATAACTTGCCGGCCTCGTGTTATGCGTGATTGGAGAGAACCACCAAATTGTTTTCGGGCTGTTTTTGCAACCGTGCTTTTCAACGCCTGCTTTGCCGACTTTCGTTTCGTTGCTACTTAAACCAACTCAGGTACACCCTGCACTAAAAGCTCTCGACCAATTTTTTTGGCAGCGGGCCATATAATTCTTGCCAATGGTAGAGCAACTCTTCCAATACCTGCTGCGAGAGCTCCAAAGCCACTTCCTCTTTGACGATAATGACCGGAGAAATGTGGCATTGACTGTGCTGCTTGGTTGCTGTAGTAAGCTTCCATTTCACTTGATTTTTTGAAACTTTAAGCCTACTATCACTTTTCCTGTACCAGTAAATGGAATAAGTTTTCCGGCTTCGTTCCTCAACTCCACTTTAATGTTCTGAATATTGTTAGAAAGTATGGGCTTGTAATCCAGAATTGTAAATGTCTTGTGATGAATGGGTGTAACAGTGTTTATGCTGCCGTTTCTTAAACGCCTTTCGGTCTCAATGATTTTAATTACAGGAGCTCTCACGTCGCCAATAATTTGATATTCTATAACGTCTATGTAGACAAATATTAATTGTGAGCCACAGGTTATATCAACTGGAAAATCACTTTGGTGTCTATTGAGAGTTTTGTGTGATTTGTATCCAATATGAATGTATCCATCATGCGAGTTGTCTTTTATACCCTTGAAGCCGAGAATACTTGGAACTTCTTCGTTTTCAAATGAAAAACCCTCATTCGCTCCGAATTGTAAAACCAGTTTATGAGTAATTTTGTCAAAAGTAAAATCAAATTGTTTAAACTGAGCAATTCGCCTGAGTTCATCCATTAGTTGATCCAAGCTACTGTAAATGCCTTTGCGAATTTTTCTGAGGTGTCCACTGCGATTATTTGAGGCGTCGGGTTCCACTCCCGAGTTTTTATAAACGACTAACCCGTTTGAATTGACGTTGTTGATGTTTGATGGGAATGATATTGAAGATAAAGCTACATGCCATTCTCCATCCAAAATAAGTGGTTGAGATAACTGGTTACGGAATTTTGCCATTGTGTTTTCACCAAAAACTTCCATTGGTGCGTTGGATATTAGGTCGATTGTGAATTCTTTGGCGGGATTCATTTTATTCGTCTACAGTAACTAACACGTTTACTTGGACTAGTTCCGGTTCATAAATTTTACCTTCAATTATAACGTTGTTTGCATCTATAAGATTGTACGTTGGTGGACTCACGGTAGCAATTTTGAATATCGTAAAAACTTCGTCTGTATAATTTTGTTTATAACCTTTTCTGAATTTTTCGTCGTGCTTTGCAATCCTATCAAGGTCTATTTTTTCGTATTTTTGTTTGTACTTTGTTGTGTTGATTGCTAATGACATTAAAATTTGTTCATGTTTTTTGAAAACTTTATTAGGTGCTAAATGTGTTACCCGGTTAACACGACTGTTTATAGTATTTACAAACTGGGGTAAATCTTCAATATATGTCCAAGTCCACTTTTCTTCCAAATATTTGTAAATGATGTTTTTAAGCGATCGAATGTTCCTCTCTGCAAATGCCGACTTGGTTTCGCTTTCTGTTGTATATAAATGAATTCCTTTCTTTTCACAAAATTTTTTGAAATCTCCTTTGAACTCTGATCCCTTGTCTGTCCATACTTTTTCTGGTTGTTTCTTCTTGATCATTTTTTTGAACGCTTCAACAGCATCTTTTGCATATAAAGCTTTCATTAGTTGAACTCGTAAGTAACGTGATAAAACATCCACAGCCACTAACAAATATTTTACACCGTTGTTGTGTTTGGCAACTTTATCCATATACGCAACATCGACAGACCAGATTTCATTTATTCTATATGCAACAGCTTTCAGTCGGGGAAAACTTTTCCTGAGTTGTCTGTATTTCGTGTACGGGGCTTTCGACTGAAGATAGCGAACAATTTTGTCTCTGGTAAAACCGCTAGCCTTCTTCAAGTTAGCAATGCTACCAAATGCAGCACTGCCTTTAGTGTACAATTTGTCTAACTGTTTAACTTGATAGGAAGTAATTCTCCCAGGGGCTGGTTGGTTTGATTTCTTTTTCTGCCTCTTCAAATTTTCTCTGGTCGTTCTCAGAAGCTTTTGTTTTCTTTCGCTGGGATTTTGAAGCAACTTCTTTGTCCGACTCATATTCCAAAAATTGCAGTCTCTCTTCAGATGATAAATTTAGAAACTTTTTGGCGTATGTGTTACAAGTCAAATGCGAACCAATATCGAGATGCGTTAATACACTGAATTGTTCGAAAGATAGTTTGCAAGTGGTTTGCTGTAGATTGTAAAGAAATGTAGCAGCAAGAACTTCTGTATTTGTACCATTAATAAGCAATCTCTTTGATGAGTCCACGGAAACAGAATCTGATTCCTCTATTATGTCCAGTATTGAATTCGCTCTTTCAAACTTTATCCCCTTCAAGATTCTAATATCATTCAGCACTCCTTTTTTGATAGTCGATGTGTTGTCTGTCGTAAATGATTTCGCCATAGACTCGTTTATTGTACTTCTATCATCCACTGAAGCGTCAGTTTGTTGTTCTGTATCCTGTTGCGAGGCAGAAGGAGCTGATGGTGACTTGTTTCTCTGGAGAAGTGATATCTGCTCGGCTGGATTGTGAATATTTTTGTTGCTGAGTAATTGAGAGACATGAGGTTGTTCTCTTGTATACATCTGTTTAGGTATTAACACAAACTCTTCAGTATGCATTTTGTTCTAGATATTCAATGCAGGGTAATGCTATGAGTTGAATGAGATTGTTGCCCGAGGGAGATTGAATTATTTTTAACCGTTCAGTTTTCCCTACTTTCCTGTTCGAAAGTTGTCGCAGAGTTTTTTCAAATTTTTTTAGTTCTTTTTTATAGACTGGAACAACTCCAGAGAGTACGTTCATCACACAGTCACTCAGAAAACAAATGAAGTCGCCGTCTTTAAGTAACTCGGATTCAATGTTGGAGTTCTTGTTTGTGCTATTTGCCCATTGCTTGAGCATAAGCAAATGTTTCTTTTTCATTCGTAATTGGTGTAACAACGGCTTCCTCCGAAGGAATGTAAAAAATTGAAGGATTAGGTCCAATAATATGTGACGCAAATCGTAAACCCTGACTGGTTTTGGGATCGAGATCAATAATAAAATGTCCAAAGGGCTCCGCAGTTGCTAGTTTGTATGCTTCTTTTATCAGTTGGAGACAATTCAACTGTTTTCCAAGATATTCAATTTGTTGAATGTCACGAAGCGACTTGAATAATACTATGTGTGTTGTATTCAGATCAATGGTTCGGGACCATTTGCTTTGATGGAACAAATTATGCTTGACGTATATAACATGTAATTTGCGATGACGTCCTGGGTAGCTGTTTTTACAAATTCTTTATCGTTGAAGATTTTTTCACATGAATCGTCATAGATAAGTAGACAATGCGATAGATTTTTTGTTATATCAAAGCCTGAGTATTTTATAAACTCAATCCCTGGTATAACTCGTTGCATATCTTTGAAAAGTGGTTGGAACTCTTTGTAAAAATAATAAATTTTTTCAAAGCGTGGATAAAAGGTGGAACCTTTTAGCATTCGAAATAAGAGTTCTGTTTTACCACAACCACTTGGTCCTACAATAGACATGAATACCCTGTCATGTGTAAGAATAATTTTGTTCATAGTTTGGGATTAGGTAAAACGTAACCAACTAAACTCGATAAGAGAGCAATCCAAATTGATTTCTCTTCACAGCTTTCTGATAATAGAAAGAGCATAGAGAAGCAAAGAATGATCATTAAGACAATGATACTAACTTGCACAAAAAATATTACATCGGACCTTGGTACTGTTGAATTTGAACAACAACGCCATGGGGGCCTCTCTTTGTTGTTCACATCAAATACTAAATTACTGATACCGGCGTCAGCCTCGTCTCTTTGATTCATTGGAGAAAAAAAAATCAATTGAAAAGTGAATTGAAACAAGAATGATATAAAGTTTTAATTTTTTGAATTATTCACTGGGCAATTGTTTCATGTACCAGAACTCAAACAAATTGAAACCTTTAATATGACTTTTTATCTCTAGTTTATAACAAACTGTTGATGAGTCATTTTCCTCGAACAATGGTTGATTGAAAACTTTTTCAACTTCGGGGTGCTCCAAGACATATAACCGCAACTCATTCGGCATCTCATTAAGTGATAGCTCACGTTCTGGTGGTGATTTTTTCAATCTAAATTGAGGAATTTTTTTGTCCGCCCATTGCTTCCAACGTGGGATTCGCTGCTCTTTGGGGGACTGCATAGGCTTCGGGTTTGTTTTGTTCATAGCCATAATTGAACTGATTCCGATGTTCTCGAGCTCTCTGTTTATTTTTTACGTACAGTTGGAAGTGATAGAAATTATCTATCACGGGCAGGAAAGCCCTAAAGCTGTCTAGCTCGTCGGGAGAAAGAGTAATGGTTGCAAAATAACGTTTTGCTGCTGCGCTATAAAGCGGGTTGTAACGCGGTTGTTGTGCTGTGTTTGGCTTATTGTTGAGATAGTTCGTTCGGTTCTGTTGATCACTTGAAAAATTATTCTGTATTGGTGGAGAGGGATCCTGAACTCTGTTGAATATTATAATCGGCTGATCGTCAAGTGGAGTCAAGCAAGTGAATATCTTCAAGTTGTCTGACAGATAAGTTGTTAAGGTGGCCGTGTCTTCTCTGTGCATCACTTTGTGTCCACTGTGAAAATATTCTTGCTTTACGTTCCGCGCAGTGATTTGA
>NC_134473.1:60870456-60872956 GCF_964194025.1 Convolutriloba macropyga
TTTGGTCCATGTGGATTGTTGCAATTTCGGTTGCCGTGTCTTCGGTTGTATCCATTTGGACCTGTACCGTTGTTTTAGTCGTGCTTTTGGAGGGTGCCGGTATTATTGAAATCGGGCATTCTTCCTGTAGGTCTGTTTCCGATGATATAAGTTGACGATCTTGGCTGTTTGTGAAGGCAGGGTCCGAGAAAATGCTGGGGTTTGATGATGTTACTATTCGGAATGGTGTATGTACGTCTGGATCCTGTTGTATGTTGTAGATTACCGTATCTGGGTTGTCGTTTGTGTTGTCGGTGAATTGAACTACTTTGTTACTTAGTGGATGTTTTTTCTTCGGTGACTCTGATGCGTAGTTCAGGGCTGCTTGTTGTGCTCTCATGTTGAATGAGACTTGTGCTGGTGATTTTGATGCGGATAATTTTCTTTTGTTTGTTTTGGGCGTGCGTGGAGGTGCTGGCTTCGTTGACGCTTTTCTTTTCGGTGTTCTTTGTTGTTGTTGTTGGTTGGTCTGCGCTAATTTCTTGACTTTTTCTTTGGTCCAGATGGACTCGGCTGATGGTCCTTGGTTCTGTTGTTGGTTCCTTGAAGTGTTGTTGCGTGCTTCTTCTGAACAGAATTTTCTTATTTTTTCTTGGTTGCGTTTATATTCACTTACAGTTTTGCAAGCTACCATGTGTATTAGTCGTGGTTTAGTTTCTGTTGCGATAGCAATGTCACTTTTTCTAATGACTGTGTTTTTTCTTAAGGGTGTGTCCACTGTGATTGTGTGAGGTGTGTAATTTGTTATGGTTCCATCTGGAATTATGTTCCATTGCGGTGCGAGTGTTGGTCTTGGTTCTTTTGTTTTTCGTGTGATTGTTTTCTTTGCTACATTACGTTTGTTTACTACTAGTTTTGTTGTTTTGTCACCTATGGTGAAATGAATTTCGGATGGTGTTATCTTACGTGGGGAGCGAGGGCGGAGCGGCATGTTGTCGGACTCGTCGCTGTCAATACTGATGGGGGTTGGGTTTTCTGGTTCCTTGTATGCTATGTCCAGGTTGTCTTCCGAAAGTTTGTCGTAGCGCCACATCTCTTCGTTGGTGAGTACGTCATGTTTCAGGATTTTCTTGTCTAAACAATTCGAACGTAATTTCTTGTATGTTAAGTTTTTGTGTGACGGTTTGGTGATTGTGTTAGAAATTTCTGTGTTAGGTTTGCGTCCGAAGTGTGCCTCAAATGGGCTTGTTTTAGTGGTTGCGTTAGGGATTAGCCTGATGTTTTCAATTATATTCGCTACTCTCTGGCTTAATGTTGTTTGTGTCCATTTGGAATCGATGTCTAAACTGCGAGTCTACGCTTTATTTTTTGTATCAGCCTTTCTAACATCCCGGTTCCCCTGTGGTCTCCGGCTGGAGCGAGTATTAGTTTAATATTTTTATTTTTGCAGTATATCGAATTCTCGGGCTTTGAAAGCTTGTGCTTGATCACACCGTATTGACCTAGGGATTCCATGTATTTTGCAGTAGCTATCGAGATACTCAATTGCGGTTTTTGAGTCACAGTTATTGAAAACTTCTGCGTGCGGGTATCTAGATAACCTATCTACTTTTACTAATATGTAATTGGAGAGGGCGCTGTCCTTAAATGGTATTGGGCCCGCGAAGTCCATTTGGACTTCTTCGTTAGGTTCGGAAAGTGGTGGTAAGTTTCCAACTCGTGTCTTGGGGATTAATGGTTTTAGGTTTTTACCTTTTTCGGTGCAGTGGCGGCATGCTTGGGCTTGGGCAACAATGTCTGAATGGATGTGAGGATACCAAATCAATTGGGCGAGGGCAAGCATACCAGCTTGGCCCGGGTGTTTGTTATGGATTGTTTCGAGTACCATCCCTTTCAGCTTGTTGGGGATAACAAGTTTGTTGTCGTAAATTAAACATCCTGAAGGGGAGACCGAAAGGTCTCTTCGGATACCATAGTAAGTAGGATTAATAGCTTTAAGTTTTTCCCATTCGGAGTTTTTTACGAATTCAATAATGGGACTCAATTCTTTTTTCGAGGCTTGAGCGATAAATTCTTCGTTAAATACGCGATTAAGGTTCTCCCGATAAAGTGGGGTGGGGGTTTGGTCGTAAACAGTAAATAGGGCTTCATGTCTTGTCGGGTCTGGGGGGTCTAAACCTCTACCTTTATTTGATGTAGAGTCTGTTTGGGTGGACACGGAGATTAGATTTGGTGGTTGTTGATCCATATGGATTTTGTTTTTGTTGGGGGCTCTGAATCTTCTTTGTATGGGGATTTTAAATGTCTCTTTTGTGGGGTTAGCGCGTGTTGTAATTGCTACTAAATTTTGAATACTTCTAGTGTGTTTAATTTGAGCGTTGTAATTTAATTTACGTAAAGGAGAGAGCGACTGTTTTGTGTGTGGTAATTGGCGAAAAGCGGTTGTTTTATTTGAGTGTGCGTGTTTAGTACGTGTGACGTCATATGATTGTTTTTGTTCTGTATTCTTATTGGTCGCTCC
>NC_134473.1:60885456-60895456 GCF_964194025.1 Convolutriloba macropyga
TTATTGTGTGAGGGGAGCAATTTTTTATTCTACGGTCTTTTATTATGTTCCATTGTGGTTTTAGATTTCCAGGGGTTTCCAGTATTTTACGTACAGGTGTTTTGCTTGCCACATTTCTCTCTTTTAAATATAACGGTTAAAACTTTTTTCGAATATTACTTCAAAATGGTCGGGAATAATCTTACCAGGAACGCGCGTGTGTCTAAGCTGCGGCGCGTTCTCTGAGTCTTCAGAAATTTTGGGGGACCGCAATGTTGGTTGAGATTGGGATTTGTATTGTATGGTAAAAGCCAGCTCAGAGTCATTGTCCAGTCCCATATGATTTCCTTGGGGAGCACTGGGCGGCGCAGGGTTGTTTGATCTGAAGTAAAATTTTTCAATTATTAATATAAAACGTTTTTGTCTGACGGTTAATTTATAATATTGGACAGTTCGGTATTTGGTGGTCGACCAAAACGTGCTTCAAAGGGTTTAATTTGATTTCAAAGTTTTGTTTACTATTGAAGCGAGGTCCCCAGACGACCGGGGATCAAGCGAGGGGATCATGTTCCCTTACCGAGATTCTACGACTAAGCGTTTCCCCTGGTCGTTCCACCATCCCGGTTGCTATATGGTTGCCTGCAGGCGCGAGAATTAGAATAATATTTTTGTTTTAGGAATAAATTTTAAATTCACTCGCTTTGAATGCTCGTGCTTGATTGCATAGAATGGACCTTGGGATGCCGTGGAATAGGCAGTATTCCTCGCGGCGATATAGGGCTGTTTGTACATCACAGTCCTTGATTACTTGGGCTTGGGGGAAGCGCGTTAATAGATCAACGGATACTAGGATATAGTAATTTTGTTTATGTTCTCTAATTGGTATAGGTCCATTTGAAACTCTTCATTGGATTTGTTAGTTTTGGCTGGATCCCCGGGGATTGTTTAGATAATAGTGGTTTAAGGTTTTATTTTTTGATGCAATGTCCGCAAGGTTGTACCTTTATGATTACGTCCCCATGGATCCGGGGAAACCAGATTAGGTCAGCGAGGCGTAACATACCTGTCTGCCCTGGATGCGTTTGGTGGAGGGAGTCAATTACATGTGGTTTTCAAAAATTGGGAACCACAAGGCCGTTTTCGTAGAGGATGCATTCCTAGGGCGTTACTGAGAGGTCTCTTTTTAGTGAACAAAAAAGTGGGTTGACTCGTTTTAGAGTTTCCCAATCGCCTTCCTTGATGAGTTTGATAACAGGGGCTAGTTGCTTATTGCTTGCTGTTGCTTCTTCTAAGACTTCTAATCCAAATATTCGCCAGAGATTTTTTCTAAACTGAGGCAAATCTCTGTCATTGCTCAAAAGATAGATTTTTGTAATGGGTCATTACTTAGTGGGAGTCGTCCCTGGCCCTTGTTTGGTCTTTTCTTAGTCTGGGTTGAACTTGTTACTATTTGTTTGGAAGGATTCATTATAGTAACTTTTTGTATTTTCTATGCTCGTTTTTGTTTGATAATTTTTGTAAGTATCTAATTTTAGGCAATTTCTAGTGGTAACGTTGATGGTTAAATTTTGGCCCTGGGGAAATTTGGATAGAGATTCATTGTAAATTATTGGGGTTTAATTGAAATTTTGAATTTGAAGAGTTGCATAATAAAGATGAGCTAACTAAATTAGGATTGATTGAAAAATAAGTGAATGAGTTTTAGTTTGAATTAGATTGTAATTCTTGTTTCAAAGATAATTGCATTAAATTAGAGAGTTGGAGTTAACAAAGAGCAACTGGATTGAAATCACACAACGACAAAAAGCGTTATTTATTTTGCATCGCAATTTGAATGGTATATATCTGCTTGCGTGTAATGAGCCGAATTGTTTACGATCGAATTTTTGTTCACCTTGAAGTCGATATCATTAATTGAGTTTATTGTATTCTTTTTTCTTCATCTGATTGTGAGGGTGGTAGGTTTTATGGGTGGAGGCTTAGGTAAACTGCAAACCCCTTTTTCCCCGGGATACGTTTTAAATTGAAGTAAAAAGATAAAAGTCTAACCACCCATCTTGTTTACCGACTTTGACATGTTTTGTTTTCACAATTTTCGCTGAGTGCGGTAAGTACGGCCCGGTGGTTGGTTGGTTTGGAGTGTGAAATCAGTGCCAAATAAATAAATAGTTTTCGAAGTGTTTCAGTGCAGAAACAAATGCAAGGAGCTCCAGTTTACTTGTGCTATATCGTGATACTTGATATTTAGGAATCTAATCGCAAATGCAATGGTATGCCAATTGTTGTTTTATTTTTTCGATGCTAGCCCCGAGTCCCTGGGAACATCGCGTTTTACATGTGTTTGTTTTGATATATCGAAATGTTTGTTTTCCATTATTTGTTTTATTTGTTGTTTTATGTTGTTGAACGCAATAGTGTGCTCTTCTTTGCAATTAAATCTGTTGTTTTTTGTTTCTGGATTTTTCGGTTTTAATGCTCGAGTAGTTCGGAAAAATCGACTAGGTTCGGTATGAATTTTATAAGATGGTGTACGCTCCCTAGGAATGAGCGTAATTGTTTGTGTGCTATAGGATGGTCCAGTTTCATTATCGCTTCTGTTTTTGTAACAACTTGGGTTATTTGACTTTGGGGTAACTGGGAAACCGAGCCATTCTTTTTGCCATTTTTTTGGCGAATTCACATTTTGCCAGTCTAATTGCTAGACCTTCAAGGTCTAGTTTTTGCATTATTTTATCTAGCTCTTTTTCGTAATCTTGTATTTTTTTTGATAACTAGAATATCAACCAGAAATGCAAATTTCAATATTATTGCTTCCAATATTTTGTCAACAATTGTATCGGTTAGGCCGCAAAACCTGTTTAGGAAGCGATATGTTCCTGTAGTTTTTCCGTCAATCTTAGTGAATTTGCAGTGTTTTGCGATTGATGCACGTGAAGGGATTTGGCTATGAATGTGAACTGTAATTACAACAGGGCTTACAAATAGGTCGTTTGGAAAATTTTCTAGTTTTTTTATTCCTTTGTCCTGTAAGAGTTTATCTCATTCAAATTCTACCTTTCTGAGTAGATGAAGTGGGACTCTTCGTCTTTTTCGATGGTTTGGAGTGTGGTTTTGATTGAAAATTGATTTGGCAATATGGTTTTTTAATTTTCCGAGTCAAGTATAGAGATGGGGATAATTCTTAAATATTGAATTAATAATGTTTTTCTCAGCCTCAAAATTGGAAATTCCCTAAGGAAGGGCTCTCCCTCTGTTGTAGTGATATTCTTAGTTTGTGAAAAATATCCGACCCATTAGGTTGTTCGTCTTATGTACAACTACCAATACTTGGCAGTTTTTGCTGTCCAGGACCCTGAATGAAGATTGAGGTTCATAAATCCTTTGATTTTTACGATGTTATTGTTAAAGCATTTAATCTGTGCCCGACTTGTGTATGGTTTGATGCTGATTGAAGAGTTGTTTATCGTTATAGTTTTGGTTTTGTTCCGTTCATGAAGCTCTTGTTGATCCAGTGTTGGCCAGCCATGTTATCTTTTGATCACTGCAAAGTGTTGTCTTTCTCCGCACCCGCCCATTCTTCTGTGTGCTCTTTTATGTAGCGCGCTGATTGTGGGTCGATTGATTCGTTTTTTTAGATTCGTTTGGTTCTTCTTCCTGTAAGCTCTCCTGGAATTGGCAAACCCTTAAATGACTTTTATTTTGTGCCTGATATCGTTGCTGATTTTGTACCCTCTATTGTTGTCTTTTAGGTTGTATTGGGGTGATTTTTGAAGAACAAATTTTTGCAAAATGTCCTTTTGTCTTGCATATACTGCATTACGTCTTTTTAGCTGTCCATTGGTTTATATGCCCTGGGGAAAATATACCACATTTCCAACATTGTTTTGTTTGTGGATGGTTGTGATGAAGATTTATTTGGTTTTTGATTGTTTCTATGAGCGTTGTTTTAGATAGCTCCAATTTGTGCGTTCCAGTTTGGTGCGGATTACTTGAGAAGCTTCTGTTGCTTTTCTTGTCCACGCTCGCGTGAAAGAGCGAAATTTAGTACCTGGGCTGGAGTTTGTACTTCTTAGAGTAGCTCCATTCTTATCATGTTGCTTGTTCATTTGGCGATAAAAAGAAGTTTTTTATGAGATCTTCTTCCACATTCCCAGGGGCTGCTTTTGAGTCTAGTTCTATTAATAGACTGAAGAATGTCTCCAAGCTTTTGATTGCATTTTGTTGGACAGTTTTGAGCTTGAACCTGTCAAATGTCAGGTTCCGGGGTCTTATAATTGCTCATCCCAGTTCATACACGAGTTCGTGAGTAGAGCAGCGATCTGTTATATTATGAGGTTTTCGGTGATGGAAAATGCAAATTGCCTCTGTCCCTATAATAAGTAAAGAAGACTTTTGAACTTTATATCGGCTTCTCTCACGTGTATCCATCTATCATGGGGAGTATGTTTTGAATGTGTTTACATACGTTCTCCCAGTCTAGCTTTCGGCGTTCGTTTCGTATTTCTTGTTCTCTCTTTTCTTCCCGTTTGTGTTTTCTATGCATTCCTCGTAAGTTGATTCAGTGAGGTAGAACAAGTCCCCTGCTGTTGGATTGATTCTAAGAAGTTGCTCCACGTTTATGTTCTCTTCTGCCATGACCGCCATTTTAAAAGTAGAAAACCACGTTTGCCATTTTATTTAGGGGTTGACTCCATTTTGCAGTATAATGGTACACCAAGTGGGGATTTCATTGACTGCGCCATGTTAAGGCTGATGTAAAAATATTTTTTAACTGTAAATTCGCTTCTGTACCGAGGGAACCGGTTCACCTAACATCAATAACGTTCCGTTTGCTCTCGTGTTCTCTAACGATTGAGTAGTTAACATTGGTTGACACCAGACAGTGCCGGTTAGTCAACTCAACATAAAACAAATTCACTCTCGCAGGAGGCTTAAAAGAGCAGATAACAATTAATGAGTTCTTACTTGACAACATTTAAGTACAACATGAGGGAGTTTGAGTAGCCGAGTTTCACTGAGAAATAGCATTCCCTGGAGAACGGGAAAATAATAAGAAAAATAATAATAATAACAATAATAATAACAATAATAATAACAATAATAATAATAATAGTAATGAAAAATTAAAAATAATAATAATACCAATACTAATCATGATAATAATAATTTTAATAATAATAATTTTAGTAATAATAATAATAATAATAAAAATAATAATAATAATAATAATAATAATAAAAATAATAATCATAAAAAAACGATAATAACAATAAAAACAAAAAACAGAAAAACAACTAGTAATAAGATTAAAAATAATAATAACTTTTTCACCATTACTAATAATAACAGTAATAGTAATAATAATAATAATAATAATAATAATAATAAAAATAATAAAAATAATAATAATAATAATAATAGTAATAGTAATAATCATATTAATAATAATAATAATACTAATAATAATAATATTAATACTAATAATAATAATAATAATAATAATAATAATAATAATAATAATAATAATCATATTAATAATAATATTAATAATAATAATAATAATAATAATAATAATAATAATAATAATAATAATAATAATAATAATAATAATAATAATAATAATAAAATTAATATAGATACCGGTTTCAACCGGATCACTCGAAAACTCATTCATGCAAGCAAGTTTAACACGTATCTATTATCCTTCTTGTAAACTCATAAGTTAAATAAATAAATACAGCTGTACATATGTTTACTCCGAAAGAAGAGTTGAGAGTTGTTCTATCACGCCTGCAAATAGCAGGTAGTTTATGTTAACCACGCGGTCACACATCTGCTAAGTGCAGACGAAATGGAACTGTTAATGGCAACGGTTGGTTCGTGGCCGATCAATAAAGTGTTGATAGATTCGATACATTGTCATCTCTTGAATAAACTCCGAACAAATACAATCCAGTCACTTTAACAGCGCGGGATTACATGGCACAGTCTCAGAAAAAAATTCTTCTCGGAGTACCAGTATTTTGGGTTCAGGAGTCATTTTGTGGAATAAATGGTTTGGTACATTAAAGATCGCCATAATGGCAAGAGAAAACTTACAAGTCGATAAAGTCCTTCGACTCAAATCGACGAGAGCGGAACTATTTTTCCCGACCCTCTCAACATACGAAGAACCATTTGAAGGAGAAACAAACGACGAAGAGAGACAGAGAGAACAGAGAAAAGAAAGACGAAAAGTGAACTGGGACAATGAATGTAAACAAATTGAACAAAGAGCGCCCATGATCGACAGAATCACCCTGGGACGTAAACTGCAGTTACTCGCGGATGCAGGCTCACCCTAATCATTTATAAATCAAAAAGCAGCTAATCAACTCCAAAAGGAGATTCCATAAACAGAAACACAAGACTACACGGAAAACACAACAATTAGATGCTTCAACGACAACAACATCGATATCAAAGGTGTACGTATCATAGACTTAAAGTCTGGTTCTTGGAAAGCAAAAGACCGCAGAGTGTTGATAGTAAACAACAAGACAAACAACATTATGGGCACAGATCTACTGTCAAAACTGGGCATCACACCAAACGCCAAAAAAATAGTGGTAAGAAAATTTATTCAACACGTCTGGGCCGCTCCAAAAACCATATCGCAAAATCGATTTTCAAAAAGCAATACACCCCTTCCCAACACAAAGGAGGACGAGACCCCTGACAACTCCTCGAAAAAGAGGAAAACCAACTACAAAAAAATATAGAAGATAAACAAATAAAAAAACTACACAAGTGCTCTGCCGAATTATTCATATACACAGTAGTAATAGCTGTAAGTAAAGACAAAACAGTAAAAATAGCGCTCGATTCCAAAAAACTCAATGACGCTATACATAAAAACAAATTCCAAATGCAAAACATCGGCAACCTCATAGACTCCGTAGCAGTAAATATATCCAAAAAAAATATAGCAGGCCAATTTTTGTTCTCAAAAATTGACCTCAAACATGCATAAAGCCAAATCCCACTAGACGATAACATCACAAAACACTTCAACTTCAAAATCCTATCTGGAAAAGACACAGGCACATGTAGATTCATAAACGGATTTTTCAGACTTACAGATATGCTAGCAATATTTCAAAAAACGATAGATAAAACTTTAATTGATATAAAATCAAAATTCGCATATCTGGACGACATACTAATAATACCGAAAGGTACCCTAGAGGAACGCGAAAAAGAGCTAGAAAAAATCTTACAAAGACCAAACGAAAAAAAATCTAGCAATTAATTTACAGAAATATGAATTCGCGAAGAAAGAAACCATAGGGCTCCGATTTATCATTACTCCACATGGAGTAACCCCCACAAAACAAAAATGTGATGCGATCATAAGTTTAGAGAACCCAAAAAAACGTTAAAACAATTACGTTCATTTGTTGGGTGCATTCAACATTTGTTAAAACTCCGTCCCAATCTATCTGAACTATCAGAACCTCTACGACCCTTGCTATCCAAAGCAATCACAAACCCGAAAAATAAACTAGATTGGAAGGAAACACATGCAAAAGCATTCAATCAAATTTAATTACAGATACAGAAAATAACGTAACATAAACACTTCGACACATCAAAATAGTCCAGAGTACTATGTGACGATAGCAAGAAAGGCCTAGGGACATGCCGAGAACAAAAATCAGGCAACACATGACAACCAGTAGCACTCGCTAGTCGATTCTTAAATAGCTTAGAATCACGTTATAGCACAAACGAACTCGAATTTCTATCAGTAGTGTGGGCTCTAGAACACTTCAAATTTTATCTATATGGGTCGGAAATCATTCTCCAAACGGATCATCAAGCACTCCTTACAGAACTCAAAGAGAATAGGGGAAACAAAACTAAACAAAGTAGGCTAACACGGTGAGTAGACTGACTTTTAGCATTTCACTTTACGGTAGAACACAACCCAGGGAAAAACATGGGCTTTGCCGACTACCTAAAGAGAAATCCAACTGGAGATGCAATACCACCCTCAGACGAAGTCAAAAATTTCGTAATAAATACATTACCTGAAATAATTTTTACGCTTTTGCGTAACGCATTGACTCCAAATGTAGCAACTAACGCAACGAATCATATTGCAGACAGAAAACAAGTCGCAAAGGACGCAATTATTCTAATTCAAACAAGAGATACAGGAAACAACGCTTTTTGCCTTAACACTTTTGAAAACAAGTCACACTCCTTTTAAACATTCTATTCATTTAAAAAATAACAACTCTGAAAACATATTTCCAGTTAACAACAATACTTTAGTGGCCATTACTACAAGGAGAAATTCACTTCGTGTCACAGTTGAAATACCTAACATCAAAAGACCCAGAGCTCCCAATAGACCTAAAAAACTCCAAATGGAACAGAAATCACCCTCTAAAACATACAAATCGTCGAGCACCGAAACGGAATTTACATCCAACAAAGGAAAAGGACTCGAACCAGTTGATCCCTCAAAACAAGTAGATTTATTCAATGCTTACCAGAACACCCCCACTCTTATATGGCTAAAATCTAACAAAAAGTGTTCAGTGAAGAATTCATTGCTGAAGCCTCCCAAAAATGCTCAAAGTTATCATAGGTTACGTAATTACACAAATTTGGGACGACTGGAAAAAAGTAAACCCCTTTATTATCGCAGTCGACGTGACCGTTCGGTAACACCAACAAATTGTCTCCTTTATGAGAACCGATTAGTCATTCCTTCTTGGTTAAAAAATTAGTCCTGGACACAATACATCACAAACATCCTGGACAAGTAGTGATGCTCGCCCTAGTTAAATTGTTATGGTTGCCCCACATACACTCAGATTTAGTTTCCAAAGCAAAGTCATACAGACAGTGCATAGACAAGGTAAAATCCCTAAAATTTTAATTCCTAAGACCCAATTAGGAAAGCTACCTAGCTTAGATGAACCAAATCAGGAAATCCAAATGGATTGCGTCGGGCCAATACCATACAAAAATAGTACACAAAAAAACGTATTCTAGTAACAGTAGATAGACTATCCAGATACCCCACGCAAAAAGCTTCCATAATTGTGACACAGATACAGCAATCGACTATTTAGAACGTTATTGCAGTACACAAGGTATACCACGGCAAATAAGATGCAATCAAGCACAAGCCTTTAAAGCAAAAGAAAATGAAATTTTTTTCTAAAAATATAAATATTAAACTGATACTCGCTCCAGCTGGAGATCATAGAGGAACAGAGATGGTAGAAAGGCTTATACAAACCGTAAAACGTCATTTGGCAGTACTTGATGTCGACCCCAATTGGAGTTCAGAGACACTAAGCTCTAGAATATCAAACATAATTGAAAACATACGTCTCATCCCTGATAGAACTCTTAGAGTAACTCCGTTTGAGGCACATTTTGGTAGAAAATCAATTACCGAACTAACTAATATGCTAACCAAGCAATCCGCAAAAAATCTATCGTACCACAAACTAAAAACTAGCTGTTTAGAAAAGCGAATACGCCGTCATGATGAACTGACACTAGAAGAAATGTGGCGAATAGAAGGCAGTTCAGAAGACGAACTGGACATCCAGTACCGAAGAGATATTTCCCCAAACACCCCATCAAACAATTTGTTTCCGACGACTCCGAAAAGACTTCCGCTTGTTACAAATTCCGAACTACATTTCTCCATTGGAGACAAAACACATAAAATCATATATTTTAATCGAAACCTGGCGCGTAAATCCATTGCTAGAAAAGCCAAAAAACCAAGAAACACTCTAGCCTCCCAATGGAATATAATATCCGATGGCACAATCACAAACTATAGTCCACATACGATAACAATCGATACTCCAACAAAAAAAACACAGTCATACGAAAAAATAACATAACCATCGCTAAGGAAACTAAGAAATTAACCGAAATTAAGCCACTGACAAATAACAAACCAATATCAGAAGCAAAGCCACGACTTATATACATGGTAGCATGT
>NC_134473.1:60902329-60942617 GCF_964194025.1 Convolutriloba macropyga
ATCGAATCTATTTCCTATTGAAGATTGCTCCGAAAGTAGGGATCATTAATTTTGTTCTCGTAAGCTAGCTTTTTGTCTTTCGAAATGAATTAAGTTCAACACTTTATTGGTCGGCTACGAAACAACCATTTTCGTTAACAGTTCTATTTCGTCTGCACTTAGAAGATGTATGACTGCGAGATTAACATAAACTACCTGCTACTTTGCAGGCGTGAATAGAACAACTCTTAACTCTTCTTTCGGAGTAAACATATAAACAGCTGTATTTATTTATTTAACTTATGAGTTTACAAGAAGGATAATAAATACTTGTAAAACTTGGTCCATGTATGAGTTTTTGAGTGATCCGGATGGAACGGCTATCTCATTTCCCCTCTTGTGAAGAAATCCGATTTTATTGGATTTTTTTAAAGGCTTTTATTTCCTTTTCGTTTAGATCGGATATTGTATCAGCTTGTGCAGAGGAAGGCGGAGCTTTGTAGATTAGGGAACTTGCCGGGCTAGTGGAGTGGCTTTGTAGTTGCTTGGATGGGCTGTTCTACTTGAATGGTCTGTTTGGCCTTTGCGGGTTCCTGACTTGGGGTTTTTCATGTTTGCTTCGCTTGGATAGGTTCTTGAGTTGGGGTTTGATCCAGTTGGAATGACTGTTAGGTAGTTCCTAGTTGGAGTCAACTTGAGGAGTCGAGGTATATGACCTGGGGTTCAAAATTTATGCTATTGTCTTCGTTCGGGAATTGGGGTTTCTGTGTTTCCGAAGTTTTTTGTGTTTTTTTCTGGACTATTTTATCAATCTTTTTTGTCGACTTGTTGAAGTTGATGTTGAGACTACTGCTTGGGTCGTTGTCTTTAGTTAATGATGACGTTGCGATGATTTGTGGTCCCTGTGTTGTTGGACTGTTGGAGCTGGTTTCCATAAAATCGTTGGGGTCATTGCTGGCTACAATTTCGTACGAACTATCGTTTGTGGGGTCTTCGTCAACTTTGAAAATTTGATTGTATGGTGGCTTTGGTTCAGTAGTATTGAAGATTTGGAATGATTGATTAGTTTCAGTGTCCGATGTAGCGGATTGTAGTGTACGTGTGGAGGTGTCCATAGTTTGTCGGAGTGCTGTTTGTTTAGCTTTCTCGTTAAAGCTGTATATCGGGGTGCTTTGCTTTGCTTTTTTTCCATCCCTTGGGTCTTTGTTGCTCTTTTTAATTTTTTGTAGCCAACTGTAGTAAGTTGTCTTTAGATCATTTTGTTTTAGTCGTGTCTTTGCTAGGGATTCTTCTTTTGGGTTGTCTTCTTGTTTCTTCTTGCGTTCTTAGTTTTTTGGGTGCGCTCTTTGGTGTTTGTCCTGTTGGCAAAATTGATAGTCCGGGTAGCTCTTGAATTTCTTGCATTGTTTTGCGCGTTCGGTGTGGAGAATGTCATGCTTGCCTGTTTTGCTACTTTGGCTTCCTCTAATCAAAATTTTAGAATTTTCGCTTGGTTCCTTTTATATTCGCCTACGTTCTTACATGCTACCATGTATATAAGTCGTGGCTTTGTTTCTGATATTGGTTTATTATTTGTCAGTGGCTTAATTTCGGTTAATTTCTTAGTTTCCTTAGCGATGGTTATGTTATTTTTTTGTATGACTGTGTTTTTTTTATTGGAGTATCGATTGTTATCTTATGTGGACTATAGTTTGTAATTGTGCCATCGGATATTATATTCCATTGGAAGACTAGAGTGTTTTTGGTTCTTTAACTTTTCCTGCAACGGATTTACACGCCACGTTTCGCTTATTTTATTACGATCTAAGCTGGTTTGTCTCCAGTGGAGAAATATAGTTCTGAAGGCGTTATCTTACTTGGGGATTTTGTAATAAGCGGGACGTTTTCAGAGTTGTCGGAGTCAATTTGTGTGGGTGGGGTGTTTGAGTCGTTGTCTCTTTGGTACTGGATGTCCAGTTCGTCTTATGAACTACGGTCTCTTCTCCACATTTCTTCTTGTGTCAGTTCATCATGACGGAGTATCCGCTTGTCTAAACATCTAGTTTTTAGTTTGTGGTACGATAGATTTTTTGCGGATTGCTTGGTTAGCATACTAGTTAGTTCGGTAATTGATTTTCTACCAAAATGTGCCTCAAACGGAGTTACTCTAAGAGTTCTATCAGGGATGAGACGTATGTTTTCAATTATGTTTGATATTCTAGAGCTTAGAGTCTCTGAACTTCAATTGGGGTCGACATCAAGTACAGCCAAACCAAGTTAAATCGTTTGTATAAGCCTTACTACCATCCCTGTTCCTCTATGATCCCAGCTTGAGCAAGTATCAGTTTAATATTTCTATTTTATCAGAGTATTTCATATTCTTTTGCCTTAAAGGCTTGTGCTTGATTGCATCTTATTGTCCGTGGTATACCTTGTGTTTTGCAATAACGTTCTGAATAGTCGATTGCTGTACCTGTGTCACAATTATGGAAGCTTTCTGCGTGGGGGTATCTGGATAGTCAATCAATTTTTACTAGAATATAGTTAGTTTGTTTTCTTTTTTTGTATGGTATCTGCCCGTCGAAATCCATTTGAATTTCCTGATTTGGTTCTTCTAAGATAGGTAGCTTTCCGAAATGGGTTTTAGAAATTAAACCCTTAAAGTTTTTACCTTTGTCTATGCACTGTCTGCATGATTTTGCTTTGGACACTATCTTTGAGGGTATGTGGGTCCGCCATAACAATTTAGCTAGTGCGAGCAAATTGTCCAGGATGTTTGTGATGTATTGTGTCCAGGACTAATTGTTTTAAGCAAAAAGGAATGACTAATCGATTGTCATAAAGGAGACAATTTAATGGTGTTACCGAAAGGTCACTTCGAATGCGATAATAAAGGGGGTTTACTTTTTTCAAGTCGTCCCAATTTTGTGCAGTTAAGCAATCTATGATAACTTTGAGCACTTTTTGGGAGGCTTCAGCAATGAATTTTTCACTGAACACTTTTGTTAGATTTTCGCCATATAAGAGGGATGGGGTGTTTTGGTAAGCATTGAATAATTCTACTTGTTTTGAGGGATGAACTGGTTCGAGTCTGTCTCCTTTGTTGGATGTAATTTCCGTTTGGGTGCTCGACGATTTGTATGTTTTGGAGGGTGATTGCTGTTCCATTTGAGGTTTATTAGGTATACTTGGAGCTCTGGGTCTTTTGATAATAGGTATTTTGATTGTGGTACGAATGGGATTTCTCGTTGTATTAATGGCCACTAAATTATTGTGGTTAACTGGAAATATGTTTTCAGAGTTGTTATTGTTTGAATAAATAGAATGTGTAAAAGAGTGTAACTTGTTTTGAAACGTGTTAAGGCAAAAAACGTTGTTTGCTGTATCTCTTGTTTGAATTGGATTAATTGCGTCTTTTGCGACTTGTTTTCTGTCTGCAATCTGATTGGTTGGGTTATTTGCTCCATTTGGCGTCAATGAGTTACGCAAAAGCGTAAAATTTATTGAATCTAATGTATTAATTACTAAGTTTTTGTCTTCGTCTGAGGGTGGTATTGCATCTCCAGTTGGATTTCTGCTTAGGTAGTCGGTCTACCCACCGTGTTAGCCTACTTTGATGAGTTTTGTTCCTCTTATTCTCTTTGAGTGCTGTAAGTAGTGCTTGATGATCCGCTGGAGAATGGTTTGCGACCCATATAGGTAATATTTGAAGTGTTCTAGAGCACACACTACTGCTAGAAGTTCGATTTCGTTAGTGCTATAACGTGATTCTAAGTTATCTAAGAATCGACTAGCGAATGCTACTGGTTCCCTTGTGTTGGATGATTTTTGTTCTTGGCATGCATCTAGGCCTTTTTTGCTAGCGTCACATCGTACTTTGGATTGTTTTGATCTGTCGAAGTGTTTATTTTCCGTTGTTCTCTTTTTCTGTAATTTAATTTGATTGAATGCTTTTGTATGTGTTTCCTTCCGATCTAGTTTATTTTGCGGGTTTGTGATTGCTTTTGATAGCAAGGGACGTAGAGGTTCTGATAGTTCAGATAGATTGGGACGGAGTTATAACAAATGGTGAATGCACCCCATAAATGAACGTAGTTGTTTTAACGTTTTTTAGGTTCTCTAAGCTTATGATCGCATCACATTTTTGATTTGTGGGGGTTACTCCATGTGGAGTAATGATTAATCCGAACCATATGATTTCTTTCTTCGCGAATTCATATTTCTGTAAACTAATTGCTAGATTTTTTTCGTTTAGTCTATGTAAGATTTTGTCTAGCTCTTTTTCGTGTTCCTCTAGGGTACCTTTCGTGACTATTAGTATGTCGTCCAGATATGCGAATTTTGATTTTATATCATGTAATGTTTAACTATCGTTTTTTGAAATATTGCTAGCATATATGTAAGTCTGAAAAATCCGTTTATGAATCTACATGTGCCTGTGGCTTTTCCAGATAAGATATTGAAGTTGAAGTGTTTTGTGATGTTATCGTCTAGTGGGATTTGGCTATATGCACATTTGAGGTCAATTTTTGAGAACCAAAATTGGCCTGCTATGTTTTTTTTGGATATATTTACTGCTACGGAGTCTATGAGCTGGCCGATGCTTTGCAGTTGGAATTTGTTTTTATGTATAGCGTCATTGAGTTTTTTGGAATCGAGCGCTATTTTTACTGTTTTGTCTTTCTTTACAGCTATTACTACTGTGTATATGAATAATTCGGCAGAGCACTTGTGTAGTTTTTTTTTTTGTTTATCCTCTATATTTTTTTTTGTTGTTGGTTTTCCTCTTTTTCGAGGAGTTGTAAGGGGACTCGTCGTCCTTTGTGTTGGGAAGGGTTGTATTGCGTTTTGAAAATCAATTTTGCGATATGGTTTCTGGAGCGGCCCAGACGTGTGCATAAGTGTGCGGATTTTTGGAAACCCCATTTTATGATACATTTCTCCGTCTGGAGTTGTGATTTGAAATTTGTTTTCTTACCAGTATTTTTTGTGGCGTTTAGTGTGATGCCAAGTTTTGACAACAGATCTCTGCCCATAATGTTGTTTGTCTTGTTGTTTACTATCAACACTCTGCAGGTTTTTGCTGTCCAAGAACCAGACTTTAAGTCTATGATAAGTACTCTTTTGATATCGGTGTTGTTGTTGTTGTTGAAGAATCTAATTGTTGTGTTTTCCGTGTAGTCTTGTATTTTTGTTTATGGAATCTCCTTTTGGAGTTGATTAGCTGCTTCTTGTTTATAAATGATTGAGGTGAGCCTGTGTCCATGATCCACTGCAGTTTACATGCGCTGTTTCCACCCAGAATTTTCCGTTTGTCTCTTTGTTGCCTCTGTCGGTTTTCTTTGTGACAAAATGTGTTGGGCGAATAATTCTTTAATACACAATGCGGCTTCGACGTCTACGCTTTCGTTAGTTTGGTCGCTTTCTGTCACTTCTTGTTTTATATGTCTGACTCTTTTAGTTTGTTGGGGTTTGTAATTTTATGTTTGATTCTTTTGTGTGACCCGGGGTGTTCCTGTTAGTACTATTGGCCCTCAAGATTTCTTGTTGTTTGGCTTGCCCTCTTTCTCTGTTAACTGCGTAGTTTAATGCCTGTTAGGGCGTACGCATCTCCGAGAGGATTTCGACTTGTATGTTGCAGCTTCTCATATTAGATGTAATTATATCTTTTACTAGATCTTTTTCTAGATTTTCAAATCTGCAGTGGGAACCTAATTCCAGAAGGCGACTATATATTGTTTCGAGCGATTTGTTTGGTTGTTGCGTTGTTTTGAAGCACTGGAATCAATTGAATGTTGTATTGCGTGGACGGGTGAATGTCGAAGCTAACTCGTGGACTAGTCATTTTTTGTGCAGCGTTTTATCTTTACATGCGGGTTTCTCTGATGGTAAGTCCTACTGCCTTCTGATCCTTGGGAGAGATAAATCAGGCTCTTGACCTTTAAGTCAGCCTCTTCTCAGGGGATTCTGTCGATCATGGGCCCTTTTTGTTCTAATTGTTTACATTCATTGTCCCAGTCCACTTTTCTTCTTTCATTTCCCTGACTCTCTTCGTCGTCTGTTTCTCTTTCAATTGGTTGGGAGGGCGGGGTGAAGTATTTTCGCTCTCGTCGGTTTGAGTCGAAGGAGTTTATCGATTTGTCATTTGTCTCTTGCCATTATGGCCATGTGTACCAAACCATGCAGTCCACTCTGTCGGTGGGTTGACTCCTGACTCCCAAAATACTGGTACTCCGAGAAGAGTTTTTATCTGAAACTGCTCCATGTAATCCCGCGCTGTTAAATTGACTGGATTGCACCCGTTCGAAGTTAATTCGGGAGAAGATAATGTATCGAATCTATTTCCTAATGAAGATTATTATTTTTATTCATATTATTATTATTATTATTATTATTATTATTATTATTATTATTATTATTATTATTATTATTATTATTATTATTATTATTATTATTATTATTATTATTATTATTATTATTATTATTATTATTATTATTATTATTATTATTATTATTATTAGTATTATTATTATTATTATTATCATTACTATTATTATTATTATTATTATTATTATTATTATTATTATAATTATTATTATTTTTATTATTATTATTATTATTATTATTATTATTATTATTATTATCGTTCTTATTTTCACTTCTATTTTTCCTCTTTTTTGCCTGATTTCACTTCCCAATTGACTTTGCAATTCTCTATGTCTGTTAGAACGCAACAAGAATCAATTATACTAACTAGTGAACTGCAAGGAGGTCATGGGAGTAGTTTTTTTTTCAACGGTATGTCAGAAGATTTGTTTCTCTCGCCAAAACATTTCTTTCAGAAGACTTTTGAATTTTTAAGTACCTTCAAATCTGATAGAAATTCTGGATTTTTGGTGTTTTTTGGTTGTGGCTTCTCTCTACCAGGCTATTGAAAACTGTTGTGCAGAAGAAACGGAAATTTCTAGTTTGGAAGGTTTGCTGAAAAGTTCTGTTTTTCTTTGGAAGTTTGTCTTTTCTCTCTGGGAGGTACATTTTGTCCTTTTATAGGCCAACCCGGGGTCACATATATTGGTTTCTGGTCGTGTTTCGGAGCATGAATTGTCAAGTATGAATATGAAAACGAGTGCATACAAAACCCCAACCATCAGGTACTTCATCTTCTTGCTTCACAACTTGTCTGATTGAGGTCCACTTTTCACTCCAGTTAATGCTCTTTTTTGGCCTAATTTCATTTCGCACTCGACCTTTAACTGCTTTCTCTCCCTTTTTACCCTGCGGGGAATCAATTATACAAGCCAATGAACTGATTGGAGGTAATATGGCTGGTTTGACCAGACTTTAAGTCTATGATAAGTACTCTTTTGATATCAATGTTGTTGTTGTTGAAGAAGCTAATTGTTGTGTTTTCCGTGTAGTCTTGTATTTTTGTTTATGGAATCTCCTTTTGGAGTTGATTAGCTGCTTCTTGTTTATAACTGATTGAGGTGAGCCTGTGTCCTTGATCCACTGCAGTTTACATCCGTTGTTTCCACCCAGAGTTTTCCGTTTGTCTCTTTGTTGCCTCTGTCGTTTTTCTTTGTGACAAATTGTGTTGGGCGAATAGTTCTATAAAACACAATGCGGCTTCGGCGTCCACGCTTTTGTTAGCTTGATCGCTTTCTGTCACTTCTTGTTTTATATGTCTGACTCTTCTAGTTTGTTGGGGTTTTTTTTATTTTATGTTTGGTTCTTTTGTGTGACCCGGGGTGTTCCAGTTAGTACTATTGGCCCTCAAGATTTCTTGTTGTTTGGCTTGCCCTCTTTCGCTGTTAACTGCGTAGTTTAATGCCTGTTGGGGCGTACGCATCTCCGAGAGGAGTTCCACTTGTATGTTGCAGCTTCTCATATTAGATGTAATTATATCTTTTACTAGATCTTTTTCTAGATTTTCAAATCTGCAGTGGGAACCTAATTCCAGAAGGCGACTATATATTGTTTCGAGCGATTTGTTTGTTTGTTGCATTGTTTTGAAGCACTGGAATCAATAGAATGTTGTATTGCGTGGACGGGTGAATGTCGAAGCTTACTCGTGGACTAGCTCATTTGTTGTGCAGCGTTCTATCTTTACATTCGGGTTTGTCTGATGGTAAGTCCTACTGCCTTCTGATCCTAGGGAGAGATAAATCAGGCTCTTGACCTTTAGGTCAGCCTATTCCCAGGGGATTCTGTCGATCATGGGCCCTTTTTGTTCTAATTGTTTACATTCATTGTCCCAGTCCACTTTTCTTCTTTCATTTCCCTGACTCTCTTCGTCGTCTGTTTCTCTTTCAAATGGAGGGGAGGGCGGGGTGAAGTTTTTTCGCTCTCGTTGGTTTGAGTCGAAGGAGTTTATCAATTTGTCATTTGTCTCTTGCCATTATGGCCATGTGTACCAAGCCATGCAGTCCACTCTGTCAGTGGGTTGACTCCTGACTCCCAAAATACTGGTACTCCGAGAAGAGTTTTTATCTCTAACTGCTCCATGTAATCCCGCGCTGTTAAAGTGACTGGATTGCATCCGTTCGAAGTTAATTCGGGAGAAGATACTGTATCGAATCTTTTTCCTAATGAAAATTATTATTATTATTATTATTATTATTATTATTATTATTATTATTATTATTATTATTATTATAATTATTATTATTATTATTATTATTATTATTATTATTATTATTATTATTATTATTATTAGTATTATTATTATTATTATTATTATTATTATTATTATTATTATTATTATTATTATTATTATTCTTATTATTATTATTATTATTATTATTATTATTATTATTATTATTATTATAATTATTATTATTATTATTATTATTATTATTATTATTATTATTATTATTATCATTATTATTATTATTATTATTATTATTATTATTATTATTATTATTATTATTATTATTATTGTTATTATTATTATTATTATTATTATTATCATCATTCTTATTTTCACTTCTATTTTTCCTCTTTTTTGCCTGATTTCACTTCCCAATTGATTTTTCAATTGTCTGTTTCTGTTAGAACGCAACGAGAATCAATTGTACTAACTAGTGAAATGCAAGGAGGTCATGGGAGTAGTTTTTTTCAACGGTGGGTCAGAAGATTTGTTTCTCTTGCCAAACATTTCTTTCAGAAGACTTTTGAATATTTTAAGTACCTTCAAATCTGATAGAAATTCTGGATTTTTGGAGTTTTTTGGTTGTGGCTTCTCTCTACCAGGCTATTGAAACTGTTGTGCAGAAGAAACGGAAAATTCTAGTTTGCAAGGTTGGCTAAAAAGTTCTGTTTTTCTTTGGAAGTTTGTGTTTTCTCTCTGGGAGGTACATTTTGTCCTTTTTAGGCCAACCTGGGGTCACATATTTTGGTTTCTGGTGGTGTTTCTGAGCATGAATTGTCAAGTATGAATATCAAAACGAGTGCATACAAAACCCCAACCATCAGGTACTTCATCTTCTTGGTTCACAACTTGTCTGATTGAGGTCCGCTTTTCACTCCAATTAATGCTCTTTTTTGGCCTAATTTCATTTCGCACTCGACCTTTAACTGCTTTCTACCCCTTTTTACCCTGCGGGGAATCAATAATACAAGCCAATGAACTGATTGGAGGTAATATGGCTGGTTTGACTTTCAACGGTGGGTCGGAAGAAGTATTTCACTCGAAAAAGGTTTCTTTCAGAAGATCTTTGAATGTTCTAAATTGTTTCAAATTCAAAGTTAATTGTGGTTCTTTGGGCTTTCTGGTTGTGGCTTCTCTCTATCAGACTATGAAAAACCGCTGAGCAAAAAAATGGTTTTAGAAGTTTGACTGAAAAAATCAGTTTTGCTTTAGAAATTGGCCTCTTTTTCTGGGAGTTACATTTTTCTCCTACTTAGGCCAACCTGGGCCACCCATATTAGTTTCTGGTGGTTTTTTGGTTCATGAACCGTTCAGTATGTATATGAAAACGGATGCATACGAATTGTGAGCCATAAGCTACTTCATCTTCTTGGTTCCCAAATCGTCTGAATGAGGCCAGTTTTCCACCTGAATTATTCTTCCTTTTTGACTAATTTTCCATCCCACTTGATTTTTCACTGTTTCATGTCTCCTCGTAGCCTGCGGGGAATCTATTATACAAACTAATAAACGTCCTGGAGGTAACATGGCTGGTTTTTGTTCAACGGTGGGTCGGAAAAAGTGTTTGTTTCGCAAAAACATTTCTTTCAGAAGATCTTTAAATGTGCGGAATGGTTTCAAATCTGATAGCAATTGTAAGTTTTGGGCTTTCCGGCTGTGGTTGCTCTCTACCAGACTATTAAATACTACTGTGCAGAATAAAAAGGTCAGGTTTTGCTATTTTGGCTGACAAGTTCAGTTTTTCTTTGAAAAATGGCCTTTTTCTGGGAGGTACACTTAACGTCATTTTTTAACAGTCATCCTAGGGTCACTTATATTGGTTTCTGGGGGTTTTTCGGGGCATAAGTTGTTGAGTAAAACGGATGCATACAAAATTGGAGCCATCAGGTAATTCATTTTCTTGATTTGCAACTTTTCTGAATGAGGCCAGCTATTCAATTCAGTTATAGTTCCTTTTTGCATAAGTACCTTTCCCAGTTGACTTTTCACTGATTTATGTCTCGTACCCTGATATGAATCTATTATAAAACTAATGAACTGGTTGGCGGTAGTTTGGCTGGTTTTTTTCAAACTCGGTCAGGAGATGTGTTTCTCTCGCAAAAACCTTTCTTTCAGAAGATATTTGACTGTTCTAGATTGCTTCAAATCTGATAGTAAATGTGGTTTTTTGGATCTTTCTGGTCGTGGCTTCTCTCTACCAGACTATTTAATACTGCTGTGCAGAATGAACGGGTCAGTATTTCGAAGGTTGGCTGAATAGTTGAGTTGTTTTTGGAAATATGAGTGAGAGTCAGAGGTTTAATTTTTCAACAGAACTGGGGTCACAAATATTGTTCTTCCAGGCATCTTCCTGCCATTAATAGTTATGCATGTAGATCAAATTGAGATGACTCAAATTTCATATCCCGCATTTCCCCTTATAAACAATAAACATCAATCAGTTTCTTTTCCCCCATAGATCAAAAATATCCTCAAATTCCATCATCGATGTAGCTGCCAGTCAGTTTTTGAAAATTTAGCTGAAAATTTATGATTTTTTGGAAATTGTCCTTTTCTTTAGGTATGTACAGTTTTTGTCCAGTTTTTAAGCCAACCTGGAGTCAAATATATTGGTTTCTGGAGGTTTTCTGGGCATAAATTGTTCCGTATAAATATGGAAACGGGTGCATCTGTAATCTGAGCCCTCAGGTACTTTATCTTCTTGGTTTGCAACTTGTATGAATGAGGCCAGCTTTTCACTTCAATTATTTTTCTATCTTTGCATAAATTCCCTTCCCAGTTGAATTTTATGCCTCCTCGTACCGTGAAAAAAATATATTATACAATTTATTGAAATGGTTGGAGGTAATAGGGCTGGTTTTTCGTTCAACGATGATCAGAATATGTGTTTCTCACGCAAAAACGGTTCCTTCAGAAGATCTTTGAAGATTCTAAAATGCTTCAAATCTGACAGTAATTGTGGATTTTTCTGGGACTTTCTGGTGATGGATTCTCTCCACCAGACTATTAAACACTGCTGAAAAAAAGGGGCCAGCGTTTGGAAGTTTGGCTGAAAAGTTTAGCTTTTCTTTGGATATTGGCATTTTCATTCTGAGAGGTACAGTTTTGTCCCTTTAGGCCAATCTGTGTTCACATCTATCGGTTTCTGGTGGTCATGAATCGTGCAGTATGTATATGGAAAGGGGTGCATGAGCTATTTGAGCCATCAGGTACTTCATCTGGTTGGTTCACAACCTGTCTGAGTGAGGTGAGATTTTCACCTCATTTGTTCTGTTTCTTGCAAAATTTCCCCTCACATTGAACTTTTATTTAATTCATGTCTCTCCAAACGCTCCGGAAAAAAATTGTACAAACTAATAAAATGGTTAGAGGTGATAGGGCTGGGTTTTTTCTACAAAAGATGTGTTTCTATCGCCAAAACGTTTCTTTGAGAACATCCATCAGAACCTGCTTCAAATCTGATATCAATTGTAATTTTTTGTGGCTTTCTGGCTGTGACTTCCTTTTACAGGATTAATGAATGCTGCTGTAAGGAACCAGTGGGTCAGGTTTTATAAATTTGTCTGAAGAGTTCAAGATTTTTGGAAATTGGACTTTTTTCTCTGTGAGGTACAGATTTGTCCTTTTTTAGGCCAACCTGGGGCTACATATTTTAGTTTTTGATGGTTTTTCTTAGCATGAACTTTTTGGTATGTATACGGAAACGGATGCATACGAAATTTGAGCCATAATTTACTTCATATTCTTGGTTTGAAACTTGTCTGAATCAGGTCAGTTATATAATTCTTTTATTCTTTTTTTGCCTAATTTCCCTTCCCGCCTAACTTCTCATTGCTCTCTTTCTCTCTCTCTCTCCAGAACCCGACGGTGAATCAATCGTAGTAACTAATGAACTGGCTGGAGGTGATAGGGCTGGTTTTCTTTCTACGGTGGATCAAAAGATGTCTTTCTCTCGTCAAAGTTTTCTCTCACAAGTTCTTTTGAAGATTTAGGTTGCTTCAAACCTGATATCAATTGAATTATTGTTTTTGGAGACTCACTGGTTGTAGCTTCTCTCTAATAGGCAATTGATTTCTGAATTGCAGAGAAATTGGGTCAGATTTTGGACATTTGGCTAAATAGTGCTTACTTTTCATGGAATAGGCCTTTTCTCTCTGGGAGGTAGATTTGTACTTTTTTAGGCCAAGCTGGGGCTACATATATTAGTTTCTGATGGTTTTTCTTAGCATGAACTTTTTGGTATGTATACGGAAACGGATGCATACGAAGTTTGAGCCATAATGTACTTCAGATTTTTGGTTTTCAACATGTCTGAATCAGTTCAGTTATTTACTTCAATTATTCTTTTTTTGCCTTATTTCCCTTCCCACCTTCTTATCATTGCTCTCTCTCTCTCTCTCTCTCTCTCTCTCTCTCTCTCTCTCTCTCTCTCTCTCCTAGAACCCGACGGTGGATCAATCGTAGTAACTAATGAACTGGCTGGAGGTGATAGGGCTGGTTTTCTTTCTACGGTGGATCAAAAGATGTGTTTCTCTCGCCAAAGTTTTCTCTCAGTAGATCTTTCGAAGATTTAGGTTGCTTCAAACTTGATATCAATTATTTATTGTTTTTGGAGACTCACTGGTTGTAGCCTCTCTCTAATAGGCAATTGATTTCTGAATTGCAGAGAATTTCAGTTAGATTTTGGACATTTGGCTAAATTGTGCTTCTTTTTCATGGAATAGGCCTTTTCTCTCTGGGAGGTAGATTTGTCCTTTTTTAGGCCAAGCTGGGGCTACATATATAAGTTTCTGATGGTTTTTCTTAGCATGAGTTTTTCTAATGTATACGGAAACGAATGCATACGAAATTTGAGCCATAATGTACTTCATATTCTTGGTTTTCAACTTGTCTGAATCAGGTCAGTTATTTACTTCAATTATTCTTTTTTTGCCTAATTTCCCTCCCCACCTTACTTCTCATTGCTCTCTCTCTCTCTCTCTCTCTCTCTCTCTCTCTCTCTCTCTCTCCTAGAACCCGACGGTGAATCAATCGTAGTAACTAATGAACTGGCTGGAGGTGATAGGGCTGGTTTTCTTTCTACGGTGGATCAAAAGATGTGTTTCTCTCGCCAAAGTTTTCTCTCAGTAGATCTTTCGAAGATTTAGGTTGCTTCAAACCTGATATCAATTATTTATTGTTTTTGGAGACTCACTGGTTGTAGCTTCTCTCCAATAGGCAATTGATTTCTGAATTGCAGAGAAATTGGGTCAGATTTTGGACATTTGGCTAAATAGTGCTTCTTTTTCATTGAATAGGCCTTTTCTCTCTGGGAGGTAGATTTGTTCTTATTTAGGCCAAGCTGGGGCTAAATATATTAGTTTCTGATGGTTTTTCTAAGCTTGAACTTTTTGGTATGTATACGGAAACGGATACATACGAAATGTGAGCCATAATGTACTTCATATTATTGGTTTTCAATTTGTCTGAATCAGGTCAGTTATTTACTTCAATTATTTTTTTTGCCTAATTTCCCTTCCCACCTCACTTCTCATTGCTCTCTCTCAATCTCTCTCTCTCTCTCTCTCTCTCTCTCTCTCTCTCTCCCTCTCTCTCTCTCCTAGAACCCGACGATGAATCAATCGTAGTAATTAATGAACTGGCTGGAGGTGATAGGGCTGATTTTCTTTCTACGGTGGATCAAAAGATGTCTTTCTCTCGCCAAAGTTTTCTCTCAGAAGATCTTTCGAAGACTTAGATTGCTTCAAATATGATATCAATTCAATTATTGTATTTGGAGGCTCACTGGTTGTAGCTTCTCTGTTGCAGAAAAAGTGGGTCAAGTTTTTAACATTTGGCTAAATAGTTCTTGTTTTTCATGGAATAGGCCTTTTCTCTCTGGGAGGTACATGCTTGTCCTTTTTTAGGCTAATCTGGTGTAATTTTTAATAGTTTCTGATAATTTTTCTAGTCATGAATCGTTTTGTATGTATAAAGACACGGATACAAAGGAAATCTGAGCCATCAAGACTTCATCTTGGTTCGCGACTAGTCTGAATGAGGTCTGCTTTTCGCTTCAATTATTCCTCTTTTTTGCCTTATTTCTCCTCCCACTTAAATTTTTCTTGCTCTATTTCTCTTAGAACCCAACAAGGAATCAATCACAGTAACTAATGAACTTGTTGAACGTAATATGGCTGGTTTTTCTTTCTACGGTGGGTCAAAAAAATGTCTTTCTTTCGCCAAAATGTTTTTTGAGAAGATCTTTCGAAGATTTGGACTATTCAAACCTAATAAAAATTGCTGTTTTTGGAGGCTTACTGGTTGTAGTTTTTCTAATAAAGCATTGCACAGAAAAAGGGGTCAGGTTTGGAAAATTTGGCTAAATAGCTCCTTTTTCTTCATGGAACTTGTCCTATTCTTTCTGGAAGGTTCAGTTTTGTCCTTCTTAGGCTGATCTGCGGTAAATTTATTAGCTTTTGATGGTTTTTTTCTGAGCAAGAATAGTGTTTTAGGTATAAAGAAACGGATGCATAGGAAATCTGAGCCACCAAGACTTTATCTTGATTCGCAACTTGTCTAAATGAGTTCAGCTTTTCACTTCATTATTCCACTTTTTTGCTTTATTTCCCTTCCCACTTAACTTTGCATTGATCTATGTCTCTTAGAAGCCAACGGGACACACTTGTACTAACTAATGGACTGGATGGAGGTAATAGCAATGTTTTTTTTCTACGGTGGGACAAAAGATGTTTTTCTCTTGCCAAAACGTTTCTTTTAGAAGGTCATTCAAAGTTCTAATTGCTTGGAATCTGATAGCTATTCTGGTTTTTTGAGGCTTTCTAGATGTGCCTTCTCTCTACCAGACTATTTTTAACTGCTGTGCAGAAAAAACGGGTCAGTATTTGGAAGTTTGGCTGAATAGTTGAATTTTTTTTGAAATATCAGTGAGAGTCAAAGGTTTATTTTTCAACAGAACTGGGGTCACAAATGTTGTTCTTTTATGCATCTTCCTGCCATTAATAGCAATGCATGTAGATCAGATTGAGATAACTTAAATTTCATATCCCTCATTTCCCCTTATAAACATTAAACATCAATCAGTTTCTTTCAAGGAGTGTGATGAGGCGCTGTTGGATTACGCGAGATGGCTGAGCCGGTTTTTCTATCAGGTAACGTACAATACCTTCCTTTGGATGGCCTCATTAAACTTTATAGAGAGAGTCAATTTCGATTTAAAAAAGCCCTATAAAACGAAGCTAACTCTGAACTGCCAAGGAAAACAAGTTCTTTGTTTGCTAATTACATCAGCAGCCTTTCAAATCTCCCATAGCTGCTGCTCCCAATGTTACTGAGTAAAAAGCAAAATGAACAATCTATCCAGCGAAAAAGTTTATTACGTCATATTTCTTAACCATTACGTATATGTCTTAATCATATAAGCCTTATATCCGTTCTTTTATACGTAGAAAGCTCAGAAAAAGTTCGTTTAACATAATTTTCGTTGAGCCTACTAATAAACTAAATCGATTGCGCTCTTTTTACGCTTAATATTTTTATGTTTCGAAAACGTATCGGTGACCAATCTGAGCTCAGACAAAACACCTGCCAGCAAATATAGCTAGATTTGCCGGGCCATTTAGATGTGCTTTTGCCTTAACACGTTGTTGAATACAGTTGACGATCACAATGAATTTGAAACTGACGAAAGATTGTTTTTCAGCATTATTGCTGGTGCCGTCTACTTCGGGTGCATATATTTCATCCAAATTTTGTTCAGACAATAGTAATACATGCTGGTGGGCTGTTACTCCCCTCTACAGATAGAAAACTTCCCATGACCGCTTTCATATTTACGGACTGTAAATAAATAGTTCCATTTTCCACTAGTGGTTACAATATTTGTTGGTTCGAATCTGGAAAATAGGTTGGTTTGAAACCAAATTTGGTACTCTGAAAACTCAACGCGATTTAAATTTTGTACGATTTAAATGAATTATGTAGAAAACATTTTGAAATAATAATAATAATAATAAATTCTACTTTATCAGCCGATTCAGTTCATATCTGCAATATCTACAGATATCTGCGATTCTACAATATCTACAGAGCTCATACGAAAGATCATTTTTAACAAACGCAAGCGAGCAACGATTTTTGATCGTGCTATGGTCTGTTTGATCATTTACCAAGATCAAAGAGTGATGCTGACAAGGACGAACCGAGAAGGAATTCAGGATTGCCACTAGACGCAATCAAAACTTGCAGGAGATAAGAAAAAACTTCAACCTGTTCATCTGTGCACTGAGGCGGCTTTGAAATGTGTTACATCGTGGCCCAAAACCTGGAATTGAACAACGCCGAGAAAAGATGCGAGAACAGCCACCCAGAAAACAACTTCAGTGGACAAAAAAAACTGTAAGACTCGACAAAAGAAAAACTTGGTTTTGATGCATTAAATTGATTATTGATCCGGCAAATCTAGTAACCTCCCTCAATTTTTTCCGGTTTCATTTCCTATATTCTGGTATTATCATTAATCATTCGTCACCGATAACCCACCCCATACACTTTTTTGATTGAAAAAACATCGAATTTGAAAATTTTTGACCAAAATTTTGGAATTGACCAAATAGGGTTAAATACTAGTAACTGGAACGGGTAAAGTCTCATACGAAAAAAATCACGCGAAGCAAGAAAAAAGTTTGGAAAATTTGACCAGATTTAAAAAAATTGGGAAAAAATCCATCCGATCATTCTAGCATACTTAAATAGTAGTTAGATAGATAAGAACGTTGTAAAAACAAGTTTGGTCAAGTTTTTCAAACTTCACAAAAAAAGAAGATCAGGTAACTGATTTTTTTCCTCAAATAAGCGCTTATTCTTGGAAAGTCGTGAAAATTGCGCATTAAAAATCAAGTTTCGGAGTTTGAGCAAAGCTCACATCAGTTATGTGGTAAAAACATTATATGGTTTTTATATTAGCTGCAAGTTCACTGCATCACGCCATAAAAACCTTGCCTCAAGCTTCACAAGACCATTAAAAAAAGGAATTTACGCATTACCGGGTCTGAGTTTTAATCCTAAAGCTTTGAAAGTACAAAAATTCGCGAAATTTCAATTGAGTCACTTCTTCCGTGATAAAAAGAGGCTAGTTATATGGCATGATGTGGTGAACAATTCATTGTCCCGTCCTCGCAGTAACAACAATAAGCCTTTAACACCTTCGCAGCTTATTGAAGTGCTTGAAAAGTATCAGGAGCGCATAGAAGCTATAGTGTATTGCCCCAGAGAGGTAACTCCTAATATTTACAATCAGCTCAAGCGTAGTACTCTAGTTACCATCCATTTAGTGAAAGACATTGTGTCTAGACGTAAACAGAAAGATCTTAGTTTACTTAAAGAGTACAGAGCGTTACACCAAAAGCCTGCGCTTGAGCTGAAAACACTCACTATAGTGTTAGCCCAAAAGAACAACCTCCGGTCCTTAATAACACGCTACCGACCGAAAAAACTTTCAAAGCACCGCCGCAAACGCTCCGCACCCGTCATGCGTTCGAGGAGGTGGAACCTACTCAAGCCTTTGGTAACCTAAATGTCTCTTAGTCTTGCGTTGTTGTGGGGATCTACCCGCTGACTGGCCGTGTGACTTAGGTTACTCACGAGTTACGGGCTAGTTTGTTGTTGATGCTTTCCAATAGCGCTTTACTAAACGTATTGCTCTCCCCATTCCTTGAGTTATTCACTACCGTCCGTTTTCCGCAGGTTATCTGGTTTCATTTTTCCGTTTCCGTCCCTTTTATTTCCGTGTCACCTTGTTTCTTTCTATCCCCCGTTTATTTGTTGTATGATGTAGTATGTTGAGTTTTGCTGTAGTAAAATTTCTTTCAGCTAGTATGCTGGTTTGTTGTTTAGTCTCGTTCCCTGCTAGGGTGTGACTTAAATTCATTCTGGAGTTACGGCTGGTTTGTTTCGTGACTTTCACCAAACTTGTTTACTAGCAATTTGTTGTAGCTTTATTAATTTTTGTAGTATGCACTTTTGTTGTCTGGCTGTGGTGGTTTGCTAGGGTGTGACTTAAGTTTGTTCTGGAGTTCCGGCTAGTAAATTTTCTGCCCTTTTTGACTTTTGGTTATACTACATCGTTGCCGTAAATTGTTTCATGTTTGATGTTTTGATGCCGTTGATAAAGCCCCATAATGTTTTGTGCTAGCTTACCTGGCAGTAGCTCCTCTCCTTCCTTCTAGGGTGTGACTTAAGTTTATTCTGGAGTTACCGCTAGCTTGTTTGGTTGAGTTTGTTGCTGTGGTCTGCTAGCATTGATCTTCCCGTCTCCTCGCTTGTGGTTTACCGTCTCCCTCCCGTGCTATCCCGGCTTCCCGTCCTGTCGCGCGCTACCCGCTCGACGTTCCCTACTCCTCCGTACCGTTTTCACGTTTCGTCGCGCGCCATCCGCCCGACGTTTCCGCCCCGCCCGTGTTGTTTCCCGTTTCGTCGCGCGCCATCCGCCCGACGTTTCCGCCCCGCCCGTGTCGTTTTCCCGTTTCGTCGCGCGCCATCCGCCTGACGTTTCCGCCCCGCCCGTGCCATTTTCCCGCTTCGTCGCGCGCTTTTCGCCCGACGCTCCCGTTTGTCCGTCCTGTTTCCCAATGCGTCGTGCGTTACTCGTTCGGCGTCTCTTCTCATCCGTCCCGTCTCCCGTTTTGCCCCTTTTCGCGCTTCCTGCGCACTGTTCTTTCTTTCTCTCGCCGGGTACTATTGTACTCGACAAACATCTTTCCTCTTCGTCGGTTTGCTAGGCAAACCGTCACACTAGGGTTCGGTATAACCCATTTGTGTTGTGTTGTTGCATGTGTGTGTACTTTATATTAGTACAAAATTAAACTTGTGGTTCCTGTTTTCCTTGAGATCATGACAACTTTGCAGGACAAATTTAACAAACTTTATAGTGCGAGGGCAAAATTAGAGGCTGAACTTAATAACATTTATGGTGAAATTAACAAAGCTGTGGATAAGCAAGACATGAAAGTTAGGATCGAACGTCTGATTGTGAAGTGCAAAGATGCTTTTACTAGAGTAGTTGATAAGAATGAAGAGTTCTTTGATCTGGCACAAAGGACTGGAGATCCAGATGCTGCCTGTGAGAACCTTGAAAAATGGTTAGAGACTGTAACAAAGAAAACGGATGAGTTCATTGCTGCTGCTCGAGGGTATATTTATTGGGTCCATGACAAAGAGACAGCAGAGCTGTATACCTCTCACCATTCAAGATCAGGTTCACATATGACTTCCTCAAAAAGATCAAGTCACCGTCAACAAGACTTAGAACTATCAAGACTCAAAAGGGAGGAACTTGAGAAACAACATGAGGCAAAGCTTCGCATTGCTAGACAGCGTCTTGAAATTGAAAAACAAACAAAGTTGCGGGAATTGGAAATTGAGCAGCTTGAGGAGGATCATCGCAAGGAAGTAGCTGCTGCAGTCCTTGAGGAAATTGAGTTGATGACAAAATCATCAGCAGACGGGTCTGGTACAGGCAAAATGAGTGGGCTCTTTACGGAAAAAAGTTCAGTCAAGAGCAAGAAACTTGTTCAAGATTGGGTTAATTCGTCACCGGCCGGGAACATGGCAGATGTTGCAAACGAACCGAGTTTGCACTTTTCTGGCTCCATCGCCCAATCCAACCAAGCAATTGTCCAACGACCTTCTTCAACTCAACTTCCAAACTCACACTCCAATTTCAATACACATGGTCAAGTTGAGGCCAACATGAACCTCCCTGTCCATGAGCCGCAAGAACCATGTAGTAGAACCAATGTAACCAATGATGCACATGTTGCAAACAACATCATGCAAGTGCAGCAACAGCCTCAACATACGCCTCCATCACCTCCAGTAAACTTTGGTATGCCAACTCAACTAAACGCCCCAAACACAGCCCGACAACTGTCTCAAGCAGCAATGCACTTCGATGGTTTACAGTTAGAACATCAATTCGCGCGCAAGTCGAGCATGCCGGAAAAGTTGAATTTAGTCAGCCCTCCGCGTTCACCACCTTTAAATACACTCGTTAATGCTCCGCTAGCACTTAATCCGCAACAAGCACACATAATTGTGCCAGCCCCCCCCCCCCATCCCCCATTCTAAACCCCGCACCACCGCATTTCCCATTAATCCCACCAGCATTCCGCTTTCCTCCTTCGCCGCCACAAGCACTCCCACTACACGCCACTAACTCTGTGGCGAATAATGTCAATCTGTTACCCCATTCTCCGCCTGCACCATTCATTTCCTCCGCAAACGTTTTTGTACCTCAATTAATTCATCCAACACCCCCACAAAAGTGTTTTCAAACCCAAAATTTTGTCCCTATAACCCACGCACCTCCTGCTCCTCCGGATCCAAATGTCTGGCGTTTTCCGGCAGCAGTCCCATCTAATGCAGTACCACCATCAATGCAGTATCTAATGCAGTACCCATCTAATGCAGCATCTGCAAACTTATACACCGCACAACCGGCCCCGTTAATCAACCCTCATATGACTACATCGCTCCGCTCCTCTCATGTACAAGTAGCAGCAGGCGCTCAAACTTACGTAGCATCGGACTTCATGCAAGCGAATCCATTTAGTTCTTCCACAGGTACCGCCCCCACCTTTGTCACTCCGATCATTCCGCCAACGTATGGAGCTACCGTTCCGAACCCGTTGTGTTGGGGTGGCCCGCCGCATCCCACACCTTCGGCTCCTTCTTTGGACTCTGCGGATTTGATAAAGCAGTTGGCGGAGGCAATTACTTGTAAGAAGAACGATCCACTGCCTGAGTGAAAATGAAATTGACACAGTACAATGGGGATCCACTGCAGTGGCACGAATGGTTCGGACAATTTAAAAGCGCAATAGACGCACAGTCCTTGACTGATGATGTCACGTTAACATACTTAAAAACTCTTGTAACTGGAAAAGCTAAAACCGCCATCGCTGAGTTCGCATACTGTGGTTTAATGTTTAAGGACGCACTTAAGACACTCGAACGTAAATTTGACCAACCACAGGCAGTAGTCAGTGCACACTTAGACAAACTCAGCTCTTTTCCTCCACTGAAGATGCACAATAGTGATAACATCATAAACTATTCTGCAACAAGTCTTGTTGGGGTCTTTAAATCACTTTCATATGACGCAGACCCTAAGAGCGCCTCACTTCTTAACACGGCTGTGCAAAAATTGCCGCCCAATCTGAAAGAGTCTTGGTCACTCTTCACAGTGAAGAAACATTCGGTAAATCCAACACTCCTTGACTTCAACGATTGGTTGAAAGACATGGCCGAGGCACATGATTTAATGAAACAAACTTCATCGAAGGCAAAAAGTGAGGATAACACCAACTCAGTAGTAAAGACCAAAGTTGCCTCAAGAGCTTTTGCTGCTAATACACAAACTAAGGGCACTCAGAGACCAGCCTCAACATCGGCAACGCCTGCAACCCCTCGCTGCACTGTGTGTAAAGGTAACCATCGCATCTGGGAGTGTACGGTATTTAAAGAAAAGTCTCCAACTCAACGAGCAAGGGTAGTGGCGGAAGCAAAACTGTGTTTCTTATGTTTGAGGGAAAAACATATGTTCAGGCAATGCCCAAATCCTAGGAAATGTAGAAAGGACGATTGCAACAGCTCCCATAATACACCACTCCATGGAGCTGAGAGGGTTTATCCATCAAAATCCCCTTCAAACAACAACAACAGTAATTCTAATGCTGGCGAAAATCAAAGTAAACTTCCTAGTGTCCAATCATCGAGTAAGACCACCACTTTGTTATCTGTGAGTAATGTGAAAGGCCTCCTTCAGGTGACTGAATTACAGTTGAAGAGCTCTTCTGGTAAAGATACCACGGCTTTAGTTTTGTGCGATACCGCTTGCAGTAACTCTTGGGGGTCCAATGATCTCGCAAATAGACTTGGTTTGCACGGTACAGCATTGAAACTAACAGTTAAGGGTATAAATACCGAGGAGGTTGTAGACACTCAGTTAGTTGAACTAATGGTAATACCACGCGACAACCAAGCATTTGAACCATTTAAAGTCAGTCCTTACGCAAAGGAAGATTTGAATGTAGGCGCCGATGTCATCAACATTAAAGCACTTCAGGAAACATATCCGCACCTGGCAGTTCTAGACCCAGTTACATATTGCTATGGAAACATCGAAATGATACATGGACAGGATGCGTATCATGTCATCGAAATGATACATGCACAGGATGCGTATCGTTAGAGTACTTCGCTGCCAACGAGAATTCCTCGCCCTTCGCTGTTCGCTTGTCCATAGGTTTGGTTCTAAGCGGCCCTCTACCGTCGTCTTCAGGTTTAGTCTCGACTTGTTTCAAAACTAATATGGAACAGGATTTTGAACTCGCTAGTCAGGTAAAATCTTGGTACAACATGGAGTCGTACGGCGCACTTAAGCAAGTAGACTCACGATCCACCTCGGATGCACGTGCGCATAAAATTCTTGAAAACACCACAGTGCATAATGGAAAAAGATACGATGTAGGAATGCTATGGGCTGAAGATAACGTCGAACTACCCAACAACGATTTCTCAGCGCTTGTTCAATTAAAATCTTTAGAAAAGCGGCTTACAAAAGACCAGACTTTAAGGGAAAAGTACTCGAATACCATCAAAGAGGACTTAGACAAAGTCTACGTAGTAAGGGTCAAAGAAGCTCATAAGGTGGAAAGTCGCTCGGAGCAAGAGTGGTACCTACCACACCATCCGGTTGTTAACCCGAACAAGCCGGGCAAGGTTCGTAGAGTATTGAACGGAGCAGCTAAAGTCCATGGCGCATCTCTTAATAAGTCATTACTAACGGGACCTGACTTGCTGCAAAACCTAATCTATGTACTCCTACGGTTCAGACAACATCCATTCGCCGTATCCACCGACATCGAGGGAATGTTCCTCCAAGTTGGAGGGTTACCATGTGATCAACCATCATTGCGCGTTTTGTAGCGGGAGGACCCCACATCAAATGTTGTGGTACACCAGTATACGCGCCACATCTTTGGGGCAAAAGATTCGCCCACCTGCGCCAACTACGCACTTCAGCGCACGGCACGCGATAATGCTAAGGAGTACCCAGAAGCTGCGAAAGCCGTCCTTGAGAACTAATACATGGACGATTACTTGGACTCAGTGGAATCCCCCGAGAGGGCCCTCATTAGGTCGAAGGAATTGGTACATCTGCTCCACCTAGTTGGGTTGAAGATTACTAAGTTTGTAAGCAATGTACCAGACATAGCTGACCAAATTGATGGGTCTGCTCAATCCACTGAACCCACTGAACCGAAGGTCATCGTTTCATCAAAGGAGGAATCAATGCACGCGCTTGGGCTTAAGTGGGATCACAACAACGATACTCTGGTTGTGAGCAGGGGTACTAACAGCACCATCACGAAAAGTTTAACACAGCGCTTGGTCCTAAGTCTTGTGTCAAAGGTCTACGACCCAATTTGTCTTGTCGCACCGTTCACTGTTGGTGCTCGGTCAATCTTGAACGACATTTGGCGTGTCAATGGACAAAGTTGGGATGAAGAGTTACCTAAAGACACACTTGACAGATTCCTCGCCTGGTGTGTTGAACTGCCGCGGTTAGCTGAGATCACTATACCAAGAAGTTACTTTTCAGGACCATCCCAACATCTTGAACTCCACATGTTTGGTGATAGCTCGCAAGACGTATTCAGTGCAGTAGGATTTCTTAGGGCTCAAGTAACTTGCACCTCCGGGGAGATTATAACAGAGCTGGCGCTTGTCTTGGGCAAGGCCCGTGTTGCACCTATGAAAGTAATGACAGTTCCTAAGTTGAAATTACAAGCCGTTCTCCTCGCTGCCCGTTTAAAAGGGGAAATCTGTCGAATATTAACGGTTACTGTGGACAGTCTTTATGTGTACAGATAGTACCATCGTCTTGCAGTGGATAAACACAACAAACAAACAACCCATCTTCATTGCAAATCGGGTTAGTGAAATCCTGGAGAACACCAGCGTTGACCAATGGAACCACGTAGCCACTTGGGATAATCCGGCATATGCTGGCACGCATGGTATGTCCGCTGAAGTTTTGCAATCACGTAGCTGGGTGAGGGGTCCTGACTTCTTGAGAACTAAGTAATTCCCTTTTGTACCAAATACTGACGTCGTTGATAACATAAAGCTCGGCGTTGAAACCAAAGAACAAGATGATGACTCCATCTCATCTTTAGCCGCATCTGTAACCAATTTCCCAAAGGAACAAAGCATTAATCTGATCCCGTTTGATAAGTTCAGTTCTTATCAAAAACTATTTCGTGTCACCACATATGTGCTCCGTCCTTTACCATCTCATGAAAGTTACCGTACCGTAGACGGCAGCATAGCCGACCCTGTTGAGTTTGACGAAGCCGAGAGTCATCTCAAGTACTTGGTTCAGGGAGAGTCCTTTAATACTGAAAGAAAGGATCTTCTTGACAACAAATCCGTTAAGAAGAGCAGCCGCATTGCTCAGTTTACCCCGTTTATTGGGCCTCATGGTCTCATCCGTTCTTCTGGTCGACTCCAACGGCTTGTGGAAATTGATTTTGACAATAAGCATCCTATCGTGCTGGATGCGCGCCATACTTTTGTTAAATTGTTTCTGCGGCATACTCATTTGAAGAACCACCATCAGGGCATTGATTACTTAAGGTCAAAGGTACAGGAACGTTATGCCATCCTAAAACTACGTTCCACACTGCGTTCAATCAAATCAAAATGCGTCTTGTGTAGAAAGTTCCGTGCAGTAACCATTCAACCTATCATGGCAGACCTCCCAAAGGAGAGACTCGCTTAGCAGTCTCCTCCCTTTACCAAAACCGGGGTTGATTACTTCGGCCCATTCTACGTCACAGTTTGTCGGACTACCGAGAAGAGGTGGGGATTTCTCTTCACTTGTCTCACTACTCGTGCAGTCCATGTTGAAATTTTCCCGTCCATGGACACCAGTTCCTGTGTAATGGGAGTGGAGCGGTTCGTCTCCCGTCGGGGTACTCCTGCTATGATTTGGTCGGCTAATGGTACGAACTTCATTGGAGCGGAGAAAGAGCTCCGTGAATGTGTGGAAAAATGGAATACGCTCAACATTGCTGCCGAACTTGCACATAAGGGCATTAAGTGGAGGTTCAATCTGACCAGTGCGCCACACCAAGGTGGCATCTGGGAGAGGTTAGTTGGAAGTTTCAAAAGAGTACTGTACACTATCCTCGGTACGCATCGCCTCACAGATGAGGTGTTGAACACTACCTTTTGTCGGGTTGAATACGCACTAAACTCAGTTCCCTTAACGCCCGTAAGCGCCGACCCGTCTGAACCAGGCGCAATAACACCTAACAATTTTCTACTCGGTAACCAAGCAACCAGAATTCCGTCTATCGTTGGCGTCAACGAGTTCGATCATCCTAAGCGGTACGCCCGTGCACAGTCCTACGCCAATGCAATTTGGGCACGTTGGCTGAAGGGGTATGTACCTGCGCTGAACCGTAGATCCAAGTGGCAGACGCCTGCCGAGCAGCACCTCAAGGTCGGTGATTTAACCTCTAGGGGTTACTATCCAACTGCTCGGATTGAAGAACTTCGGTACGGCTCCGACAGCGTCGTCCCCTCCGCCGTCATACGCACGTCATCCGGATCGCTCGTCCGCCCACTCGTTAAGCCTGTACCGATCCTCCCAATATTTTTTCTCGGGCCGGAGGATGTTACTGAGTAAATAGCAAAATGAACAATCTATCCAGCGAGACAGTTTACTACGTCATATTTCTTAACCATTACGTATATGTCTTAACCATATAAGCCTTATATCCGATCTTTTATACGTAGGAAGCTCAGAAAAAGTTCATTTAACATAATTTTCATTGAGCCTACTAATATACTAAATCGATTGCGCTCTTTTTAGGCTTAATATTTTTATGTTTCGAAAACGTATCGGTGACCAATCTGAGCTCAGACAAAACACCTGCCTGCAAATATAGCTAGATTTGCCAGGCCATTTAGATGTGCTTTTGCCTTAACACGTTGTTGAATACAGTTGGCGATCACGATGAATTTGAAACTGACGAAAGACTGTTTTATCAGCTTTACCCAAGGTGACGCGGGAACTTGCAAAAGCGATAATTACAGACAACAGCAAGGCCAAATGAGGTCTCCTACTCGTTGAATAGGTAGAATACCTCGCTACTCTAAAAATCTTGCATATTAAAATTGTGAACAAACGTTAGTTTTTGCCGCATTTGATATTTTGTTGACAATTTTGGAAAAAGGTTTTTGAAATATGTAAGTTTGTTCATTTTTTTCTGATACAATGTTCCCTAATGTTTACTTATGCTGGTGTTTCAATTCCTAGCAATAAAGTTTGTGTTCTACGAAGATTTTCTCTTGTATTGAGACGGCTGGGGACTAACTATGCGCAACATGTAAGAACTATTTGATGCTCTTGATACACTTTTGGTCGTTTTTGCCACACTTCTACTGTCTAATCCAATTAACTGGATCTGCTTGCAACAAGTTTTCAGAGACCGAGAAAATCTCAAAAAAACAATGACAATCTCAACAAAATTAAAATTGCATGAGTGAAAAGCTGAGTAGATTTAGTAAGAACTTTTCAAAGATTTTTTTGACTAATTTAATGTCTTGTTGCTGGGCCTCAGACAAAAATCATCTTTAATTGCTTTTTTACATCTTTAATAGATTAAAAATGAATTATACATCGAGACGCGAGAAATGTTGATAAAAGTATAAGGGTTTTGATGACGAACTGATGAATCTTGCAAGCTCTTTGATTTGGCTCTTTGTCAATAAAGTTGACCGCCGACCAATAGTCATTCCGTATAATAGCGTGATGTGGCAGACTTGAATGACTGTTCAAAGGTAAACTTGGAAAAAAAGTCTGCTGAAACGAAAAGTACGAAGGCAAACCAATCGAAAGTCCTTGCTAATACAGTCATTGATGGTGCAGTAGCATATATTCCTAAAAAGATGGTAGATGCAGGAAGGTCACTGAGTGATGTCATTCTAAATGAAAATTAGACGCCGTTCAAGGATTCTGCATATTCTATGAAATATTCCAAAAGCAGCTCCTGAAGTCGAAGAACAAGAAGAACAAGGCACTGGTGTTAGCAGAAAGAGAGTAAGCGCTTCCCCTGCTAAAGCTTAATCTCAGAGGATTATTGAAGTGATCCCATCCAAATTAGTTGAGAGCGCTTATGAACCTGTCCTGTCCTTCGAGCAAACACATTTTATTAATGATTTAAATGGTGCTCGTCAAAATTCTTTAGATCCTCAGATGGAGGAGTTATCGGACGAGCTTGTCAAACTGATGGAAACAAAAATGAACCTGATCGCTGTCCAAGACGAGTGTGCGAGAAAAATTTCCTTGGAGAACAATCAATTTCGAAACCGGTTTGCTGAATTGCTCCGAAAGCAGAAAGGAGATCAAGCGATCAAGGCTGAAGTGCATCAGTCATCGGAACCTCTGATCTTCAACTCGCTTGATCTAATGAGCCTGAAGCCTGTTGGTGGACCCTCCTCAATTGGGCGCTGGCTAGCTGCAACTAATTTTGTGTCGCTGCAAGCTTGCGTGACCTGATAACGCAAAGTCTGGACATAAAAATTACCAAAAAACAACTGCTGTAAGGCAGCCGATCCTGAAAAAGAGTCTCTTTTCAAGAGGTGTGTGGGTCCTTTTTTCCCTAACAAATCAAACAAGACATTGTGCGATCTAATCAGTGGCACCAATCAATACGGCACAGACAAAAAGAACAAATATTTGCACTCAGTTGACAAAAACGGCGATTCAAATGATATTTATGGCTAACTGTGGCCTTGTATATTGAGTAAGTTGCTAACTGAGGCATTGGAAATATGCTTGCTGACAAATGTGTTGATTGAAACTAAGTAATTATTTCATCGTCGGATTTTGTGCGATAGACGCCTTCACAGCACACTGATTATATAATTGTCAGTAACGTTAATTTCTTGCATTGTTTATTTAACGTTAATTTAATTGCTTGCATTGAAACTGCTGTAATTCAGTTTAAATCTTCCTAGGTTTTTGAGAATTTTGATTACAATTATCCTTTCAATTTTTTAAAATAAACAATTTTGCGTTGAACGACCGATTTGAGTTTGACCTTTTATTTCGACAGTTACTACTTTAACTCTTCTCTGAACTATATTTGGCTATAATCTGATTTTCATGGATGCCGGCAAATATTAATTTAATAAACCTGTCTGCCGCTACACTTTTTCATTTCCCAATTTGATCAAAATCATGAGCCTAATTGTCGACAGGATATTTTTTGTCACTCATTTTGAAATGATGTTGCTAAAAAAAATTTTACAATTAGGTTCTGAAAAGGTTCTGCGAAGAGCTGCTTTGTATACCTATATTTCTAATCAGTTTATATGATTTTGCCAATGCGAGCACCGAGTACTTTTGAAGAAGTTGCTGTAATACGGGTTATTTATTTGTAAGCTTCTTCAGAATTTTGAAGACATATCTCTGCCGTTCTATTTCCAAACAGTTTGCGCGGATCAGACAATTTGTGTTTTAGTAATCTACATTTTCAGAAATTACCATATTTATTTCTTCTTTGACCGAAGTTGAGTTCTCGGAGCTCTTGTGAATCGATAGACGCCTCAAGAATCTTTTGACAGAACGTCTATGTTTTGTCGCCCTCGAAACTTCTTATATTACAAAATAGTCCTGGTCCTCTTTATATAAAAAGTGCATTGTTGGTTGTTCTCATTGCAAGGACATCTAAATAAGTTATCCACTATAAATGCGAGTAATATTCAATTCCAAGACGCCGAGGACACTGAATCAAACGGCTTGACCTGCGTCTTTTGGGTGACTCTTTGCTACTGTTTTTCTTAAAAGAAAAAAATGTCCGTTGATTATAATTGTTCTGCCTCAGGGCGATCAGTACGAGCAGTTGATTGGGACCAGATACTACAGAAATTACAAACTTTGGAAAACGCTTAGGGAACTTCTTTATCGGAGAACAGTTTCGAGAAGCAAATCAATTCTGCTGTTGACGTTCTAAGCAGAAATGTTGAAGCAACCAGTAAAGATAAAAGAAGAGCCAATTAAAGCTATCTGTTCTTCGATTGTATTGTTACTGTATATATTTCCCACAGTGCTTTGAGTTTTATTTGCTGCCATCCTTAAAATTATGTTTTTGCTGTCTTGTTGAGATTTTGCTATTTGGAGCATTCTGATTTAGAAATTTTTTATTTTAAAGGGTTCATCTGCATTCTTACTGTGTGCTAAAAAATTGACATGACTTCTCACAATTTTATACCGATAAATTTGTACGCGCTCCGATGACAATTATTGTCAAAAACTAATGTGTCAGGTTTTGTTTTCATGAGTGCTAATTTGTTGTTCTTTTTTGAATATCAACTGGATATTTTGTAGAGGCATATTGCTTTGATTAAAAGGAGACGTTTCAAGGTTAACAGAAGTGCAGTTTTGTAGATCCAATTAAGGCCCTTTCTCTCGTCGTTCTTTGTTTAATCATTTCCACAATATTTGCAATACTTGGATCAAGGTCTTCAAAAATCTAAAAAGGTTTTCATTAATCAAAAGGTTTTCATTAACCAAAAATAGCGTCTTTATGGTGCCTTGATTTTTGCTCCCTTGGGAAGAGATTTAGAAACACGTGGCGTTTTGATTGTAACGTTTTTTTTGCTGAAGCAGCGTAGGAGTGCTCTTGTTGCCTTTAGCTAAGAAAAACTTTCAGTTGAACTCACTACAAAAAAGATATTGAGAGAACTAGGGCATTTGGCTGTGAAATCTGCTTAGAAATCTGCTGGTTGTCTTTGTTGGACTGGCAGCCTTGAAAATTAAAATAATGAGTCGTTGCAAAGATCTGAGGTGAGTGTTTATGAATCTCAAAATTAATGATCAGGTTGTTAATCCATAATATTTCCCTTTTTGGTCCACGGACATGAGCTTGAAACAGAAACTAAGAGGTGCAGAAATTAAGGTCGGCACTTTAGTGATCCTGTGGATAGAGGGACAACGCATGGAATGCCATTTCGGTGGAATAATCAGAACCAATCTTCTCACTACTTCCTCAGTTTCGCAATTCATGTTAGGTCGTGAATTGGCTTCAACATTATACGGTAGTGGTAAAAAGAGCCAATTAATTAGTCAAAGATTTTGATTGGATATCAACATCAGTAAAGGGAAAAATGAGTCATCTCCGTCTACAAAAGAAGCTCTGTTCCAAGAATGCGTGGTTCAATCTGTTCCGCTTTAAATTACTACGGCGCTGAGAGAAGTAGGTGGTGCCAATGGATATAGTGCAGATATGAAAAGAAACTTTGGAAGATTTTGAGGGTAAAATGCCACGAAGAACTCATTGAAGCTCTGCTTTTTTGCTTTGTTCAGTTATTGTCAGATGCTAGTAGCGATTTCATAAAAACTTTTTCTTTGCAGCCTCTTTCTTCTGTTCCATAATCTGCCCTAATTTCACAAAAAAAAGTGTTATTAAATTTGATATTTTTGAAATACCAGGAGATTTCGCAAAGGTTGTTGTCAGTATTTTCTCCCTCTAAAGTATTAGAAACTGATTCTTTAATTTTCTCTATTTGTTTTCATAACCATCTGTTGCTCTTTCGCTTAATTAATTATTTGAAGACTATTTTGCAGCTTTTTGACAAAAAAATTACTCATTTGTTTCCTCTTTTTCTCGCATTCATTTTAAATTTTGTTCCAGACTATGTTGAACTTCTAAAATTTGTTCTGCTAAGTGTTTGAAGGGAAAGATTCGTTTTGGGCGCGCTTTAGAAAAAAAATCAGTTTTGCAGATCGCCCAAAAAGTTATTCTTTTTGATATTGTTTTCTAGCGTATTTCAGTTTTTAAGGCTTTTAAGAAACGATCATACCGCGTATTAGCGAAAAAAACTGCTGTACAGTTTTGACTCAGAGAGTGAAAATTAGCCTATGTCCTCGTTCATTGAAGAAGACCAGGAGGTGCCTACAGATAAAGTTAACAAATCCAACATAGGGCTTGACGTTACGCTTTTTCCATCCGAAAATCTCATCTCTGCAAGAACGGATGACATGACCTCTACAGCAAAGCAATGGTCGACAACTAACGCTCCCTGCACTTGACTGGAATCTCTCATTGACGCTCATAGATCTAGACTGAAACATTTACGTCAGGAGTTGAAAGCTGACAACCTTGAGTTCCTATCAATTGTAGAAACTGATTTGGTGGGCGAAAACGTTGACTACAATATTGAAAATCTGAAGCTTGTTGTATACATCGGACGTAATTTAATGGATCTTGTTGCTGGTTCTGATCCTTGTCGATTTGGTAGAGAACTCGCAAAGACTCTGTTTGGGGAAAACGAGAACTGTTTTGCTCCAGGGTTACATTATTGAGAAGCAAAGTTGTCAGCCAAAGTCAGGACCCCGCATTGACTTTGCGTCACAGAAAAAGCTCAATTTAGCTGTTAAACAAAAATACGAATAAAGCGAACCGGATTAATGTTTTCGGGAAACCAGAAATGCCGCCCATCAATTGGGATTGGATTACAAAAAGAAATGCGCGAAATGGTTGAAGAAAACTGACAAGTGAAATGTTCGCATTTGTTTTGAATTGCAGATTGTGGCGAGACTTCAGTGAAATCAGTTTGGTGTGTGTGTTGCGCAACTGTTGCACCCCAAAAATTGTGTCTGATGGTAAGTTAACTCTTTCATAATTTTACTAGTATCAGAACTCCTGCAAAAATTTTCTTACCTTTCTAAAAGAAACCTCTGATTTGATGTGCATAGAAAAAAACATATTTTAGAATTTTTCTGTTGTCGCTGCTGACGCGGATTCTTTCAATTGTCTTTTCCTAGGCGTACTGTCCTCTTTTTGAGAAATTCTGTTCGAGTAAATCAGATGATCGTTCCTCTATTAAAAAAGATTGATTTGCCCGTCCTCCTAGCAATTCTGATGTGCGTCGCACTCTGTTTTCCAAACAAAAATTGCCCGTAAGAGCAATCACATTCATGCGATTATCCGATTTGCAGATGCAGAAATTTTTTGAAGGTAAACTCTTTTATGTTGTTAACATATTTATCTAGAAATTTGTAAAGTTAGCATCTATTTTTCACTGTGACCTTTCCGCAGCAGTGGTAATCCTGTTTTGAATCAACGCAAGGTAGTTTGTATCGTTTTTTCCTACTAGAAGTACCAACAAACTTTTACGTTTTCCCTCCTCAACGCGTTTTTGGTCATCTGAATTAACACAGTTCCAAACGTGTTGGACCAATCATTTTGCATTGCTAATTGATCTTATCTTAGTATTGTAATCCCTAAGAGTAACTTTTTAGGTTTTTTTTTGCATCCAATCTCAAATTATTAGAAAGGTTCAATATGGTGCTCGTTTTTTTAATAATTCTGTCCGTAGCTTGTGAAGGAAACAAAAGGTACTTGAAAAAAAAAACGGAAACGAATGCTCCGGATAGCCAATTGTTCGAAAGAAACTTGTCTAAAATAATGTTGTGTGTTGTGCAATTTTCAAAATTTGTTGTCTGCTGTTTACCTGAAAATTCTAGAGTGCTGATTTGTATGTAATTGTGCCTCTCCATAAAATGCTGGCTTAAATTGTTTTCTATTCTATGCAGGTGATACAATTATTAATTGTAGAGGTGATGTCTACTACGCCATTTTCAATTCATTGTTCAGTCGCAACTTTTATTGCTGTCTAGCTAAATTTAAGAGGCCTTAAAGACATGCAAGGACAAAATTTGTTGAGGAGCCGTAAATAACTTTCCCTTCAATGTGGTCAATAAAAAGGTTCCGAGTGTGGTCACGAAACCTAATGAAAAAACCTATCAATCAGACTCTTTCAGAATCACCAGACGTTACGAGTTAACGATGTTTTCAGATAAGTGAACTGCTGATCGTTGCCATAATGAACGTCAAGTAGTTTTGCGGATTTTTAGCTTTATTACATTTTGTGGCTATTTTTATCTCAGACTACTCCATTTCTTTTACTCTTTGTTTTTAAATTGTTATCTTCAGTTATCATCTCAATTGGATTGAGACGAAAACATGAATTGCTATGTCGTACCGAGTGTGGTTCTTTTTTTAAACCTGTTATTCAAGTCCAAAAAAAAATTTTAGAGCAGGATATGCAGGAGACGAAAGAAAGTCGATCAGTTGTTTTTGCTCAATGCAATGCTCACAACTCAAATAAATTGATTGCAAAAAAAGAAGAGGGACGTTGGGTCCAAGGTAATTGAAATTGAAGATGAAGCCTTCAAAAAACTGCTTGATATCAAGATGTCAAACAAAAAACCTGTAACCTATTTTAATCCTGTTACCAAGAAGCATCCGGAACAGGATTTCTTTTTAAGCAGCATGACTTTTGAAGATACGGACTGTTTTACGGCAAGGATGAAAGCATCATTAGGATAGTAGGAATCGTGACCTGTTGTAGCCGGAACTTTATGCTCTCCTTCAAAGTGTTACAAGTAAGGAACTTCACCAAATTAAGCCCATTTCAATTTTGCAGGAACCGGGATCTGCCGAAACAACCGAATTATGGTCGGCCCGATCAGATTCGAAAACATTCATTAGGACCCAATACTCAATACGTTGCTTTAACAGGCAAAAACCACATGTGCGTCAAATTGAAATTAATTAAAACTATACAAAAGAATGACGAACTGACTGTCTTTAACAGGGAAAATTTTTTCGTTGAAGGAAATTGGGATTGCCAATGCCAACTTTCAGAAATGCACGTTGAATGCCCATTCATTTTCAGTAACAAACAGCTTCAATTAATATCAGCAAACTCAAAAAAGAGACGATGCGTAAGATTAAACGTCGGCAAACAGCGTAATGAAACCCTCAAAAAAATGAGGTCAGAAGAAATGTGTATTTTTACGGAATAGGTCGCAGTCGTCAGTTGATCATGAAGGTGGTTTGGCTGTTTTGGAGAACAGTTCTATTTTGTGCACAGATGAGGACAACAACGAAACTCCTGAACGAAAAACAAAAATAAAGGCATTGAAACTGTTGATGAGGATGCACCTTTTAGACTTTTCACCTACACAACCCTGATCTGCCCTGTTCTGTGGTTGGAGACAGTTTAGAGACAGCTTTGAATTAATTGTTGCAAAACATTGCACTCTGATCAAGAGACGAAAGATTAGTTATCTAGTTTTACATCAGCTTTTCTTGACGCTAAATTGCCATGTTTTTCAAACTTAAAACTTCGCTATCATGTCTTCCGGACTGAGCATCAGAAGGTTATTAAATCTTGTTCTGACAGTGAAAATCAAGTGCTTAATTTTATGAGTGAGCTTCATCAGATTTTTCAAAACAACCTTGCATCTTTTGAGGAATACTCGCAACAACGAGATCACAACAAAGATATGAAATTACAGCACTGTTAGAATTTCGATTAATAAAAACATAACAATATCGCATGTTTTCAACTCTGATGATGTCCGCTTTGTTATGTCCAGTGGAGACCAGCTGTGGCCCCTTTGGTTAGCCATTTCTGATCTGCCTCCATTTAAGAGATGCTTCTATAAAAACATTGTTCTGATCGATCTACGGCGTGGCGCAAAGAAACGAAATTGGGAGCCACTTTCCAATGACTTAGGTCAACTTTTGTCCTGTCGACAGGAATTAGAATACATGCAACTGAGCTTGATGGTTTCTTTTAATATCATTCCTCTATTAACTGATATCACAGCAACAAAATCTATGCTAAACAAGCACCACCATCCAGCGAAATACGGCTGCACACTATGTTTGATTGAAACGGACGTGTACCAAAGCTCACAATTTTATCCGCCAAAAAAACGTATCCCTTGCGCATGCGTTAGATCTATTCGGAGCACCTTCAGAAAGTCCAATTGGAAAATCTGCAGCAATACATGGGTGTCAAGGGTGAAGCGCATTATCTAAACTGTTCAAAAACTTACCGCTGACGGCTCCACAAGACGTAATGCATTAATTATATCTAGATGTAACTAAAGTTCTGCTCCTGGTTATCGTAGCGGAAATGCATCGAACTTACATGGATTGTCTGAGAAACACGGATCAAATATTAGTTACCATTGGAGTTGGAAATGTCGGTTAGGTTGCTAAATGATTTGGAGTTTTTCCAGGCAAATGAGTTGAAAGTTTTGTTGTTATATAAGGGGCCAGAACTTTTCATCAAAAAACTTATTGAAACGAGAGCCAAAAGATTTTGTTTACTCAGTTACGCAATTCCACTACTAATGTTGGACTCAATTTTTGCAATGAAGCAGAGAAACAGATTAATTGGTTTTTGTAAGACACAAAGCTGGAGTACACAGATACCGTTTTTTCTGCCATTATGCATGCATTGTCTCATCTCACATGGCAAGTGCGTAACTATTGGCCACTTTGGTCCACGGCCAGTGTGATTTTAAAGTCTGCTGATTATCTTTTGAGCTCGAAGTTTTCTGGTTCTGTCAACCATCTGCCTCTTTTAAGAGGGAGATATCACAGAAAACAATCAGCTTGGCATTCCCCAATTGTCGGACTTCTCTAACCAAATACGAGCAGTTAACGTTTTCAAGCACTTCAACATCCCAAACACAGACGTTCCAGATGAACTCAGAATAAATGAACGCGAGTTTTATCGAAACTCGAGATGAAAAAACTTCTTATTTAACATTTCAACTGACGGTAAAGATTCTTTTGTGGCGACTGCTGACAAACTAAAACTTATTTTATGATCCTTTAATGAAACTCAGAACCCAGGTCTTCCAACATTTCGGGTGTTTTCAATGGCTTTGTTGATTAAAAACTCTAGATTGTTAGATATTATACGTATTATTAGATTTTAAAGTATGAAGATGTTAATATCATAGCAATCACTTTTGAAATTGTTTGCCAATGAAGTAAATTTTTGCTCAATTTTTTTTTGTTACATTTGCCAATTAAAAACAACAGAAAACTTTTAAAACATTTTAACTTCTGGTGTCTCGTTTTCAAATTTTTGTTGAGTTTTTGAGCAATTGCGGTAAAGATGTGTTGAAATTCATTACATTGTTCAGTTGTTATGATTAACTTCGCAGCGGAATCTTTTCCTGTCAAATGATTAAACATTTCACAGAAACTTTTGCTTTTGGCTTTTTCTGTGCAATAGGGCGCTTTAATTTGTAGTAGAATTGAGGCGTTTGAACAGGAATAATTTGATTTCCTATGTTTCATGCAAGGATCATATTTGATTTTTTTGGTTCCAGTCAAGGATTATAAATGATTTCCTTGGTTCCATGCAAGGATCATATATGATTTATTTGGTTCCATGCAAGGATCGTACTAGGAAATACGTTATGATTTGTATGAAATCATATATGATCCTTGTTTGGAACCAAGGAAGCGGCGACCCTGGACGCTGTTGAGAGATCGTGGAACTACGTAAAATTTGACGGCTTGCAAAGCCGTGACTTTAAGCGGTCTCTTTTGACGCTTCCTTCCTTACTCTTCCTCAGAACATGAAAGGTGGATATTAAAAACGGACGTTTGCAGTTCTTGAAGAAATTTTCAGTTAATCTTCTTCTCTATCTTATTTTTACTTAAGCTAACTGCTGTAATCACAAAACATGGGTTTTAGACGCTCCACATGATGTATATGGTTACATTTCTGTTTCAGAAAGATGGAAAGGACACGAGTCAGAGGGGTAGCCCAAAGGTGGCCTACAATTTTCTGGTGAGGCTTTCGAAGCTTTCTTTTGCCTCCCTAGTCAAAAGTTTTTGGAAAAATTGACAAATGTTGAAAATATTTTCAGAAAAGATCTGCAAGCTTTAAGAAAAATTTCCGAAACTTTTGCATTGATTTGTAAAAAGTTGATTTGAGGTTTCCGCGCTGATTTGAGATTTCCCATATTTTACATGCACATTCAGGCACTAAATTTTCCATTGGGTTTGCAAACGTTTATAGGTGGTTCTCACCAATTTGGTGTCGCATAAGATTGCATTTTTTTAGAATAAGCTTTCTTTGCTTAATAGGATGTCTGATCTTTTATTGTGAGTAAGAATCATATGTGATCTTTGTTTGTCTAGTTATAACCAAATATGATCTCTCTATGGTTGCTAAGAATATTAGGTACACATTTTTTTTCTAAAAAGTTTTCTTTATGGTTGGTACTGCAAGTAAACTACCCACAGAGCGCTATCTAACCTTCTGAAGGAGAAACCTTCCCCAGCAACAAAACTTTTACGAAAATTGCAATGCTGTGAGATCAACTGGACTTGTTTTTCTATAACTTTGAGTTTTGGCTATCGGGGGAAGCAGGTGCATAACGATCTTTTGCAAAAACTAGAAAAGCTAAACTGTGCAGACGGATTGATGTGTCTGGGATCAAACGTTTAAAAACATTTCTGAAGTTAGTTTTTTTAAGAAAATTTGCTCGCCGATAAGGTTTCTTATCAGCCTGAATACTTTATGCAGACTATAAAGAAAGTTTGAACACAAAAGTCTTTCTTATATGACTACAAAGAATTGAAAACGTTACCTTGCTTTCTTTTTCTGCTCATTTCTGCTTAATTTTGCAATGATCTTTTTAGTTGTTTACTAAGAAACCCTTTATGATCTCAGTATGGCTGCAAAGTTACAATTAAGTTACAATTCATGGTTTTTGACGTGGCTGGTTTCTCTTGTTAGCCTTATACTGTTTTCATACAAAAGTCTTGCCAGTTACTCTTTTAGTACCCTTCTCCTGCAGTTTTCGTTTCCTATTAACCATACAACCACCATTAATGGTTTTCTTAAAAACCATAAACCGACCATTAATGGCTTTCTTGAATACCATGAACCTTCCATAAATGGTTTTCTTAGATACCATACACATTCCATTTATGGCCGTCTTGGATACCATAGAGTTACCATTAATGGTGATCTTAGATACCATAGAGTTTTCATTAATGGCTATCTTGGATACCATAGAGCTTCCATTAATGGCTATCTTAGATATCATACACCCGACCATTTATGGTATCTTGGATACCATGGTAAGATCATACACGAAAATTTGGCCCTCCGTGGATGGAACTATAAATGGTCTTAAGTATGGTATCTAAGATGGGCCGACCCGGGCATACATGAATTAGCATGATAACCATGATTCATATGCGACCTAATATGATTACCTAGACACTTTTACTGTGTTCAACCCGAGATTGTACGAGTGGATTATAATACTCAATGCTTTTAATTAGTGGCAGCTATTGTTCTTGGACATAGGTTTATTTCGATACCTGCAGACGCTTGTAATGATGCTCCAAAAAGGTTGAATTGCTCGTTTCAGGAGGATTGGTCACATATATCGCAACCAGAATTCAAAAATGAACCGCAGATGGCCCTCCCAATTTTCGGCAAGGACTCATACATCCTCAAATTCGAAATCGAGGCAGTATCCTTCCGGTTTTTGACGAATCAATGATAAATTCTCGATGATAAATTGACAACAAACAGTGCAATGGTAAATTAAAATGGAAATTAGGATGTTGCGTCGATTCGCAATACAAACTTTCTATCAAAAATTGTAACCATGCAAAACGATATAAATTAAATAACGGTGTTGGGGTCAATCAAATGCACGGCAATGTAAAAGATGATATACTTTGACGCCAGCATAAATATTCATATACGCGTATATATTTCATTTCATCTTTTCCCAAGTCGAGTTGGCCAGACCGAATTGAGCTCTGATCAGACCATCTTCAAGCGCACACATGTTTTGGGTGCGCTCGAATTACATGGTCTGGAAAAGGCTTCGAGCGCACTGTTGTCTGGACAATGGTCTGGAACTTATCTGATCAGAGGCCAATTTGGTCTGGGACGGTCTGATCAGAGGCAGTTTCAAGCGCACACTAGTCTGATCAGAGGCCGATTCGAGCGCACACTAGTCTGACCAGAGACCAATTCGAGCGATTTTTTTTTCAAGTTTTTTTGCTTTCTTGCTGACTTTTGTTGTCTCTCGTAAGAGTCAACAATAAAACAGCATTCTGATCAGAACTCCATTTGAAAATCTGATGGGTTTGATCAGAACCAAGGGGTCCAGTTGATAACAACTGCCGCTCCCCTCAAGCAAAAATATTTTGAATCAAAGTAGATCAAGACGTTTTTATGAAAAGCTCTCTAAGCTCATTTATTCAGTTAATAGAATCAATAAAGGCATATTCACTGATTTTTTTATCTTTTTTTCGTTGTATTTTCATCAGCAATACTTTTAGGATTGGCTTTTCGTTAGTTGAATATAAGATTGACAACATTGATTTTCATGAAATGAATATATTATAACGATATTGAGAGGGAGATTTGGTCATGTTAAAATCATTCTCTGATCAGACAATTTCGAACGCAATTTAGCCTAAACAAAGGCAACTTCGAGCGCACTTTGCCTGATCAGAGTTGATTTCGAGCGCAATTTAGTCTGATCATAGGCAATTTCGAGCGCACTTCAGTCTGATCAGAGGCTATTTCAAGCGCACTTCAGCCTGATCAGAAGAAGTGAATTAGAGCGCACGCTAGTCTGATCAGGGTATTACTTTCGAGCGCACAATAGTCTGATCAGAGGAGGTTTTCGAGCGCACTTTAGGCGCACGCGGAGCTTCGAGCGTACGATAGTCTTTTCAG